>NC_025999.2:60720918-60985724 GCF_000442705.2 Elaeis guineensis | reverse complement strand
TGTTTCTACCTAGGGTTCGGGAAGTGAGATTGGTGTGCCATGAGTGTCGTGAGTCCACAAATTTCAGGGAGAGATCCATCAGCCTCTCAAGCAACTGTGCAGATGATCCAGAGCATTCGAGAAGTTGGCACACATCGATCGAAGGAGTTTCGATCAACATCTGCCATTAAAAGGGTGAATCACGAACTAGCATTCGTGAGGAGCTGATCAGACGGAAGCTTCGTGTGGACGATCTGCAGAGGCCAGACATTTGTGTGGCTGCAACGTGATGATCAGAGCTCCCCGACGGTGATCAGATTGTGGTGATCGACTACCCACAAAAGGTGATGTGTTCTGAACACAGTACTGTAAAACGTTTACTGATTCAAATTTGAATTTCAAATTTAAATGCATGCTGTTGTATCATATTTAGATCCTAGTGTAGGATTAATTAGTATTAATTAATGAGATTAATTAATAATTCTGCTGTAAAATAGTAATTTTAAAAAAAGTTTTAAAATTACCATTTTGCCCCTGCACTAAATTTTCGCTTCAAATGGTATCAGAGCCAGGTTCTAGAATATGATATACATATGCATGCGTAGATTAAGGTGTAATCTATAAGTTTAAATTTGAAATTCAAAATTCAAAATTTGAAATTCAAAAAGATTTGAAATTTAAAATTTGAAATTTGTTAGAAGTTTCAAATTTGAAATTCAAAATTTGAAATTTGAAATTTGGTTGAAATCTCAAATTTAAAATTTGAAATTTGAAATTCGAAATTTGAAATTTAAAATTCAAAATTCAAAATTTAAAATTTGAAATTTGGTTGAAATCTCAAATTTGAAATTTGAAATTTAAAATTTGAAATTCAAAATTCAAAATTTAAAATTCAAAGATTGGAAATTCAAATTTGAAATTTGGTTAAAATCTCAAATTTAAAATTTAAAATTTAAAATTTGAAATTTGAAATTTGAAATTAAAATTTAAATTTTGAAATTGGTATATTTAGATATACTTGATCCAAGTAGCAAGTAATCTAATTGGGTTGGTTGCCATGGCCGTCCGGTCATAGGAGAAAAGTAGGGTTTAAAGGCCCTCTCTTCCCATTCGATGGGGTCTCCTATGGCGGTAGGGGTGCCGATGTAATTATATCCCATATGCGTCCGATGAAGCAGCGAAAAGACTTAATTAAGAAATTTATCATGAATGTGTTAGATTAGATCTAAAAGAAAATTTATGATTTATTTTGAGTTATTTTCTGTTATGAAATGAGCAATAGAATTGCTGTTTATGAAATATGCTGACCCGTTTGTGAAATGAGTTAACACATTTGGTGAACAGAAAATAAAATCTTTCAAATTTGAAAATTATTTTCAAAATACCAAACCCTGACCCATCAGCCCAAGTACTTAATTAAAAGAATTAAGTGTTGTCTAGTAGGTCTAGAATTGTGAATTAAGACCTAAGACAATTGCATAAACTTGTGGTCAATGGGTTAGATGAATTAGGTCCATAATTGGGTTAGACCTAAGGTTAGTTTAAAAAATGGACTAAATGGAGTAATTGATCAAATCTAATCAAAAGTTGAATTAGATTAGGTCAAGGATACTCTAGACTCAACTTCAATAGTTGTAGTTGAATGGGTCCATGTCTTTAACTAGACCAAGATGGACTTAATTCATGGCTACGCGGTGGAGCCCTATTTACTAAGTTGATCAAAATTAAAACTAATGAACCGGTTGGTGTCTAAGGTAAGTTCGGCAGTTTTGACTCTTAAGCGGGAGCTACTCGCATTGATTCGATCATTGACGAGTTAATGGCAAATCCCCACCACTGATCTCACTTACCTGGCCAATCTGGTAAGTTAGATTTTGATTAGATCACTTGGTGATTAGAGCTCACCCATATCATTAGGTAAATCAGTGTGACTGATTTAGGTGCTCCTAATGCCAGCTTTAATTAAATTCTTTTTTAATCTGACTTGATGAAGTCAGTGGGAGGATTGAAATTGGCTGGATGATTTCTTCTCTACTATTCTTTAATAAAATTCTCAAAATTATTAGGTCCCTAAAATGATTAAGTTATAATGATAACTAAGTCATAGCCTCCCATTAAGTGAGAGATAATGAGTCCATTAGTTCAATGATCATTGGAGGCCCAAAGGCCTGGTGCTCATTGGCTAATGAAATTATTATTCATAATATGATAATTTGATTGAGTCTTTCTGATGGTGGTTAGGTTGCCAGCCAAAGTCGGGCCTGATCATTTATTGGTCCGATTCACTAAATTAAGTCATGTTAATGGTTGGACCTAACCAGATCTTTTCAGTGGAGGCCAAAGCCTACTGATTAGGTTCTGGGGCAAAATCAATTACTAGAAGTTGTTTAAGAAACAACTGGTTAAGAACCTACCCATAGATGCACATGGGTTGACCAACCAAAGTTGGGCTCGTGTGTAGTCTGTGTGGATTCTAGTACCCATTAAGGAATTAAAGTAATTCCTCGAATTGGAAGATGAGGCTACCAGTTCGTAAAAATATTGAGAAAAATTTTAGACTAAAATCCAAGTCTTTAGTATTAATTTATGTACTAATAGAGGTCTCGTTTTTCTTTAAGCAGCTATGGCCACTATCCTGTCGCTCCGGTCATTATTAGATAATGACAAGCTCATGGGACCCAATTTCGATAGCTGGTATCGAAAATTGAAAATCGTCCTTGAGCATGAGCGGATCCTTTATGTAGTAACGGATCCAGCACCTGAGGAGCCAGCTCCGAACGCTAGTAAGGCGATCCGAGACACTTACTTGAAGTGGCTCAATGACCGCACCACCGTTCGATGTATTATGCTGGCAGCAATGAATGACGAGTTCAGCTGAAGGTTTGAGAACGCCCAGCCACAGGAGATGCTTCAAATGTTGAACGACTCCTTTGGCACGCCTGACGATGTTGAAAGGCACAAAACTAGTTGTGCCATTTTCAATGCTCGGATGAGGGATGGGGCCTCAGTCACTGATCATGTACTGTACATGATCGAGATGATTGAGCGCCTAAGCAAATTGGGCTTTCCTCTGCACGAGCAGCTCGGTAAGGATGCGATCCTTAATTCCTTGCCCAAGTCCTTCCTCCCATTCCTTACTCATTTTTGAATGACAAAGCCTGCAGTAAACTACCACGATTGTTGGGGTTGCTGCAGAACTTTGAGAAGGATCACCAACTCCATAAGGAGTCGGTGAATGTAGTGGGAGGGTCTTCTTCTCGTCGTCAATCCTTTGGAAGGGGAAGAAGAACAAGAAGAAGAAAAATAAGAAGGTGCAATCTCATGCTGGGACAGTAGCACGGGGTCAGACCAAGAAGCGCAAGCACGACCAGAGCCAGGCGGAGTGCTTCTTTTGCAAGAAGCATGGGTATTGGAAGAGGAACTGTCCTCAATACATTGCCTCCCTGGACCCGAACAGGCCAAAGAAGAAGCAAGGTAATTATATGATAACTCCTTGCAACTTTTTGATTTGTGATACTACTGCCTGGGTATTGGATACCGGAAGCCCTTATCATATTTGTAATTCGATGCAGGGTCTGCAGGTCAGTAGGAGATTTGATGAAGGCGAGAGGTTCCTGAATGTTGGAGATGGAAGCAAAGTTCCAGTTCTAGCTTTAGGAATCATGAGTCTTGTAATCAATTCTCGTAATGTAATTCTGAGTGAATATCACTATTGTCCAAGTTTTTTATTAAATATTATTTCTGTAGGCCTTTTGGCCATGTACGGTTATAATTTTTTAATAAAAAGAAATATTTGCAATATCATTTTGAATGGTGTTACAATATTTGTTAGACAATTAAATAATGGAATTTACTTACTATCACAGCCTGTTAATGTGGTTCAAAAATTCGGTAAACACTCTAGAATAGATAATGTGTCAGAAGTCTACCTTTGGCACTGTAGGCTAGGTCATATCAATAAGAACAGGATAAACAGGTTGGCTCAAGAAGGAATTCTTGAAGTTAGTGATTGTGAATCACTTCCAACCTGTGAGTCCCGTCTTCTTGGGAAGATGACCAAGTCACCTTTTACTGGAAAAGGTGAGCGAGCCAGTGAACTCTTAGGTCTGGTACATTCTGATGTATGTGGACCCATGAGCTCAAGTGCAAGAGGTGGATTTTTCTACTTCATAACCTTCACAGACGACCTATCTAGGTATGGGTATGTCTATTTAATGAAG
Organism: Elaeis guineensis; assembly: GCF_000442705.2. Lineage (NCBI taxonomy): Eukaryota > Viridiplantae > Streptophyta > Magnoliopsida > Arecales > Arecaceae > Elaeis > Elaeis guineensis. The sequence continues at coordinate 60,981,525 of NC_025999.2, read as the reverse complement.
CATAAGTCGGAATCATTTGAAATGTTCAAACTATTCCGAAATGAGGTAGAAAAATAAACTGAAAAGTGTATTAAAACTCTTCGATCTGATCGAGGAGGTGAATACCTTTCCAATGAGTTTCTGACGTATCTAGGGGAGAATGAGATTCTCTCTCAGTGGACTCCTCCTGGAACACCACAGCATAATGGTGTGTCTGAAAGGAGGAATCGGACCCTGTTAGACATGGTTCGATCCATGATGGGGTTTGCTGGTCTGCCGATCTTCCTCTGGGGATATGCACTCGAATCGGCTTGTTACCTTCTAAATAGAGTTTCGAGTAAGTCTGTAGCCAAAACGCCATATGAGATATGGATAGGACGTAAGCCAGTACTCTCGCACCTTAGGGTTTGGGGGTGTCCAGCTTATGTTAAACGTTTAATTACAGACAAGCTTGGACCTAGGTCTGACAAGTGTAATTTTATAGGGTACCCAAAAGAGACCAAAGGATATTATTTCTACCTTGCTGATGAGCAAAAGGTGTTTGTCAGCCTTAAGGCAATCTTTTTAGAAAAGGAGTTCCTTAGTGAAAAACTGTTGCCTCAAAAGTCGAACTTGACGAAGTTCGACAGGTGAAAAAACCGACACATGTTACTGAACCTGAATCGGATTTGATTAGATCAGATCCGGAGCCCATTGATTATGCACCCTTAAGGCGATCTGGTAGAGTACCACATCAACCGGACAGGTACTATGGTTTCTTGGTCCGGGATGGTGATCCTGTCGAACTTGATGAAAACGATGAGGATCCGATCACCTACATGGATGCAATGCAGAGACCTGACTCTGAGAAATGGCTAGAGGCCATGAAATCCGAAATGGAGTCCATGAAGGTCAACAATGTGTGGACATTGGTTGACCCACCCGAAGGAATAAAACCCATAGGGTGTAAGTGGGTCTTCAAAAGGAAGAGGGGCGCAGACGGAAAGGTGGAGACCTATAAAGCCCGTCTGGTTGCCAAGAGATATCGTCAACGTTATGGTATAGACTATGACGAGACGTTTTCTCCTGTGGCAATGCTCAAATCCATTCGGATTATGCTTGCGATAGCTGCCCATCTGGACTATGAAATCTGGCAGATGGATATGAAGACAGCTTTCCTAAATGGAGAGCTGGACGAACAGGTGTATATGATACAACCTGAAGGGTTCACATCCATAGATGAGTCTAAGGTGTGCAAGCTACAGAGGTCCATTTATGAACTTAAGCAGGCATCTCGGAGTTGGAACATACGTTTTGATAAGACGATCAAAACGTATGGCTTCGTTAAGAACGGAGAAGAGCCCTGCATTTATAAGTGGGCTAATGGTCCAGTAGTAGTATTTCTTGTATTGTATGTGGATGACATTCTCTTAATCAAGAATGATGTCCCTGCATTACAGGGAATAAAGATTTGGCTATCATCACAGTTCTCCATGAAGGATCTGGGAGAAGCTTCCTACATCCTAGGGATGAGGATCTATAGGGATAGATCCAAAAAGTTGCTTGGCTTATCCCAGTCCACGTACATTGATACTATGCTGAAAAGGTTCAGCATAGAAAATTTCAAGAAAGGCTATCTACCGATAGGCCATGAAATTTCTCTCTCGAAGAGGGATTGTCCGACAACACCTCAAGAGAGAGAGCGTATGGGTAGGATTCCATATGCTTCGGCAGTGGGATCTATCATGTACGCCATGACATGTACACGATCAGATGTGGCATACTCACTAGGGGTAGTGAGTAGATACCAATCTAATCCAGGAGAGAATCACTGGAAGGTTGTTAAAATCATCCTGAAGTATTTAAGAAATGCTAAGGACCAGTGGCTTATATATGGTGAATCGGACTTGAGACTTATAGGATTTACAGACTCTAGTTTCCAGTCTGATCGTGATGATAGCAAGAGTGTGTCAGGATTTATTTTTACCCTTAATGGTGGGGCTGTCTGCTGGAAGCGTTCCAAGCAGCACACTGTGGCTGATTCAGTATGCGAGGCGGAGTATATTGCTGCATCAGATGCTGCCAAAGAAGCAGTGTGGCTGAAGAAATTAATCATCGAGCTCGGAGTAGCACCCTCCCTTGTTGGTCCAGTTCTGCTCTACTGCGACAGCTCTGGAGCCATTGCTCAGGCGAAAGAACCAAAGGCACACCAGTGGACGAAGCATATTCAGCGCCGCTACCATCTCATCCGGGAGATCGTGGATCGAGGTGACGTCGACCTTCATAAGATCGACGGGAAGGAGAACCTGGCCGACCCATTCACTAAAGCCATTGCGGTGAAGGAGTTCAACGACTACAAGTCGAAGATGGGTATTAGATACTGCACCGATAGGCTTTAGGCCAAGTGGGAGATTGTTGAGAATAGTATCCCAAAGTCAATCGTCAGTCTGTTGACGGTTGTGCTCCTTTTTGTATTAGTACATGAATTATAAATAAATAAAAGTTATTTTGGTATTTTTTCATCACAAATGTTTCATCTTCTAATGAACTCCTGTGTTGTGGTGAAGTCCTTAGGACTATTTAGACTCGACAAAGGAGGATTTGTCGCTTAGTCCTTAAACATGTTCGCGACCAAATAATACGTTGTTACCAAGGACGACAACGTTTATCGAGCATAGGTCATTGTGTGCCATATGGGTTGGTTGTCCTCATAACCAAAGAGTGTGGAGACACTGGTATGGCATACAGGTGAGATGTAATGGTACATCTGCACTGAACGTGACCAACTCCGGAGCTATTTCTGCTGTCAAGATTTGCTCCGATGGGATATGGGTATAAATGTCCCTCCGACCTGAGACCGCCACGGTGACTTGCAAGCAACTCACTGCACTTAGGCACTGGACTACCTGAATTTCTAATTCAGTGACGGAAGGTTGCTGGGTGTAGTCAAGTACTTGACTTGTCGGTGCGTGTGTCAAGATGGGATTGACCACTCCAGTTTAAGAGCTGTGTACAGTCGTATTTCAATTTAGCAAAACCTTGGCCAGGGTAGTCCTAGTGAGGAGTCACAGGACTAATTGAGTTGAGCACGATTCGGATGATATCATCAGGGTTGATAGTTTAACCCTGAGTCGTCCTAAACACAGGGGTCAAAAGGGATGAATTATACGGTAACCATATTCACGTAGGTTCTGAATGTTGCGATTGCGATTATTCGACCTATCCGATCGTCGGGTACCATTGCTAGATGGTCACTTCGATTAGTACAAAAATTGATTCCTGTGCTACCGGTTTAGGTTCGAACCTGCGGGGTCACACACATTAGAGGTTCCTTTCTGATCTGATGGCTAATTATGAGTCTTATCTATCTGGGACTCTATGATTGAGAATTAAGATTCTCTAATCATGAGTTCCACACATTTTGGATACCAGGGTCAAAATTTTGAATTTCAAATTTTGAATTTGAAATTTGAACTCTTTGATCAGGGTTTCATATCGATGGTCTCTGATGCCTGATTGTCCATCGGATTTGGACTCAATATTTATGAGAGATTTAATTAGTGATTTAATCACTAATTAACTCAATTTAATTGAGTAATTATTTTTGGATTAAGTCCAATTGAATTGGATTCAGTTTGGATTGACCCGATTAGGTTAAATGTTGACCTAATCGCTAAGGTGGTTTAGTCCCTGATTTGATCAGGGGTTAGGTTTAGTTAATTTCTGATTTGATTAAGATTTTATTGAGCCTAATTAAGTCTAATTATGTTGGGTTTAATCTGGTCTAATTGTGCTTGACCTATTTTGAACTAGGTTGGCTCAATTTGAATCAAACCACCTTGTTTTAAATTTTCTGCGACACCCAACTTCCTTGCACCCATTTGAATTCACGAGAAGAAACTTCTCGTGAAATTTTTCTCATGCAAAACCCTTCTCCACGCCCTCATTTGTGCACCATATGGATGGATAAAATAATTAGTTAGCCATTCAATTTCAAAGCATGTTTGAATTTGAATGGATAACTTATCACTTGCCCTTTCATCCTTATCCATTTTGTGCACCACATTACTTACACGAAAAAAGGTTTCTCGTGAAACATTTTTCACGCACAAAGAGCCACGCCCCTTCTCTTCTCACGTCCAAAAGGATAGGGATAAGTTGGTTTTCGTTTGAATTCAAATTTGATTTGAATTCAAATGTGTAACCTCTTGTCTTTATCCTCTCACGCGGATAAGACACGTTCGACGTTGTTTTAAAAAGAGGAGAAAGGTGGGACGTGTGTAGAAATTTTAAGAGAGAAACTTTGGGGTGTGAGGAAGGCTTCTACGCAAGGTGAAGGTCCAAAACCTTCCGAGAGAAAAAGAAAGAAAAGAGAGAAAATTGGGCGCAGGGTTTTTGGTGTGTACCCTAGGGTTTCTACCTAGGGTTCGGGAAGTGAGATTGGTGTGTCATGAGTGTCGTGAGTCCACCAAATTTTAGGAAGAGATCCATCAGCCTCTCAAGCAACTGTGCAGACGATCCAGAGCATCTGAGAAGTCGGCACACATCGATCGAAGGAGTTCGATCAACATCTGCCATTAAAAGGGTGAAATCACGAACTAGCATTCGTGAGGAGCTGATCAGACGGGAGCTTCGTGTGGACGATCTGCAGAGGTCAGATATTTGTGTGGCTGCGACGTGACGATCAGAGCCCCCCGACGGTGATCAGATTGCGGTGATCGACTATCCGCAAAAGGTGATGTGTTCTGAACACAGTACTGTAAAACGTTTACTGATTCAAATTTGAATTTCAAATTTAAATGCATGCTGTTGTATCATATTTAGATCCTAGTGTAGGGTTAATTAGTATTAATTAATGAGATTAATTAATAATTCCACTGTAAAATAGTAATTTTGAAAAAGTTTTAAAATTACTATTTTGCCCCTGCACTAAATTTTTGCTTCAATGACTACCACTAAAAAATCAAGAAAATGGATATAAAAATAAAGCAAAAATAGGAGAATCGGTAATAAAAAATTTTTGACAGAAATTTTGGCAAAATCCAAACTTAAGAACTACAGATGATTGAGGGGAAGATCATTCGAGTGAGTTACCTTATCTTCAATGAAGATTGATCTGATTTTTGATGGCCGAAGTGAGTTTAACCATCGATAATTCAAGAAGAAAAGAGAGGAAAAGGGCAGCAAACGGCAATGTTTTTGGTGGTTGTGTCAAAGGAGAGGATGATCCTTTATATAGAGGGCCATTCAACATCTTTGAGGCTGAAAAGACTTTGACTCCTGATCAAAATTAGAGTCTCAATTTAGGAAGGGAAAGAACTCCATCGAGAGTTTTGATTTTTTTTTTCTATCATATTTTCCAGCTTCCTATGTATTTCCAACATGTGCAATGCACATGCTGGCTATTTCATCATTTTTTTATGTTTTAAGATCTATGAAATTTCTAAGGTTATGGATTGGGATATAACATTCTTCCCTCCTAAAAGACAATTTCATCTTTGAAATTTTTCTTATGTTTTCCAAAAAGTTTGGATTCGTAGTCCTAATATCATCTTCGAACTTTTCAATATCCTAACTCTCGATGCAATTTCATCATTAAATTATTTTATAAGAAAAAAGTCAATATCACAAGATTGATCTGAATCAAAATTATTCACTTCTTATAATTGAAATCAGTATCTCAATTCTAGATAATGGTTTCAAGTTTCTCACTAAAATTATTATCTGCTCTTGATTTAATCAATCTATCACAAGATTATAAACAAACTTTATTATACTCTCCATGGATGAATATTTGAGTATGAAGTCTAAGATCGGTAAACAATCCCACATTCTTTCCAACAGATAGAGAAGTAGATACTTCAAATCTAGGAGAAAAGAAAGCTATTGCTACATATTCCAAATCCAACATTAAGAATCGATGGTCCACTAACCCAAAACTCAAAATGTTAAAAATTTTCTTAGCATGGTAGACAAGAATCTACTCGTGAAAATCACATAGCGGCATCTAAAATATTTCAGAATCAAAAATATTATCCTTTCTATTGTCAATAAATTTTTTCTATAAGAAATATCAAATCATATTATCTATCATCAAGTTTTAACTGAAATAATCAATATTGCTAACTAACTCAAAATAATCTAGATCACCATACTTCCACTGCGCACTCTAATCTAAACCATTAAAATTTTTCTAAATATAATAAAGAACTTTCAATCAAAATATTACTTCGAATTGAGAAGATCCAAAATTTAACTCTCAAGTAGGTTAAAAGAAACTTTTAAGTCTCATCCCCGATATGCATCAAGCACATCCATCTAAATCAATCTTTAAGCCAATATTGCATTCAAAATTATCATATAGGTTTAGTATCATCCAATATAAATCAAACTTAATTCTCATATCAATTCAATTAGACAATTCCAAATAAAAATCATATAAATAAGATTTATAAGAGAAATCTTCTGATGCTCCACCAAGTTAGGACTTAAATCAAAATATATAGGTAGAACTCACTCAATCATCCTTTCTAAAATTTCTTTCATTAAGATCTTTAATATCTATCAAATATTTTCATAGTAATCATGCAAACCTTTCAAAAATAAATTTTTCATGCCATATTAGATTTTAATACGGAGATCAATAATAATGGCAAAGAAACTCCAAATCAATTCTTAAACTCAAAATTTTGAATTACAATTTTAAGTGTCCTAAAATCTCGAATAGATATAAATAATTACTTTTATTTTGATCCAAAAATAGCAATTAAGGATTTTATTAGCAACCTCAGCCATAATGGTAGAAAATTCTTTGATCAACTTAGATATATAATCTTTAAATTGAAGTTTCACATATGCCATATAGTCTTCAATAGACATAAATAAGATTTCTTATTTGATCCAAAAATGGCAATTTAACATTACACTAAATAAATATTCTACATTCTCATAATCAATTTCTCCATTAAGAATTAAGCTTCTTTGCAATATCTCCAACTGTATTTATTTATTTCTACAAGCAAGCTTCGTAGATGATCCATATTCTAGTATAAACCTTAAAGAATATTCTAATGAAATATTATAAAAGATCCTCTTAATCCAACCTTAAACAATATTTTACCAATGAATTTTTAACTTGCCACTAAATAATTAATTTCAAAATGAGCAACATCACCATATTCTCCATATCAAATTTAAGCTTGCAATTCACTCAAATTATTAATGATCAAATTAATAATCACCATATACGATAAAATTTCATAATCAATCTTTTTGCAATTATCTTAGATCAAAATCTAATTAATCATAATATGTTCCATAGATTGTCCATCATATATCGAACCCTTTGAATGATTATTTCTAAATGATATTTTTATTCATAATCATAAGATTTATTCAAAAATCATGAAGACAACTTATAATGCAATCATCATAAATCTATACCCTAATGTCCCTAGTATCGACTCATCTATACTCATCCTATATCTGACTCTACATTTTATAATTTATCCACTTATACTCTGATACCATATTAATTGTTACATCTCTAACCCAAGACTATAAGTCTAGAGATCATAGCAACTGCCATATACTCATGAAGAACTCTCTCTACAAGTATGCAAGGTATTCCAAACACGATATCAATGCATCACACTAAAATTTAGAATAAATTAAGTCCAAAATTTAGCTAACTAAAATCAACTTTAATCTCTTACAAAATTTTAACAATACTCAAAAGAACAAACATCAATTAAACCTCGAATAATAATCCTGTAAAACAAAATAATAAGTCTATGTCATCAACTCTTATCCCTCACTCACTCTCAAGTAGTATTCATATCCATAATTAATTATCTGAATCTGAAAAAATAAAAAAAAAAAAAGATGATGAGCTTGATAGCCCAATAAGACATATCTCAACTAAATATTTCAGATATTATCATAAGATATAATATTCAAAGATAATGCCATAACTAAACATAAGAACCTATTGCATACTAATTTAATGTAACTCAAATCTTTTCAAATATATATATATATATAATCATAAATCAAATTTGAAATAAAATATATATAACTCAACAGTCTTAATTATAATTGCACTTATCCCTATGGTAAGGTCAGAGCAGAAATAGTGAACTCAAACAAAATACTAATATATAACCCCTATTGATAGGCTCCAGAATCCAATATGCAATCCCCAATGACAGGGTTTCAAGTCCAATGCACAATCCTCATCAGTAAGGTCCAGAGTCTAATGCACAATTTTATTGATAAAATCCAGAGTCCAATACACAATATCCATTGACGGGATTCAGAACATAGTTAGGCTGAGAGCATAAAATCTGATCTATATCAAAGCACTTTTGCAAGATAATATATATTTCATAATTTCATGTATATTTCATAATAAATCCATAAACTATAATATTCTAGAATCTCAATTTGAAAATCATTTTTCATTTATAATATAGTTTCTTAAATCATACATAATTTCAAAGATTAAATATTTACTTTTCAAAATAAATTATGAAATATCTTGAAAAGATTGTTCATTATTTACCTCAGCAGAACATTGAATGGATGGATTCAAATCTCGAAAGTATCCTTCAAAATCTATCATTCGAAATATATTTTTCTATCAATTTTAAGCCACAACTAATAAAAATCTCAAGTTCTGATATCTTTATAAGGCCGACAAAAGCGGTAGCATTCAACATTCCAATTAATCAACTCAAATATAATTTTATTTGATCATAATTATACTAGGATACAAATGGTTCAATAGAAATCAAGGATAATTAGATCAATAGTGTCTGATAAAAGTCAAAATAGAGATCGATACATTGATTGGCAATCAGGAATCAATTTGATCAAATAACTTTATCTAATTAAGGTCACTTAAAATATAATAATTTGATGGAGATCAATAAGGATCAGATCTCGTGATGCTCAATAAAAACTCCAATGGTGTGGGCATGTTGTCTGACTAATAGAGCGATTTCAAACTCCTATTAGAATCAACTCATTCAAAGTAGCAGATTGGATTAACTAAGTTCATAAATTATGTAGAGAGAGAATATCAGAAGAAAAAAAATTAACAAGATGGAACAAAACTAATTAGACAACACTGCCCGACAACGTGATCGATCTAATCAAAGTAATTCAATCAAATCATGATTGAATTAGTGTATAGATAGTTTAATAAAAATTATAAATAATCAAATCTAATGATATCCGGATCTGATCAAGATAAGTGATGGCACGCTGCTCGATGATAATAGATTGGAACTTTCTTTACTAATGTTAAATCAGAATCATTGAAAGCAAATCGTTTACTAACTAATCTTAGAAAGAGAAAACTCCATTAAAAGAGAATAATTCTAAAGAGAGAAAAATCTATATAGAGAGAAAAAAGAGAAACTTCTAGAGATAAAATAGGCATACAAACTCAGAGAAGAGAGAGAGAAGAAAGAGAAACTCTCTCTCATTTTTTTTTTGTTTTCTTTCTTTTTTTTTCTTTCTTTTCTTTTTCTTTTCTTTTTTTTCTCTTTCTTCGTCTCTTCTCTCTTAGCGAAACAGGGACCAACCCATTTCCATTTTATCTTGAAACAAAAGGGGCTTCTCTCAGGCGATAGTGGTGTCAGGGATGAAGGCCATGGTAGCGCAAGTGGAGGACCACATGTCGGTGGTCGGCAGTGATGACTACCATCAAAAAATCAAGAAAACAAACAAAAAAATAAAGTAAAAATAGGAGAATCGATAAGCAAAAATTTTGACAAAAATTCAAGCTTAAGAACTATAAAAGATTGAGGGGAAAATCATCTGAGTGAGTTACCTTGTCTACATTGATTTGGATTTTGACAACCGAAGTGAGTTTAATCATCAATAATCCAAGAAGAAAAGAGGGGAAAAGGGCAGTGAACAATGATGTTTCTAGTGACTATTTCAAAGGAGAGGATGATCTTCTATATAGAGGGCCAATCGATGTCTTTTAGGTTGAAAAGACTTATGAGTCCTGATCAAAATCGAACTCTTAGTTAGGGAAGAGAAAGAACTCCATCGGGAGTTCTTATTTTTTTTTTCTATCATATTTCCTAGCTTTCCATGTATTTCTAGCACGTGCAATGCAAATGCTAACTAATTCATTATTTTTTCATGCTTTAAGATCTGTGAAATTTCTAAGGTTATGGATTAGGGTATCATAGCCTAGATCTGGCAGTATTCTGATTCGAGAGGAAAGAGAGTACAAAGAGCGGAAGGAAAAATTCTTGATTGAACCAGGTCCACATCATTTTCGGACTAATTCAACCAATGCTCCACATGTATACAAATTTAGACAAAGGGAAAAAAAACCTAGGAACTTTCCGGCCGCTCCATTTACCATCATATAGAGGGAGGCACCATGCTCATTGAAGGCGGCCATCATCCAAGAAAGAGGACAACCACCATCCATGTGGCTGCCGTTGCCATCATTAATATTCCACCAATAATCTTTCAAGAGAAAGAGCATATCTATCAAAGGGATGTTTGGTTGGGAGGAGTGGGGGTTTGGAATCAGAATGGATAACTCCCATTCCAATCGTTTGATTGGAAGGAGTTCCATTCTAATTTCGATTCTGGAGAGGAATGGGAATGGATTAATCTATACAGAACTCAATTCTTACTCTCCTCTATAGATTCAAATTTTCATTCCGATTCCGATTTTGATTTCGATCATGAATCAAACGCTTCGAAAAATTTGACCATTTCGATTCCGATTCCAAACCATTCTAATTTTCATTCCTATTCTGACTCCGGTTGTGAACCAAACACTCCCGAGTGTGGCATGGGGCAAATAGAAGATAGCAAATGCTAAAGAAAATGAAACCCATGTGGCCGTCCTCTCACCTTTTCTATCTTCTCTCTCCTTCGTGGTCTCTACCTCACCACTCTCCTCTGTTCTTGCTTGCTATCCTGGACCCTCTTCTGTTATTCTCATTATCAGCAAGCAATCATTCCTCCAGACGAAATGAAACCTCCTTTCGCACCCTTTCTCACCCAACCAACCACCCTCTCACTCTTCCCGCCCCCAACTCCTTTGAGCTATATAAGCATCTTCGAATGCCACCACTATAACAGCAAGAATAATGATGGCAGCAGCGGCTACATACATGGGAACACTCCTCTGCGCCTTCCACGGGATGGTCGCAGAAGAGAAGCGACTGACGTCCATCATACATATGACCAAGTCTCGGACGCTGGCCACCTTCATCGACCACGGCCGCTGGAACAACGCCTCCCTCCATCCAATGTTAAACGGATTGGGTTGACCTCAGCAATTATTTTCCCTTCTATCTCAAAATCACTGGTTGAACTACTCCAAAAATGACATGGTGAATCTAATTTAACCAATAATTTTTTTGAGTTGGATGGGATCCGAGCAGCTGGGCATTGGCAAGGAAGAAGGGTAGCATGTGTCAATAGTTCGGATTTTAGGATGGACAATGATTGAATTTTTCTAACAAAAGAAAATTCATCTTCCTTTGCATGCAACCACCACTCCCTCACATTCGGATCCACGCAGATAGATGAATAAAATAGTTCAAAATGTTTTGAGATCTATAGACAGCATGATATAATGATTAATGATCTAATGATTAATGTTGCAAAAGAAGATTAATCATTCTTTCACACAAAAGATACAAGCCAAACATTGAAAAAAGATTGAAATCGGATGGGATACGGATCGGATACCAATACATCCATATTCATATTTATTTTGTTCGATGAATATAAAAATAAATACAAATATTAATTGGATATAAAAATTCACATCCATATTTGTTTTAAATGAATCCAGATACAAATAGAATATAGAAAGTATTAATATCAATACATTATGGAATAATTAAATTTTATGACCATATAATCAAAGATATTACAAAGTGGATGATAAATTAAATTAATAATATATTAATATGATTATATATTTTTTAAAATATAAATAAATATTATATAAAATTAAATAAGATTACAAATAGAATCAGATATTTAGAAATGAATCAAATAGTCTATATCCAAATTTATCTTTTCTTTAATGGATATAGATACGAATACAGATATTAGTCAGATGCTCAAATTTATATATATATCCAAATAGATTTGAATATGAAAATGGATTTCAATAAATATTATCCGATCTACCTTCACCCCTACTTCGAAGATTTATTGGATGGTTCTTAATAAAAAATATTATCTTTTATTTTTTTATTTTTAATTTTAAATAATATTTACTTTGACTATTGTCGAAAATAAGAGATCCAGCTATTTTACACTGACAAATGCTGCCGCTACTATTCCTATTGCCATCACATCATCTCCACCATCACTTGCCATCGTTATAGTCTCTACTAATACTTGTTGCCACCACCATCTCCGCCACCAATCCCTCCATCACCTTTATCGTTGTTGTCACCATCACCACCACTGCTACACTATTGCCACCACCACTATCTTTATCACATCACTACTGCTCCTATCAATACCATCCTCGTGATCATCACCATGATAGAGGTGACAATTGAGTCAGATGGATTGATTGCTAATTAAATCAAAAATTTATCAATCCAATCCCGACCTATTTATTAAAAAAAAAATAAAAAATTTAGATCTAAATCCGATCTATTTATTAAACAAATAATCTAACCTATACTACATAATCTATTTATTAAACAAGTCAAACCAAATTAAACAGATTAAATGAATTTAAATAGATTAAAAATTAAGTGGATTGGATCAAACATGACAAATATAGGTCAAGCAAGTATTAAACAAATTAAATAGATCATAAACAAATTAAATGAGTCAACTTACAAATCAAACACCTAATCTAAATTCAATCTATTTAATAAATAGATTTAAATAAATTGATCCATTTATCATCCAAACTTGTGTCAAATTGGAGCCTGCTTCAAACATATTATTTTTGAATTTAACTAACACATCAAATCATAAATTGCATCCTTATACAATTACTACCATCATCCCTATCTCTACAACATTGCTAGTCCCTCTTTCCTTACCACCTTCATTTCCTCTAACGTTGCTGCCATTGCCTCCGTTACCATCTTCATATTTATATTTTAAAAAAATTATTAATCATATCAAATCTACTTATATATTTAAAATTTTTAAAAATAAATAGAAACAAGATTTAAATTTTATTGTTTAAAATAAAAAAATAAAAATGATGCCAAAATAGCTCCATGAAGGCCATTTTGTTAAAAAATTTGTTAACATGCCATTTTAATATTTTATATTTAACCATCTATACAATTAGATTGGAATTTTATATATAATTATTTTATAAGAGAACATAGAATAGGGGAACCATCCGGCCAAGCGTCCGTGAATAGTTTTCTACACAAGTTTTTTCATAATTATTTTGGCTAAAACTTTTGAGTGAGGGTATTTTCATAAAAAAAGAAAAGAAACAAAGCAGCCATAAATAATTATGCTGAAAATAGCCTATGACAGCTTTCCCTTCAGTTAGTTAGTTGCTAAGCATAAGCAAGTTCCACCAGCAGGTCCAACACAAGCATCCCTGCTTATGCCTTTTTCCTTTTTTTTTTTTTTTTTCCTTTTTCTTTTTTTCCTCTCTCCTTCTTCTTCTTCTTCTTCTTTCTTTTTTGTTTTTTTTTTTTTTTTTTTTTTTTTTGAAATAAGAAGCTGTCCGACACGGGGCTAATTCCAAGCCTCGTGCCTGATTTATTCCTGAGCCCAATACTCCCCAAAAGAATAATAAGGAAAAAGATAAGTCATTCAATAAATTCCCAAAAATCAAAAAATCCAAGTAACAAACAAAGCAAAAATCTCATCCTAATTCCACTTAACTTCCTGGGAATTCATAATAATAACAAAAAAAAAAAAAAAGGCAGAACTAGGAAGCACCAGTGTCTTATCCATTTGACAAGGCACTGATGTGCGAATGCAACCAAAAGGCTAAAAAGACAGGTAGATGCTTGGGCTTGGCTAGGCAAAAAGTTCATTCAGATTTGTAACGAGGAAAAAACACAAGCTTGAACGCCATTTAAGCTTGAACACCCCTCGCCATAACAAGCCAAGTCCAGACAGCCTAAAGTACATGCATTTCGTCCGCAACACCAACATGAATTTTTAAGATGAGATAGTATTGCATTGGTCAATATTTTTCATATATCAATTTATATTAGCTGAAATAATAAAAACAAAAATTTTTCCCGCATATTATATTAGTATGTGCTGATACAACCCAACAATTCCATGGAGACAAACACCTTGCGCCCTAAGAAGCAGAAAGGGCCATGGGAGAGCAGATTTTGAGTTAAGCAAATATCCACAAGGGCCATCTGATGATCACCTCCGCTGCCATCAAATTTTACTAAAACAGAAATCCACAAAACATGATTTTCAGTAATAAAAAGAATCCAGCTTTGACATTAATAAAAAGAAACAAAAACCAGTCAACTACAAATCATTTGAGTAATTTGAACAAAGGCATTTTTGAAAGAAAAAAAAAAAAAAGGAAAACTCCGAAAGAAAAAAAGAGTGGACAACTGAGCAAGAGCTTAGCTCTTAGGGTCCGTTTGGTTGGAATATATCAAATTCCAAGATAATCTGATAATTCATGAAAATTATTTATCTATAAAAATGATTGCAGAGGAAAATAACTTTTACTATGTTTGGTTGGTGAAAAAATTACTTCGCAAAATGATACTGAAAAAAAATTACCACATTTGGTTGAAAATAAATCTATATAGAAATATTATCAAATTTACAAATATATCCTTCAATATAAACTATTTTTTAAATACTAAAATAGTATTGCCATCTCCAATAGATTTTTATATAATGATTATTGTTGGGGTAGATCATTGGCCCTTACACGACTAGCCTTCTTATTTGCCTCCCAACCGACCAAGCGCACTGCACCGACCAAATTGTTGTGGTCCAACTCGACTTGGATCAACGAGTTTTATCGCAATCGGTGCTTAACTGACTACAGTCAACGAGCCTATCCAAGTCGGCATCTATCCAACCTAGTTCGACAGGCGACCTTCAACTATTTAATGACATCCGACGTATCGCCGACTATTCGCTCGATATCGTGCCAACTATCCGAATCAATGACTGGGTGATACCACTCAACAGGTGTCAGCCGAGCAACTGAATATCAATCATCGCCGCCACGCTACTCCGTCAGATCACATCAAGTCACATCACCCAGGAATCATACCTTGGGCGTCTAGTTGCGTGCCATGATAAGAAGCCATAGGGTCATTAATTGCGCCACACGCGCTAAGGCCCGCCGCCACAACCACCTGCGCGCCGAACAAAAGGCATGCCTATTGTCATAGCCATTTATGGACGTCCCATGCGGCTCCGTACGACGGGACACAATCGAAATGATCTCCTGTCCTTGCGCCTTTAACCTTGCTCTCTCTATAAATAGAGGTAACAGGAGACCCTCCAAGTAAGAAGGAAGACGCACAGAGCCAAAACTCTGCCTCTCTCGCTCCATCATTTGTTGAGCTAAAAATTAACTTGAGCATCGAAGGATCCTTGTCGGAGCAACTTCCGACAAGGACTTACCTTGCAAGTCTTGCTGTCGCTTTCGAATGCCGTCGACCGATTCTTTCCGCCCGATTTTCGTTGATCCAACCCTCATCCAATTTTCAGTTCAACAGATCATGAGCCCCACTCTCATTTTCGGCCCTCTCGACTGTGCCCTTTCTCTGGCAGACGGACATCCTCTCCCAACTTCCTGTCGTTCGGTGCTCAGGCGCAGCGATTTGGCCTTCGACCGACTATCCCACTGAAGACAGACCACAACAACTATAATCATATAACCCTTTATATAATGCTATCTCTATCTTAACTTTTTTACAAAAGATTTTTACTGGATGAATTTAAAAAAATATCAGAATAAATTCAATAATTATATATGTAGTTTTATTGGACATATTCTTGTCAAATATGAATTACCAACACTCGAGAGTTTACCAAATACTAATTTTCATAATATTTATTTTTTCTTTTCTTTTTGAAAAATAAATATAAAGCCCATCAATTTATCATCTCTCTCTTTCATTTTTCATACCAAAATGATAATATGACATAATAATATTACTTCCAAACAAACGGACCCTTCAATAAAAAAGAAGGGAAGAAGTAGAGGCTAGATTCACAGTTGGTCAGCCAGATATTGCAGCCACATCACTTTTCAATGAATGGCTGGCCGCGGTTGCCTGCCAAGCAGTAGGCCATCCAAGCTGACCTGCCATCATTGTTAAATGATAGAAAACAGAGCTATGGGTAGCAGTAAAACCACTCAAAAAGAGCCACTAAGCTGTCTTGAACAATTCACTCTGATTCATTAGGTGGCATATTTCACTGGAATCGTAGCTGTATCCTTCACAGGAAAGGATTCACCTTCATCACACGAATCCACCACCGGATCATCCACTGCTCGCTTTGAGATCTGTTCAGGTGGATGAATGAGGGTTCAGTTCGTATCTTCCACATGAAAAAATGATGGATCTTCTTTCACAACATTGGTCGTCAGATCCCACCCTGCACAGCTCTCAAAGCAAGTCGAAATCCTCCATTCATATGCCTACACAGATCCTGAAGCGGCCATTGCACGATCTAATGGTGGATTCATGAGAAGGTGAATTTTTCTTTCATGCAAAAGCATACTTTCAGATCTGTGTGATGGGTGATCCAATGGTGGATTTGGCCAAAGGACACAACCAGCTAAGTGACTTCATGAGTTACAAAAGCATTCCGAAAAGAGCATTGCAGCATGGGCCAAAACAGTTGCCAATCTGATTTCCTATCTGCTCTTCCATCACATAGCTGGTAGGTTCATCATCACTGCCTCTGGATTTTCCCTGGCATCCCAGTTGGTTAGACTATGTAATCATTAACCATAAAAGCTGAAGTTTCAAGTCCCATGATATTTATCACTGAAAATGCTGCGTATCCTATCACGTACCCCAGCACAAACCTAGACTGGGTTTTGGTAGACCTCTAGGGGTAAAATGAACATCAAAGCCCCATGCAAACAAGCTATCTCTGTGTATGGCACACAAAACACGGGTTGGCACTCCCTCTGGGTTTGCAAAGGTAAAGCAGTACTTTTTGTTCTTACTATCTGGATGGCTAAGAGTTGTTAATACGGTGGAAGAGGTCAGCTTTTTAAGGAACCAAGCCACTGGCCCTTCTGATTACTCTCCCCAAAGCCTCAATTCCTACCATAGACTTCTATAATCTTTGCAGGAGAATTGCAGGGAAATGCAGCAGCAATCTGATGAATATAACAAGGAAATACAGCAGGACCTTAAAGGTAACACAGTGCCATGGACTTAAAGTTAGGGACAGCCTTAACATGAGGGGTGTGGAGGCCAATAACCTGCTAACCTGATCCAAAACCAAGCCAAAATAAATGTTTTTGGTATAAAAAATAAACCCAATAAGCTATTGGGTTGGGTTTGGGGTTCCAAATCAGGCTTGAAGTCTTATTGGATCGGGTTTGGATTTTGGTAGATCCATATTTGAAAACCTGAAACTTGACCTGACTATAAGAACCCACACAAGCATGCGCATATACACACTCCCACACATAAAATATAGATATATATACATACACGTCTACGTATACCTGCCATTTTTTTTTATCACAAAACAATACCAAAAAGACAGAGTGTAGTGAAAAAACATAAGCCCTCTTGTTCCATCAAGTTCCTATCTGTCATTTGTGCTAGTCTTCTTGCAATAAATATTGTTATGATTTTATATTCATACTGAGCTTGGTTATTGTAGGATCTTTTTTATAATATCATTGCTGCACTCTTTTAGATACATTTTTTAATATTTTTATGCCATTATCATATCTTGCATTTCATAGTTCATGAGGTAGCATTTTAGGTGTACTAAGCAATTTGAGAAGATAGTACAAAAATGTGACAAAAATGTGACAAAAATGCTACCAAAATCTAATCCAACACTCAACCTTTGGCAGGTCCAATCTTGTTTTTGAGTATAAAATTTTACCAGGTTTCCATTTGGGTTTGGATCTAACAAATATATTTTGGGTTTGGGAACAAAAGTGGCCAAACCCAACTCTCTGTTCCCAAACCCAACTCACTGACACCCCTAGTTACCATCCAAACCCTCTCAAAAGCCCCATTTTCAGTGCAGTTGAGAGCCACTACAAAGCGGAAACCATAAATTGTGAATTTTGATATTCAAAAGCATTCCCTTAAAACTTGCAGATGATCATCCTCATCAACATCTTTTATGCAATTAATTTCAAAGAGATTGTACATGTTATTTTTTATAGCCATTTTTTGAAAAAATTATATAGGTAGGGTTCTTTTGATTTCCTAGGAGCCCCCCCGTCGGGGTTTATCAAGATCAATTTCGATAGCAGTATTAGGGATGGTAAAGGTGGTGCGGACTACGTCATTCGGGATCCAGATGCCAGGCTTCTGGCTGTTGGAGACTCACTCTTTTTTGAGCTACGGGTTCCCGAAGTGAAGCTCCATGCCGTTTTGGTGAGCATCATCTATACGCGATAGAAGCTGCGAACAGAAAGGATCTTCGTAGAGGGTTACTCAGCCACAGTCATTAGCTGGATTCAGGATGAGGCAAAGCAGCTGGAATTCATCCGCTGCTCCAAGACATCTGGAGTCCCTCTGTCATTCCTCTACGATGGCTGTTTGACATGTTTTCCAGGAGGCAAACAGCGTCGCAGATTGGATTGCTTTCTTTGTTGCCGACGACACTAGAGACTGGACCTAGCATTAAGGTGACGAATGCCCAACGGCATTGCATGATATTTTGTATTCTGATTTTTGGGGCAGTACTCACACTAGAATGGTATGATCGTCCACTTGTACCAATATATATATATATATATATATATATATATATATATATATATATATATATATATAGATGTATATATATATATATGTATGTATGTATGTATATATGTATATATGTATGCATGTATATATGTATTACATATATGTATATATGTATATATGTATATATGTATATATGTATATATGTATGTATATATGTATATATGTATATATGTATGTATATATGTATATATGTGTATATGTGTGTGTGTATATATGTGTATATGCGTGTGTGTGTGTGTGTGTGTGTGTGTGTGTGTACATACATATATATATATGTATATGTATATATACACACACATGTACATGTATATATATACATGTACATGTATCTATACACGTGTGTGTGTGTGTACACACATATATATGTGTGTGTGTGTGTGTATGTGTGTATATATACACACACACATGTACATGTATATATATACATATATACACACACACACACACATGTACATGTATATATATACATGTACATGTGTGTGTGTGTGTGTATATACATACATACATATACATATAGATATACACACACACACACACACACACACACATATAGATATACATATATATATATATATATATATATATATATATATATATATATATATATATATGTATGTATGTATGTATATAGACACACACACACATATAGATACACATATATATATACATATATATATGTATATATATAGACACACACACACACACACACACATACATACATACATACATACATATATATATATATATATATATATATATATATATATATATATATATATATATATATATATATATATAGAAAATAATAGAGAATACTAGTAGTGGCCCCTTACCTTCTCACAATTAAACTTTCCTGTATTATTTCCTAATTTCCTTAATTTGTTCATTTGCAAATCGAGAGGCAGGCAACTCCGTTAAGCCACTATTACTTGACTTGCTATCATCCATCACTTGACTCAGGGATATAGGTCCCGACGGAACATCCCGAGATATCTTGTGGGATATCGGGATGGGGTACCATCCCATGTATTGGAACAGGACCGTCTCACTAGCATCCTAACGTCCCGATCGGGATGCCTTCGGACATCCTTTGTCCCAAGTGTCGGGACAGGATGGGATAGCGATGCGGCCCATTCCATGAAAAAATCGGGATAGCCTCATCCCATAGGACTTAAAATCTTGACTTGACTGACATCTTTAATGACCTCAGAAATGACAAACAGAGCACAGCCACCGGATGCATGCATTATTGAGAAGTTTAGCTGTTTCCAATTTAGTTAGACCTAACCTGCCTTTTCTTTGTTACATTCTTTCTTTTCTTTCCTGTTTAGCAAATATTTACCTATTGCCACCTTTTTTTTGTTATGACTTATGGCATGATTTCTAATTTTTTTTATCTTCCAACCATTTTATGATATTACATATTCACAAAGCAGAAGATTTCTGTACTGAAAAAGGAGAATTTGGTGGCACTAAAACAGTACAGAAATTAACCTTTTTGGTGTCACAAAGCAGATATCACACACACACACAATATAACAGTATATATAATGTAACAGACACACAGATATATGTCCAGAGAAAATATACATATACATGTACATATACATATGGATGTACATGTACATATATATAATGTAACAGTATATATAATGCAACCTAACCTGTGACAGTATAAAAAAACAAAGTTGTAAAGATTTGAAATAGAATAACCAGGATACTTATCTTAGAAGATAAAAAGGATGGGGAGAAGTAGTAGAGGCTTAGACTTCCCTTCAATCCATCATTCCTCCTGTACTCTTTCTCAAATGAATGTCTGCAGAGGTTGTCTGTAGACCAGCAGGCTGTCCAGCTGCCAAGCAATTATTACAGAAAAAACATGGGAGGGGTCAAAAGAGGTTTCATCATCACTGCCTCCAGACACATACAGAAGAGAGAGAGAGAGAAAGATGATCAAAACTAAAAGGTTACAAAATAGTGGCCATGTTACAACATAGAATGAGATGGAATACTCTACGGTCCATGTTTTGCACCACAGAGGGTTGTACAGCCCTAGATAGCCACCATGTTATTCATCTTGGAGATGGACGACAATCATCACACCATCCATCTTGGAGACTAGTTTCTTATTGGGATTTGCTAAGGCAAGATTTACAAAATAATGTTGTCTTTCAACCATCTTTCAACCATTTTTTAATCTTAAATTTTCAAAAGACGTGTGTGTGTGTGTGCACATATATGTATAGTACATATACATATACATATATGTATATATATACACATACATATATACATATATGCATATATATACACATATATATATACATATATGTATATACACACACACACACACACATATATATATATACACATGTATACATATATGTATATATACATATACATATACATACAGGCAGGCACGCATGCATGCACACATATATATATGTACATGTATATATATATAAGAGAGAGAATTTGGTATCATTTAGGATGATAGTAAATTAAACATTTTTGTTGAAGGAACAAGAAAGAAAAGCCAAATATCAAGGTAACAATACCCTGTAAATATGTAAAAAATAAAGACTCATTTGGCTCTAGGAAGAACTTTTCTTCCTAAAATGTTATTCCTAGGAAGTTGATCCTGAGAATATGATGCTTGGAAAATGATTTTGGCATATTTGGTTGACCATGAGAAAGTAGCTTATTTCAAAGTGACTTATGTTTGGTTAAGCATTTACTTTTCTGAGAAAACTATATAACATACCTATTACGTCCTTAATAGATATAAGACCATACATTTTTGCTCCCAAACTTTATACAATTATTGATATAATATTAATATAAATATAATATAATATAATATTAGATCATAATAACTTATTTTATTAATATAATACTATATATTAATATTATAATTAATATACTATTAGTATATAATATATTAATATAGATATCAATATAATATTAATATAAATATTATTATAATATCAGTATAAATATTAATAGAGTATTATATTAATGTTCATATGAATATAATATGGAAGGATGGTATTAAAAGGATATTTTCAGAAAAAAAAAAAAAACCCCTAATTTCCATCCTATAGGAATTCCAAAAATCTACTTCCCCGATGGGTTTTGCTTTCCCATGAAACATAGATATTCTCATGGGAAGACCTTTTTTTCCAACCTCTCTCCTTTGAAAACTCCACCTAAACAAGAGGGATTTTTTTCTACTTTCCAAGAATCACACTCCCCCTCTCCAATTCCTGCGAACCAAATGCATCCTAAAAGAAAACAACCCTCTATAGCTTACTCTAGATTTGCATGAGTTTATCATAGAAAAATCCCCACATAAATAGAACTTTAGAAAAACCTAATAGAGAAATAGACACAACTCATGGTCTGTTGTGCCTCACCATTGGCCAGGATAGGATGCACTAAACTATACCAGGTGGGAACTAGTACAAAACTCAAGCTTGGATTAGTACAAGCCCGATACCAAGATGTACGAAGGCGTACCAAGTTGTGTATTGATTCGTACAGATACATACCAAGTGTTGTTTGGATATAGAGTGTGTATAATACCATACTAGTTAGGTACCCCGGTATCGGCTCAATACCCAAAAATTGCAATAAGAAAAATTTTCTACCATTGTGCAATTTTAAGCTACTGATCTTAACACAGACCAAAAAAAAAAAAAAAAATCAAAACAATATATAGCATAGAAACAAACAATTATAAAAAATGAGCCCAAAGAATTTTTTTTGGAAAAATGAACCGAGAAAAGAAAGCTAGCACCATAGCACTTGCATATATGTGAAGAATTTCTCTGCAGCCTAAATAAGCTGAGCCAAAGAAGATTCACAATCTCTGTGTTCCCTGTATAGGCTTAAAGATATTATCTATAATTGTCTATAACACTTATATCATACAGATGGCAAAATAAGAATGTAGATAACAATATAGCTGGCACGCCAAGTAACAAATGGCACAGACGGAAGATTTAGATAAACTGCCTTGGTCATATCAACTCCATCCCCAAAGGAATTTTCGGACAGGAAAAATGAACAAATTCAGCTCACTCTATAAACTATACTATATTAATACACTATACATATGGAGCTGTTGAAAAGTTTAGTAGCTTAACAATCTTCTTTGTGACTAAGAATCAGGTCAGTAAGTCAATAACCTTAAAACCCTCACCACTAGCATGCTGCTCTGCTGCTCCGCAACAACGACAAGTCTGCTAACAAATGGAGATGAACTCAGCCTCCTTGCTAGCAACTGCAGTAACCGCCAAAGGATAGCAGATCCTCAAGTTGAAGATGCTTGGACCGCAGAACCAGAGGCAGAGCAGGAAGAGAAGTAATTGTTGAGGGTTGGAACACGAGGTGGAGGGCAGACAAACACACACAGAAGATCAGGGCTAGACAAAAGGAGGAGAAAGAAAGACAAGAAGAGATGGAACCGCATTCCTGCCAACAACTGTTCTACTCCCAGCCACCTGCACACCTCCATCACACCCTGCACTTAGAATCCACAGACCAATTCCCACTGCCCGACCAGAATTGTCTGAAGAAGACCATATCAGGGAATGTAGAGATCGAAGTAGCAAGAGCGTGGCCTGATCTGGTACTCCCTCTTTTGTGTGTAATAAATTATTTTTAATCCTCATCTCATACAACTAACGTTGCAGTGATTATTCTATGGTTGGTTTTTACTAATTAAGGAGGTTTTTTGGTCATTTCAGTAATTAAGTGGGATAAAGAATAGGGATAACCTGGTTCCCCAGTAGCTAAAGAACTGCTGACCGCCAGTTATCCTTATTTTGACCCAACTACTAGAGATTACTGGTGCAAGCCCCAAAAAAATGACTAGTTTGATATTCATGTCTGGGATGAATGAGGAGTGCCCTTTTCCACATCTAATCTAGCTTCCAAAAGGATTTAGATAATTGGTTTTATTAGACTTAACTTTGTTTTCCTTGTTTTCATCCTTTTATCTTTTTATTTTTAAGAATATTTTGACTCTCCAACTACGAATAAGGATTGTTACTTTGACATTATAAAAGAAAGACTATGAGCAACATCTGGGAGACTGCTTTCCTATCAAAATTTGGTGCTCTATATTGCAATACTGCTGCCATGTCATGATTTCTAGTGTTTTCTTTCAAATGTTATGTGATCTCAAATTTCACAACAAAGAAATTCTTTACTGAAAAAAAAACATTTGTTGCCTTTTCAACTACAGTGAAACTTAAACTTTTTTCAAAAAAAAATGAAAATGTAGCAAATCCTTGCAAAAAGGTAAACGGCCTAGTATTAAGAAGAAAGGTAAAAAGTCACTTAATATTTAAATGATTGTAACATTAAAATTTTCTTAAAAAAATAGAATTGAGAAATAAACAGGGACTTATGTTATGGAGGTAAAAGCGAAATGGAGAAGCAGAGGAAGGCTAAGATTCTCTTTTGATCCATCATTCTTCCTGCACCCTAACTCTGCAGTATTCTGACCAAATGGCTGCAGTGCTTGCCTGCAGAGCAGAAGACAGTCCAAGCTGCCCTACCACTACTGGAGAAGAAGGAAAGGATAGGTTCATTGGCAGCACCTTGCATCATACAGATACATAGTGGAGGAGAGGAAAAGAAAAAAAAAAAAAGGAGAGGAGAGACCTTTGGAGAGCCAAGAGAAAAGAAGAGCAAACAAAGAATCTCTCCATCCAAACAAAGTCAAAAAGAACAGGGTTCCAAATTTATCAGCGTTGGAGTTTGGACAAGAAAAGGAATGATGGCAATTGTAACATAGAAGGGGGCTGCTCTTCTGAACACCGAGCCAGAAAACATTCTACCTCTTTCCTTAACGCACAGAGTACCGGCGGGGAACCGATTCGGTTCAGACCGATTTTTCGGAAAATGGCCTGAACCAGACGAAACCACTCAGTTCGGTACGGTATCAGCCCGAACCACCCGATACCGCACGGTTTGGTCCAGTACGATACGGCACGGCATCGGTTCGGTCCAGTATGGCTTGGTGTTTTTTTTTTTTTTTTTTTGACCGTTGGGTGGGATTTTTTTTGATATTTTTATTGTCGATACGGTACGATACCGTACCATACCGATCGGCAACCGGCATGGGATCCGGTATTGGTATTTAAAACCTTGCTCTCAACCATGTTATTCAAAACTTTGATAAAGAAAAGGAAGAACCAGACACCAATCTTCTACAAATCATTTCAAACATAAATAAATAGAGCATTCAAAAAAAATCTGAATGAACAAGTGTACAGAGACTTAACTCTGAATTCAAAAGGGGGGAAGAACAAAGGCTCAGATTCACCTTCGGTCTATCAGAAAGTGCAGTCGTTGCAGTCTTTCTCAAATGATAGCTTGAAATGGTTGCCTGCAGAGCAGCAGACTGTCCGAGCTAACCGAACACCATTGAAGGAGTAAGATATTAGTAGAGTTTAGAAGAGTAGTCAACGCTATAGTAACTCAGAAAAATCACTTGCAAAACTAAAACTGTCACTCAGCAATCTGTCACTATTCATTTAACTTCATTATGTGACACAACCCACAATGCCAATCCAAGGGGACCAACAGAGTACAACACACCAGCTGAGTGAATTTTTGAGTTACTAGAGCATTTTTGAAAAGAGTATTGCCGTACAGGCCAAAACAGTCGCCAATCTGGTTCTAATCTGATCTGCCATCACATAGCTGAGGCTAAGATCACATGGTAGGTTCATCATCACTGCCTCTAGGAAGATGACCATTTGTTGGTTAGAGCATGCGCCATTAACCTTGAAGGTCAAAGATTCAGGTGTTTACAATTACCTATTTGGATGGCTGAGAGACACTGTATCTTAGAAGATGGCAGCTTTCCTAAGCATCATCGACCCTTTAATTACTCTACCAAAGCTTAAAAAATTCCTGCCTGGAGAAAAATCTAGGGCTGAAATTGAAGCAGGTCTATATCCAGGTCTAGGTCCAGTTGGATCTAGATCTGGCTAGAGTTGTCACCTGAAACTTAGACTCAGTCCAAACTACGGGTGTGAGTCAGGTCAAGTCAGGCTACCAGCCCCCTGAAAGGCTGCAAACCATCAGCAGGAAAAACCAAACATAAGGGCATGGTTAACATTTTGGTGCCCAGATCACATCTTCAACCTCCATGATCGTACAAAAAACCAGGTTTACAACCTTTGCAGGGGTGTTCTTGGGAAAACATAATAGCATTCTGATGAATATAATAAGATGAAGCAGCCACAGAAAGGCCATGGAACAATGACAGCACCATGGATTTTAGAGTGGGGACATTAACAGCCTCACAAACAATCCAAACTATGGTTATTAGATTAGGACAAGATATCAATCTGGCTGTAAGGCTGTCCCCACTGCAAAGTAAAAACTATAAGCAGTGGACTGTTAGATTCAAAAACAGCTTCCTTGCAACTTTAACACACGGTCCCATCTTTTATTTGATAACTTGACTAGCATATAAATGATTTTTGATAACCATTTTCTGAAAAGGAAAAAGAAAAAGAAGAAAGCAACAGAGAATGGTAGCAGTGGCCTCCTAGCCTTAGTCTTTCCTTTGCCAATTCTCAGTATCTTCAATTAAATTTTATAGTATGGAGATAAGCTTTTTCAGGAAGCTATTATTTAACTTGCTGTCATCCATCACTGGACTAGCATCTTTGATGAACTGCAGAGGCTATGGAAAGAGAAAGAATGCGTGGCCCCCTGACAGATCTTCTACCACAAAGTTTAGGTTACAGAAATCAGCATGGTTAGAACTAAAATTCCTTTCCTAGTTTAAAAATTTTTTCCCATTGTTTTTTTGATAGAATGTTTACTTCTTGCATTTCTTTTTTCATGATGACTTATGCGATGAGTTCTAACATTTTATCTTTCAACCATTTTTTGAGGCTGAATTACCAGAAAATAGAAAAATTCCAAGAAAAGAGAATTTCATGCCTCGTATTACCGAAAATTAACCTTTTTTCATAAAATAATATATAATAATGCAAACAAACCGTGTAAAAATGTAAAATAAACAAACCATGTAAGGCTTGTTTGGATGATTGGGCCAAAAAATCCCATGGGATTCATGGGTTGGGCTAGTATAAATGTACAACCACCAAAAGCATTGGATTATAGGATAAGCTAGGTCGATATTCACAGGTACCCAGGACTACCTTTTGAGTGGGCTGACTCGAATCCTATTGGGAGGAAAAAGACCTCAACCTCAGGAGGTCATATGAGTATAGGCATAGCCTAACCTATAGTCCAATGCTTTTGATGATTGTACTAGCCCAACCCACGAATCCCATGGGATTTTAGATCCAATCATCCAAACAAACCCATAAAATGTAAAAAATCCTAAATGAAACAAGTCTTCCACAAATCACTACAGATGTGAACAACTTCAACATAGGAGAAAAATCATAGACACAAAAAACTTTACAAAGAATGGACAAAAAAAGCACCTTGTCTTTGAAAAATAAAAAAGGAACGGAATAAGTAGAAAGAGGCCCAGATTCACCTCTGATCCATCATTTTCCCTTTCTCCTTCTGTACTCTTCTCAACGAGTAGCTGCAGTGGTTGTCTGTGGCACAACAGACAATCCAAGCTATCATGCAACTGTTGCAAAAGAAAAACGGGAGAAATCAAAATGAGGATTCATAATCATCGCCTCAAGAGACAAATATATAAAGATAACGAGAAGGATGGGGTTCAAGAATCAACTTCCCATCAGCTCCAGTTGGTCTGGACTGTCCACCCCACCCAATCATCCGCCATTCCAGTGAATTATCAGTATAAGAGGGGAAACTGAAAGGTTT
Organism: Elaeis guineensis; assembly: GCF_000442705.2. NCBI lineage: Eukaryota > Viridiplantae > Streptophyta > Magnoliopsida > Arecales > Arecaceae > Elaeis > Elaeis guineensis. The sequence goes on along the minus strand of NC_025999.2, from coordinate 60,953,773 downwards.
CAAATAGCCATGTTATATTATGGAAGGAAGCAGCTCTAGCTGGCACAAAGCCACCAAACTTGCCCATTTCCTCTGCCACAAGCCTCATAATTTGAACAGAATACTAGCTTTGGAAATAGGGCTGCCAAATGAATTGACTACTAGCATTCATATTTTAAAAAGCTCGAATCAAGCTCAGTTAGAAGCAAAATAGCCAAGCTTGAACCAGCAAAACGAGATCGAAATAAATTACAAGCCAAGCCAAAAGTCAATCCAGCTCAATAAGGCTCGAATAAATCTATATTTGCTTGTTATAATGCATGTACAATTTAACTTTTAAATAGTTTAACTAAAATCTAAATCAAAATTCGCCATCTCGGTACCAGACCCATACTGGCACCATCCTATTACAGTTTTGGTACACAATATAGTATGAGACTGTAAGGCGTAGTGAGTGTCGCCACAGTATGAAATGGTATACCGATTCAATACCAATGTGGTACTTACGCCTGGTACCATGTCGATATGACTAAATCCTAAAGAGACCTGAAATAGTCAACTAATAAATTACTTTTTTAATACATCATATCTCCCATTTATCTCTTGGTTAGAAAGTATCTCTCCTACCCTGAAAGTTGCTAGAGCCCAATCATACTAAGATATCATTTCTAAAAAGTTTTTGAATTCTCTCTTGTTAAATAGGATTTCTTTCACCTATAGGTTCCCAAGTTGCATGAGTGGGACGGTTCATGCATGTTGTTTGTACTCCTTTTCTTATTCTCAATCTCAAGCATTATTAGAATCCCTTCTTCTACTTAAGTCTAGCATGGTTTGAAGCTTTTAAGAAAGAAATATAACAAAAATTATCATAGGAATATTTTGAATATTTGACGAAGAAATGATACTAGGATTTTTCTTGAACATGAAAAATTGGAACATTAAGCCACTTGTATGTAGTTTAAGGATATAATATATATTATGAAATAGTGGACCAATGGACAATCGTGCCGCCTAATATGGGGTGTACTGTACCATACCGGGAGAGAACTGATACGAAACTCAAGTTCATGTACAGACTCTATACCATTCCATATCAAGACATACAGCCTTATATTGAGGCACATTAAGGTGTACCGAGATGCATTGTGATGTGTACCGACCTGTACAAAGGCATGATAAGATAAAAAGTGAGAAAATGGTTGACTATTTCGGTATGCGGCGCATATTGCGCCATACCAAACCAGTAAGACACCGATACGGTACCCAATACTGAGATTGCAGACTTTGAACGGACTATTAGATTAAGGCCTTAATAGGTGTACATTTTATTCTTTGAGACAATTAAATATTAATTGAGGCTTGAACCAAGTTTTAACCAAGCTTGAAAGTTGAAATCAAGCTGGAACCAATCTTGAAATCAGACTTGAACCATAAATCAGGCTTGGTTCAAAATCGAATTTATTTCGGCTGAATTAGGATTATCAAGCTGAACAATTGACCATGTTTGGCTTGGTTCAAAAATCAATTTAAATTGAGCTCAAAATTATGACAAAAAAAAAATCAAGCTTGATCTCTCAGTTGAAGCTCAAAATTCTGAAGTCATAAAGCTCAGCTCCATTACACTCACAGCTGCAAATGATTTTCTATAAAATAGCAGATCATCCAAGTCATGTCGCACCATTTCCATCAAAACTGCACAAATAGCACCATATTTGGATGAGGAACTTAAACAACAACAATTTTTTGGCTCCATCCCCACCCACACCCCCCCCCCCCCCCCCACAAAACAAAAATTCAAGGATAAGATGAGAACAAGGCTGTTAAAATAAGCCATATTTCATGAGAAAGAGGAAGCAAGGTTTCACTAACAACATTATTCCATTATAATAGATCCCCCATTGAAACTGTTGCTGACCGTTATAATGAGTACAAAGTAATGAATAGCTCAATTTTATTGACATATTTTTTTGTGATGTTTCATAAGCATTTGGTCATACACTTTTACAAGTTGAAGAAAAATTATGAATAATATCTGGGAGACTACTTTTTGCTTTTGAAATTTTGTGTTTTCTATAACCACGCCATTATTTCTAATGTTTTCTTTCAAACAATTTGTGATCTTTAATTCTCACCAAACAATATATATATATATATATATATATAAAGAACATTTCTTGTCATCAACTGTAGTGAAAATTAACCTTGTTGGAAAAAAGATATGCAAATGCAGCAAAGCCTTGTAAAGTTGTAAAAATCCTATCCATGAGAAAGAAGCCAAACAAATCACTTCCGATTTAAATGATTGCAGCATCATTTTTCTTTTTTTTTTTTTTTGATAAAAACAAACAAGAAATAAACAGGTGACTTATCTTAGAAAGGTAAAGGAAAAGTAGAAGCACAGGAAAGCTCAGATTTGCTCATGATCCATTATCCCTCCTTCCTCCCATCTATGTGAGCCTCTCATCGAGTGAATGCAGCGGTTGCCAATGGAGCAACAGGATATCAAGCTGCCCTATGTCACAGACTCACAACCCAGAAGCTTAAACTATTGAAAGGAGGACTATCCCAGACTAATAAACCCATGTGGCATCCCTTTAATTAGACAATGTGAGATTATGGCATCCCCCACCCAATCTTGTGGCGCCCTCATCACGGTTGGCTCCTACTCGAGAGGGGGGGGGTCCACCCATGGCCCAGGTCCCACTCGACTCTACTAGGTCCCCATCAACCCTGGTATCCTCCGATGAGAGGCAAACACATGACTGATAAAGGTTATGATGCACAATGGGCCTTGCACTGATATCACTTGTCATGGACTTAGAGCCAAAAAGCTTAAGCTATTGAGAGGAGGACTAGTCCAAGCTAATAAACCCATGTGGCATTCCTTCTATTAGTCAATATGAGACTATGATACCCATCACCCCTAGAGAAGAGAGTCATCAACAAGAAGGTTCGTCATCAGCATTTTACTTTGTATGGTTACATATGGAGGGAAAACAAGAGGACAACAATCAGAGAAGAGAAGCAAACCTTGGAGATCCTACAAAAATGAAGAGAAAATAAAGAAAATTTCTCAATCTAAACAAAGAGTTAGAGAAGGATGGTTTTTAAAAATCATCACATCTGGCGTTTAGAGAGGAAAAAAAGATAGCAACCATTATAACATAGAAGGGGACCGCTCTTTTGAACACCAGGCCACTAACCTTTCTACTTTCTTCCTCCACAGAGAGAAGTAGATAGGTAGGTAGATAGATGGATAGATAGATAAGTAGATAGATAGATAGAGAAAGAGAGAGAGCAATGCTGCAACACTCAATTTTGTTACCCAACACCTTTACATTAACAAAAAGAAGAAACAGAAACCTATCTTCTAAAGATCACTTCAGAAAGCATTGATTTGAAAATTAAAAAAATGAAAGTAAAATAAAATTCTATGAAAGGAACAAACAGATGGAAATTGACTGAAAGAAGAAAGAAGGGCAAAAGCAGAAGCTCAGGTTCACCCTTGATGCATCACAAGTTGCAGTAATAGCACTCCTCTCAATGAATGCTATGCATTGGTTGCCTGCAGAGCAGCAGACCATCCAAGCTAACCCACCACCATTGTAAAATGTATGTGGAGAGTTAAACAATAGACCAATGCTATGGTAACACAGAAAAATCACTCAAAAGAGTCACTCAGCTGTCTTGCACACCATTCATTTTGTTTAACCACATGGTGCACTCCATTATGCCAATCATTCAAAAGGAGCAATAAGAACACAACACATCAACTAAGCGGCTTTTGAGTTACTACAGCATATTCTGAAAAATACTGCTGCAGGGCCTAAAATAGTTGCCAATCTGGTTTCCAATCTGACCTGACATAGCTGATGCTGAGATCACACGGTGGTAGGCTCATCATCATCGCCTCTGGTTTCCATCCAGCATCTCAGTTGGTTAAAGCTTGTGACTGTTCACCACAAAGGTCAAATGGTTTTCCTTTCTCTGGACATGGTTAAAATGTGCAACTGTCAACCACATGTCAAAGAGGCCAATAGGGTGCAAAACATGTAGGGATGAGGGATTGTATCAGACCCCTCCATTTCCGAGATGAGCAATGTGGCAGCTATTTTTCGAGCATGCACCATAGAGGATCTGGAGTCCAACATAGAAGGGGGCAGCTCATGGGAACATGTTATAGCCCAAGCCCAAGCCCATGACATCAGGATCCAAGCCCAACAAAAAAAAAAAAAAAACAGAGTAAAAACCGGGAAGAAGACTCCCGATAGGAGTCTTCTTCTCCGGCAAAACCCGAGCGATTTGGGAGTCCTAGGACCTCTCGAAGTCCTAGGACCCTCTATAAGAAGATTCCCCCCTCCTTAGAATTGATCATCGGCCTCCTCTCTCTCTCTTTCTCTCCATCTTTCTCGATCGGAGCCGCGGACACCGTTCGGTTTCTCACCGTGATTTCTCGCCGGTGAGGTCACCGGAGGCCGGGATGAGTCTCCCTCTCCTTCCTCTCTTCCTTCCCTTTCTTCCCGTACTTTTGCTTGAGGCTGCCGGCGACGAGTGTCGCCGATTTTCGGTCGGGAAGGAGATTCTGTTTTGAGCCTTTTTCCTTGGATTTTCCGGCGCCGGCGATCGATTTGCTCCTTCGGAAACAGGGGAGTGTCCTCCCTCAACCACCGGTCTCCACCGCGGCGGCCGCGGCCTGAACGGCCGGCCAATGAAGGACCACGCCGGTCCCCTGTTCCGGCGTGGGGAGGGCCGAGAAGAAAAGGAAAAGAAAAAAAAAAAGAAAGAAAAAGAAGAAAAGAAGAAGAAAAAGAAGAAAAGAAAAAAGAAAAGAAAAAGAAAAAAAAAGGGGCGGAGAGAGAAACTCTCTCTCTCTCTCTCTTTTAGATTTTTAGGATTTATGGAATTAAAAAATAAAAAATAAAAAATAAAAATAAATAAATAAATAAAATAATTAAAATAAATAAATATAATTAGGGTATCCATGGATTAGTTCAAAAATCCTGGATGCTGTCGTCAAGTTGATCCTTATGGGGACATTAGATTTTAACAATTTTAGTTATTTTTAATTCGATGAAATTTTGATTAAAAACATGATATTTGACGTATCAGGTTCAGAGAAGGATTTTTGAGATTCCTAGAATTTCTAGTTTGGATTTTCTTTTGAGGTAAGTAGTGTTTACTTTTATTGAATTTATCTGGTAAATTATAAAATTTTGAATTAAATAAATTTATGCATGCTTGTGATTGAAATTATTTATTGAAATAATTGTTGAAATTATTTATGATTAAAGTTAATTGTAGAAACTATTTATGATTGAAGTTATTTGTTGAATAAATTATTATGATGATGTATGATCACAAAGAATGACATGGTTGATTTGACTCGAATATCATTTATTTATATTATTTTGAAAATAATATATGAATTGGAAGACAATATGAAATTGACAACCTGACTGTGTTAAGGACCCCATCAATGGGGGCATATACGTTGGCAATTGACTGTCCTGAGGATTTATGTCGCCAGTGAGACCAGCGACATGTCGCCAGATAGACCAGCGACAAAACCGCCAGCGAGACCAGCGATTCTAAAGGACTTGGCTGCCAGATGATTCGCAGCCCACCGCAAGCAGATACACAGTATTATGACCCTGCCACAGGGATAATGTAGTCATAGTCATGGTTGGTAAGAAGAACTTAAGAAATTGATGAATTTAAGATGAAAAGCATAATTGAAAATTACGATGAATTGACTTTTATATATGATTGATAGTATGATTATGATTTCATGAAATTACATATTGATTTTGTTATATCAGTAAATCGATATGTATAGAAATAATTGCCTGATTTATTCAGTTAAAGGTATACACTGCTTACTGGGCTATTTAGCTCATGATGAGTTTTATGTTTTCTTACAGATCCAGAAAATTAGCGTGATGCGGGATTTCGGTTGGGAGAGCAATTAGAGATAGAGTTAGCTCATTGATTTAGGATTTTCTCAGAATTTATTTAAGACTTTTAGTTTTGTTTTAGTATTGACTTTGTCAGACAGTTATTTTCTTTTGAACACTGAGTTTTGATTTGTTATTTGAACTAAGATTTGATTATTAAATATTGAAAAATTTATTTAACTGTTTGTGAAGATATCATGATGAGATGTCTTGCATGCTTATAGGAAAAGTATTCTATAAGTATGCGGCGGTTGCCATGACCCTCGATTCAAATCTCGGATCGGGGGCGTGACAGAACACCAAGCCACCATCCTTATCTTTTTATCTTTAGAGCTTCATTACTTGAATGATGGCTGCATATGGATTGGGATTGGATCCAGATTGATCATCCACTACGACCGGCATTCAATCTAAATTCGGGCTGATAACAAAGCAGGTACAGGTCGAATATCAGTATATCCATATCTATATCCCTTTTTGTTTGGTGAATATAGATGCTGATAAAGATATTGGTAGGATACAAAAATTCATCCCCATATTTATTTAGACTAGATATGGATACAAATTGGATATTGGAAGTACATATATAAATATAGATATAAGTTGAATAGTTAAACTTTATGACCACCAAAAAAAGGGTATCACTTAGTGAAAGGTGAATTAAGCCAATACCATATTAATACAATCACTTATGTCCCTTAAAAATTCATGAGTGCAGGATTAAATAGCATTATACACAGAACCAAATATTTGGATATTGGTTAGATAATTGTCTATTCATATCCATAGCCCTTTTTCTTTGATGCATATAGATATGAAAACGTATAGTGGTTGGATGCTCGAATTTATATCCTGTATTCAGATAGATTCGGATACGAAAATGGATCCAGATAGATATCATCCAATCCACTAGCCCCCCGTCCAAATAAGATTTAGTGGGTCTAAGTTGATAAAACTAGACCTAGATTTAGCACCCGTAGAAAATGCAACAGTAACTGAAATGGAGATGGGGCAATGGGATATCATGGATCAAAGAAAAATGCCAACAACAAGAGCTGATCATGGGCTGGGCTGGGGCTTAGAAAATATCAAATTTTACCTAGGCCCAGCTTGAAGCCCGATTAAAAATAAATAGAGTTTAGGCCCAAGACCCAGCCCACGATCAGTTCTACCAACAAGTGATCTATAGCATCTTCTACATTAAAAAAAATAACAGTTTTAAAATCAGGGTATACGTTCCTCCTTGATTCCATCTATCACCTTTTAAGTCAAGAAGACCCCTCCTACTTATCTTATCAAATAGGTTTTTTATCTCACTAACTTTCTTGCCCATGTTAACTACACTTACTCTAATTTGACTCGGTTGCAGATTGGATTCCTTGATCCAACTCCTAAATATCCATGTAACAATGCCCTGTAAAAATGTTAAAAAATAAAATATATAAAGGAGAAAACTCTGATATGAGTCACTTCAGATTTGCATAACTGTATCATAAAAAAATCATGAACATATTCAGAAAAACAAAGTAAAGAAACAAGCAGGATAAAATGACAGGAAGCAGGTACAGGTTCAGACTAACCTTTGATCCATCATTCCTCCTGCACTATTTCTGAAATGACTGGCTACAGCAGTTGTCTGTAGACCAGCAGACCATCCAAGCTGCCAAGCAATCATTATAAACAAAACACGGGAGTGGTCCAAAGAGGTTTCGTCATCACTGCTAAGAAACAAACACAAAAGGGGGAGGGGGGGTGGGTGGATATAATTATGGATATAAGTTGGATGATTAAACTTTATGACTAAAGAATCAAAGATACTACTAAATAAATGATAAATTAAGTTAATATCATGTTTATATGGTTGTATATTTTTCTTAAAAATTAATAAGTACTATATAAAATCATATAGGGTTACAGGCAGATTCAGATATTCAAATACAGATCAGATAGTTGTCTATCCATATCCATATCCATTTTTCTTTAACAGATATGGATACAAATATGGATATTAATCAGATCCTCAAATTTCTGTCCACATCCAGATTGATTCAGATATGCAAATGGATTCAAATGGATATCATCCATACCACTTTCACCTCCACTAGAAAGTCATAAAATAGCGGCAATGTTACAATATAGTCGGGGTGGAAATAAGGTTGGGTCAGACCATATATGGATCGCATCAAATGCATGCTAGGTCAAAAATCTATCAACCCAAATCCATCATAGGTCAAAAATCTAGATCTGAATGGGTTGAATAAAGTTAAACAGGTTAAGCTTTGTCACCTTCCCCCCCCCCCCCCTACATAGAAGGAGGCATCTCGAGGGACCACCAAGCCACCGACCCGAATATTTATTTCTCCCAAAGAGCTTTCATAGCTCAACAAACTAAGGCATTTCTTCATATGGTGAGAATGCATGAAAAAGCTTATCTGCTGCAATAAATGAATTAATGGAACAAGCAAAAACTTAATCTCTCCTAACACAATACATGAACATGATAAATAGAGTAAACTAAACAAAATAACAAAAAATAAACAATCTAACCTCGAAAGAAGAGCTCTCTCCCTATATAGTGAAAAAGAAGAACACTGAGAAAAGGTGGAAAATAAAAACAAAAACTACCTCTCACAGGTAGGAAGGAGAGAGAGAAAGAGGCCAAGAAGAGAAAAAAAATGGATTTTGTAGTTCTAATAGAACATGAAGGCAACAAAGGGCATAGCTGAGAAAAACCTATATCAGATTGTTGGAGTTTTGAGGGGAGTGAAATAACTATCGGCAAGTCAAACAGGCCCCTCGAGTAGAAATGGCAGTCAGATGGGTTTTTTGAGGTACCTAATCTATTCTAAATCTTAATAGGACTCGTTTAGCAATATCCTATAGGACTTGGAAAGGGTTTGGATTTTAAAATTAAAACCCATTCAGATCTGGGATGGGTTTGGGATTTTTCCTTCGATACTGCTACCTAAACCCAATTATATATATTCTTATAAAAATAATAGGGGAGTGAGAGGATTTAAACTTCGTATCTTGAGATAGCCCAACCGCTACCTTAACAAATAAGTCATAGTTCACATTTTTTTTTAATTGATTGATAATATATTTATATCCTCTAAACTTTTATATATAAATACCCCACACAAAACTCGAGCCATCCATCTTCTAAGCTTCCCTATTTGGCTGCTCCAAGCCTCCCACCCAATCGAGACTCCTAATGATAGAATAAAAGGAAAAACTAGGGGAAAATATAGGAAAAATCAAGGAAAACAAAGGAAAGATGGAAAAAATTGAAAGGTAAGATCTTTTCCTACATAGAGATATATAGGGAAGGAGAGCACCTGAGGGAGATTAGAGGGTTTTCTTAGGATCTGGTTGGGTTTTTTCCCAAGCATATGGGATTTTGTGCCAATCATGGCGATGTGAGTTGGTCCCTTGTGGTTTTGAGAGATAATCTTGGTAGAAGCATCATATTTTGTTGGGATTGGGAGATTCCCAATCGAAAGGATTCTTCTCTGGCTCTAAAATTTTCAATTTATGGATTTACGTTCTCATAATGATATGAATATGATACCAAATCCATAGTGTGAGACTTGCACTAGCCTAAGTTCCACCTTTTTGAACTGTCATGTGTGTGCATGAACAAGACCTTTCTTACACTATTCAACTCCAGGGGCCAAATGCATGTCATTGTAGCTTGCACAAGCCACCACAGAATGAGAGAGATAGAGACTCAAAGCTCATGGTTTAACATGTCCTTTTCCTTATTTCTGAACATTAGCTTTGTGAGATAGGAGGTGATCTAATTGTTTGAAAGGTTGGGTAGAAGTCATGGTCGGAATCAGAGAAACCAATGTTTGATTGAGGTTGCTGGTGTGCTTTTAACTTGTAGTCAGTTAAAAAAATAATTTCTTAACTTTTTTTTGATGCATATATCAGTCATTACATATAGGAATCAAAGAAAATAAAGTAGTAATTCTCTCAATTCTGTGTTTTTAATGGTTAGGAGTACCTGTGGACATCAAAATCTGTTGGTGTGGCTTTAATAAATTGTCATCACAAAATCAGCATGGCTTGTTAGTAATTATTTTATTTATTTATTTATTTTATTCTATGCTTAAGGTTAAAATCTTCTAGAACTGGAAAACAATTTGATTTGAGCACTTGATCATTGTTTACATGATTAGGCATATATTTGATACATGCACAGAAGCAAGAACAGCAGACAAGTTCAGATTGATTAGGCAGGTTCAGGTACCCAAATAACCTAGCCAAATAAAGGTTAATCGGGCAGCTTGGGGTACCCGACGGGTTTACCATTTTTTAATGGGATGGGTTGGGATTTTTGGATAATTTTGTAATTGAATTTGAGATAGGTTCAAACAGGTTTGAATACGGGTAAGGCAAATTTCATCAAATACCCTATCCATTGTCATTACTAGGATTAAGGCTCGGCCCACCCCAACTAGCTCGAGATTAAAGCATAGTTGATTTGAGTTGTACATACATACACACATATAAATAGATATGCATATATATATATATATATATATATATATATATATATATATATATATATACAAGAATTCAGATCCCAACAGGACATCCCACGGAACATCAAAACAAGGTACCATCCCATGTGTCAGGATATGGTCATCCCGCTAGCGTCCCGATATTCCGATCGGGATGTCTTGGGACATCCCCTATCCTCAGTATCGGGACGTGGCGGGACAACGGTGCGTCCCATTCCATGAAAAAATCAGGACAACCCCATCTCACAGGATTTAAAACCTCGTGTACATATATATATATATACATACATACATACATACATACATATATATAGAAAGAGAGAGAACCTCATTCAAAAAGACTAGTCAGAAGATATTATTTAGGTTTGCCGAGTCCTGTATAAGTACCTAAGATCTTTTTGATGAATAACCGATATGGGACTAAATACATGACTGCACAGGTCTCACATGCTCTCCATTTAAGCCCCGATATCCTCACCAGGTTAAAGGTCTACATTCATTCAAATCCAATTACAAACACCACGATCAGCTCGTTGTCAATCCAAATGGACTCGTACAGCAACGCCCCTAGTCCACTAGATCATGGGCCGAATTCATTTTGATACCATTTGCAACAAGCCAGGACCTCACCCCAAAAGACTAGTTAAGAAAATATTATTTAGATTCCTACATCCTATACAAGTATCCAAGATCTTCTTGACAAATAACCGATGTAGGACTAAACATATGCCTGTACATATCCTTACATAAATAATACCTTTCAGCTAAGCCTAAATAATCATACCTTATTCGTTGGAAAGATCTTGGATATTTATACAGGACTTAGGAACCTAAATAATATCTTTTGACTAGCCTTTCTAGGTATGGTTCTGGGTTGTAACTACTCAACTCATATGCATGTGTGCATGTGTGCATGTGTTTATATGCATGCATATATACATATTGTATGTGTGTATATACATACATACATACACGTACGTACGTACGTACATACATACATATATAAATACATATACATAGATATATATGTATGTACATATACATATACATGTATGTATATGTACATATATGTATGTATACGTACATATATGTATGTATGTACATATATGTATGTATGTACATATATGTATGTGTATATATATATATGTATGTATGTATGTATGTATGTATGTATGTATGTATGTACGTATGTATATACACATATACACACACACATACATATAAATAGACATGTACATACGTATGTGTATATACATACATATGTATATACATACATATATATGTATATACATACATACATACATATATATGTGTGTGAATGTGTATTATATACGTATGTATGTATGTATGTATGTACATACAATTCAACTTGACCATGCTTTGGCTAAGCCTTAATCCCCAGCTGGCTGGGGTAATCGAAAAGAACCTAGCAAAAAATCATAGGAAAAAAAAAAAAACATAAAGAATGGAGGGGGAAAAGACCTTGCTTAAAAAGGAGCAGATAGAAATGAGAGAGGCTCTGATTCACCTTTCATCCATAAATCAGCCTTTGTAACAACCCAAGAGATCACCTAGAAAGGGCATGCCAGAAGGTTATTAATTGATGTGCTCAGCCCTGCTTAAGCATAAAAAACCTTCCTAACAAGCACCTGAAGTGGGGCTAAATAAAAACCTGCATGGATCCTCATATAGTTCTTTTTATTGTACTCCTCTCAAATGGTTGTCTATGAAAAAACAGACCACCAATGCTGCTATGCAAACTTTGCAGAAGAAAAACAGAGGTAGAGTCAAAAAGAGGTTTCATCATCATCACATCGAGAAAAGAGAGAGCAAGACAAAGATATGAATGCATTCAAATGTAATGTCTAAAATAAGATATCGGGAAGACTAATTCCTTGTTGAGATTTGTAATGGCATGATTTCCCAAATAACATTGTCTTTGAACAAAGAAAAGGCTTGTATATTGAAAAAAAGGGAATTTCATGTAACAATGTAATAAAACCCCATAAAAAATTGTAAAAAACTCTAAAGGAAGTTACTTCATATTTACATAAACCTATCATAGAAAAATCATAAACATAACAAAATTTCAGAAAAACAGAATAAAGAAAGAAACAGAAAACTTATCTTGGAAGACGAAAAGGATTGGAACAAGAAAATAGAGGCTCAGACTGGCGTTTGTCAAATGAATCATTGCAGCAGCGGTTGTCTATAGACCAGCAGACCATCCAAGCTGCCAAGCAATGGTTACCAAAAAGGAAAAAAAAAACACCAAAGGGGTCTGAAGAGCTTTCATCATCATTGCCTCTATATACATAGAGAGGGTTTGGGGTCGTATCTTTCGTGTGAAAGAAGGATTCACCTTCCTCTGCACAAACCCACTGTTGGATCACCACAGCACAAATCTTAAACCACTCAACCTCCATTCATCCATCTGCACAGAGCTCAAAGCGGAAGATACACATGGCAACCGGAGGTGAAGTGTAATAGGGGGCAGCTGGAGGGAGCACCAAGCAAGCCACCAACCCCTACTTCTGAGGAAAACATAGGAAACATCAACGAAAACAAAGGAAAGACTAAAAAAATTGAAAGGTAAGACCTTTCCCCATATAGATTGATCATTTTGTTTCTTTTTGCTTCATTTTCTTTTCATTTCATTCTCTTTGGAGATATGTGGGGAAGGAGAGCTCCTAAGGGAGATCGGAGGGGTTTCTTAGGTTCCAATTGGGTTGTTTCTCAAGTATACGGGATTTTGTGCGAATTGTGCAGTGTGAGTTGGTACCTTGAGGTTTTGAGAGCTTAAACTTGATAGGAGCATGATATTTTGTAGGGCTTGGGGATTGTTGATCGACTCTTCTTTGGCTACAAAATTTTCAATTTATGGAGTTTTGTTCTCATGATGATATGAATATCAACGAGGGTTAATCAAGTGGGTTCAGGTACCCGGCATGTATACCAATTTTAAATAGGATAGCTTTGGGATTTTTGGTTAACTAGCTTAGAACCCCGTGCAATGCACAGATATTTATTTTTTTAAATAATATTTTTATAAATTAAAAATTTAATATAATATAAAAAATATCATAGATGATATCAAATATTTCAAATTAAAATATAAATTTAACATATTTAAATAACATAATAATAAGAAATAACATAATCATTTCTATCTTTTACTGATAGAGAAATTATTTCTTGAATCAACATTTTCAGTATCAATTGTTCCGAAATTTTCATCATTAAGCAGAACATGACCACCTATTTGCATCCCACATATATCTCTTTTCTTCATAGTCTATCAATAAAAATAATATATATTTTATTATTATATAATTTTTTATTTTATTGAATTTTTAGTCATCATTAAAGACTTGCTCCAAAAAAAAGATAGAGACAAATTTTCTGATAGTTGAATTGTTAATAACTTCTTAGTCTCAGTAGCTCAGAATTTCATCCAGAATGACTAAGAGACAATGATGATCTATACATATCTGAGATTGGTAGTTTGTATCCGTTTTGTATGCATTTAAGAATGGATGGTTAAGTAATAGTAGGAAGTAGGCAGTAGTCATATTGTATTTGTATTTATATGTATGATTGTAGTAGTTGACCCATGGGCACAATCCCAATTAATATTTTTTTTGCCCTTGGGTTCAAAGCCAAAAATATGGAGATCCAGTAGAAAAGAGCCTTTATATAATAAATACTTTGTCAGGGTTTAATTGCAAAACATCCTTAAACTAAATTAACTCAGCATGGTCTGAATCAGTCAATTGTCAAAAGGGCTTAATTGAATATAGCCTTTATCAAGGGCCTAAATGCAAGATTTTTTGTTTAAATAAATAGATCTATATCGGATTTCAGATCGGGTTGGGACCCAAAACCCGAATCCATTAGGCCCATCTCCTTCCTCCCTTTTCTTCCTTCCCCGATTGTCGATGGAGAGGAGCTCACGCTTTCTCCATCGATATTATTTACTTTCCCAAGTCCCCCACCACAACTCAGAAAAAAAGAAAGAAAGAAAAAAAAAATCTCCACTGGCACCAGCCAAACGCGCTTCTCTTTCTCTCTCTCACAAAAGAAACACAACGCAGTCAACCCCACATCTACCGTCCAAATGGTCTACGTAATCGATCCGCAACATCTAATTTAACGGTTTCCATTTGCTCCGCTGCCCAAAATAAAACAAAGGTGTCCCACCCCTAGTCCGTGTGGACCTGGTTCGTCTCCGCCCAAAAGTTGCCGGGCTCAAAACTTAAATTAAAATGAAAAAAAAATAAAAGGCCGGGGGTGGGGCGGAGAGAGGGGAGACAGGAGAGAGAGAGCAGGAGGGGGCGGAGAAAGGGAGAGCAGGAAAACAAACGAAAGTGCATCGTGGACTCGTTGCGATGGTTTTTTTTCCCTGGAGGGCTCGCTGGATAGAAGAGGGAGGGGAGAAGAAACTTAGAGGAAAAAATTGTAAATTTCTCCAACTCCTGGGGTGAGGCTCAAGGTTTCTTCGCTCGTCCCCTTCTTGCTCCGTTTTTATATATATATAATAGATTTCGTAATCAAGTTTGGGATGGGTTTAGGTAGTAAGATTTTAAATGGATTCGGATATTGGTAGGGCAAATTTTGCAGGTACCCTATCCATTGCCATCATCAGTAAAGCAGATGGAGGCTCAGATGTTCCTTTTATCCATCATCTCTTCTTCATCAACAGGCTCAGATGTTCCTTTTATCCATCATCTCTTCTTCATCAACCCTAGACTCCTCTCATCGAATGGCTGCAGCGGTTGTCTGCGGAGCAGACCTTCCGAGCTGTCCTGCCACCATTAGAAGAATCACGGGAGAATACTAAAGAGACAACGGTTCATCATCACCACCTTTGCTCACTTTGGATACTTTGGAGAAAGGCAAACAAAAGAAGGGAACTTTGGGCACGAGAGAAAAGAAAACAAAGATAATTTGTCTTCTCTCCTCGAAACCTCTTAGGACCCGTTTGGTTTCGCGAGAAGAATTTTTTTTTCTTTGGGTTGCGTTTGGTGCATCGTTGGCAATCTTGAAAGGTAACGTGGATTGCTTTCAAAATAGATTGCCATCATTAAATTGCCAATTACTGTGTTGGATACATGCAGGTAATGTTGCATAAAATTACTGAATAGATTGTCAGCCACCAAACGCAACCTTAATTCATTTCACCTACATTCGCATGAACCCACCATTGGATCACCCACTGCACAGATCTCAGAGCGCTCCGAGCTCCGTCGTTCATCCACCATACATTTGTTTGTTAAAACAACAACAGCAGCAACAACAATCTAGCTGTCGACCTTCTAATTCTTCTCTTTTTCCAGAATAAAGCTTTGGGTGCCAGCGGCGCGCACGGGTATTTGCTGGGTCAATGGGGGTAAACTAAGGATTAATAACCCGAATAAACCACATTTCCCCCATCCATGGCGCAAAAAACCCGGTTCGGCGCTGTGTAAGAGAAAAGGGAAAGGTAATGGTTCCCAAATAATTTTCCCGGACAACGCAGGCATGAAAGCCATCGCCGAACGGGAAGGAAAGAGCAATGTAAGGATATCAGGAGAGGGACTGAAAGGCCTCGGAGGCATCCACGGGATAGAAAGAAACAGACGGGGAAATGGGTGGGTGTTACCTCACTAACAAGGCGCCGGCGAGGAGAGGATCCGGCGGCGGCCACCGGAAGTCAGTTACCACGGCGGGGATGTTGGCGCAGATGTCCGGCCAACGGGTTGCCGAGATCTGGCAGCATCCGTGTCTGAGAGGGAGAGCACAGGGAGGAGGAAGGAAGGCGTGGGGGCTGACTGGAAGACAAGGGGAAAAGAGGAGACGCCCGTATCAAGGGCTTTGTAGTCTGGGAATGGTGATACGCAAATCGGGTCACGTGTCACGTTATTTTAAGTTAATTCGCCACGGGTGCGAGACATAATTTAAAATTTTATGCTATGACACATGAAGAAGTTAAAATCGGCGTCACCTCACTGACGCTCCACCTCAAAGGGCAAAAAAATATATTTTTTTATTTTTTTAATAGATTTTATATTAAGTTTTTAAAAAATAAAAATTTAAAAATAATTTGTTTAAAGCATGTGTGCACACATAGTTTGAATATTAATTTTTTTTATATTCAAAAATTTTATATAACTAATTAATATTTTATATATAATTTTCTAAGAATCACAACGAAGGAAGGTTAAAATCACACAAGGATGGGACTAAGTCTGTACCATTCAAATATATAACAAATATTTTTTAAAAAATTTATAATTCAACTAATTAGCAAACTATAATATTTTATATATAATTAAATATATTTAAATATAAATCTAAAATTGATCTAAAACGGGTTATCAATTAAAAGGTATTAAATTTGTCTACTAAAAGACGAACAATACCGCGGATTGGACAGTATTATTTGTTGCTAATCACATTAGAGATTGATCATAGTGCCACAAATATTTGTGCTTGTTGCTGTATGAATTGATTTTGATGATTTCAAAATATTTGAGGGGGTTACTAATGATTTTGACTTGGAAAAAGATTTATTGTATTTCAGGAGCAAAATCATAATTTTTACCAAGTTCTGATTCAAAAGCCTTAAGAGCAAGAATAGAAGATTTGTAATCTATTGGATGTAATTTCACATTTTTTGGATGTGTATTTCGAGAGAAAATCAAGTTTAAAGAAAAGGATCGACCCCTAGGATCGATCCCTGTCAAAAGGACAGAACGACAAGTTATTTTTGGCTGGCACACTCAAAGGGGACGACCCTATGAGTCAACTTCTGTTGCTGTACAAGTCAAAGATACATAACAGTGACTTTCTGTTCTGTGCCATAGAGGTTGATCCTATGAGTCGACCCCCTGTGACGGAAAATTTTCGTAACGGCTAGTTTTCAACTCATTTTGGCCGTATTTAATGCTCATTTAAAGCTCTTCAACAACTCTATTTCAGTCCAGATTTGTCTCTAGCATCCATTGAAGATATAAAGGTATTTAAAAGAGGAAAAAAGGGATTTTCAAGCATTTATTTCAGCTCTAAGGAAAAAGCCTTCTTCAAGCAAAAGAAACTTTCATTTCAAGTTCACCAACTCCTCAAGAGCTCATTCAAGTCTTCAACAACTTTGAGAAAAATCAGAAAAGCTTCTTCTTTGTTGTGTAAAGTGTATTTAAAATTTTAATTTGCTCATTAAAGGAGCTAAACTTGTATTTTCGTGTGATTAACTCTTATACTTTATTTTTATCTTGATCTTTAGTTTTGGAAGGGTTCCAAAACTTGAAAAGGTTGGTCCGAACCTTGAATCAGATTGTATTTAATTGGCTTATACCCAAAAAATAAGTGTTCTAGCTTGTGATAGCTAGAGTCGGAGGTACCGACGTTATATTCTTGTTGAATATATTTTAGTGGATTTACATAAAAATTTGAGGAGTGGATGTAGGTGCAAGGTTGGCACTGAACCACTATAAATTTTTATTATTTGTATTGTACTTACTTGCTCTCTTTCTAAGTTTTTTCATTTTCTTGCATCTCATTTCTACACATTGCTAAATCACTTACTACATATAACTTGCTCATTATTATTTAATTCTTGTAGTTCTAAATTAACTTTAAAATTTCAAAAATTCAATTCACCCCCCCTCTTGGGTTGCATAGCTGGGCAACAAGTGGTATCAGAGCTCGGTGCTCTAGCCCTACTTTAATTTAACCATCAAAGAGCTAGAGATCTATGGCAACTCAAGTTGGTGCTTCACTAATCGAGGGGCAGTTCACAAACCGACTTCCACTTTTCAATGGGTCAAACTATACATATTGGAAAGCTCGGATAAAAATTTTTATCCAAGTACTTGACTATGATATGTAGAGTATCATAGTTAATGAACCACACATACCTACTAAGATAATTGATAGTGTAGAATCAACCAAATCCGAAAGAGAATGGGATGAGGTTGATAAGAAAATGGCTCAACTCAATGCCAAAGCCATGAATGTTTTATATTGTGCTTTAGATGCTAATGAGTTTAATCGCATTTCAACATGTATGTCGGCTAAGGAAATATGGGATAAGTTAGAAATAACATATGAAGGCACTAATCAAGTTAAGAAATCAAAAATTAACATACTTGTGCACAAATATGAACTCTTTAAAATGAAGCATGATGAATCAATAACTGAAATGTTTACTTATTTTACGATATTGTTAATGGTCTCAAAAGTCTTGGTAAGTCTTATTCTAACAGTGATTTTGTGAGAAAGATTCTTAGGTCTTTATTAAGGACTTGAGAGACTAAAGTGATCGCAATCCAAAAAGTCAAAAATCTGAATCTTTTATCTTTGGAGGAGCTTCTAGGATCGCTAATGACACACGAGCTAAGTATGAAACAACATCAAGAAGAAGATGTCAAGAAGAAGAGGACAATCGCCCTCAAATCTACTACTCAACTTAATGAGAAATCTGATGAAATAGAAAATGAAGAGCAAAATGAAGAAATAGCCCTCATCACTAGAAAGTTTAAAAGATTTTTGAAGAAAAAAAAATAAGGGATGAAGAAGAGGCCACCTACAAAAGGGGAGTATAGCAAGGAAAAGGATAAGGAGCAGCCCCTTATTTGTTATGAATATAAGAAGTCGGGGCACTTTAGGTCTGAATGTTCATAACTTAAGAAAGGCCTCTAGAAGTACAAGAAAAAAGGCTATGATGACTACATGGAGTGACAGTGATGAGTCAAGCTCCGAAGAAGAAGATTACATCAGTAAACCAACTTGTACCTTATGGCACATGAAAATGAGGTAAATACTGAAACTCCTTATGACTTTACTTTTGAAGAACTTCAAGAAGTATTTTATGTTCTAGTTGATGATCTAAAGAAGTTAGGGGCAAAGAACAAAGAATTGAAATCAAAGAATTAATCTTTACTAAAAGAAAATGAGATTATTTCAAATGAAAAATTGATCTTGACACAAGAAAATCTGAACTTGAAAAATAAAATTGCTAAGTTAAAACCTATGATAGAAAAGTTCACTCTTAGTTCAACTAAACTTCAAATGATACTGGATAATCAAAAGGCCGTTTATGATAAAGCCGGTCTTGGCTACAACTCTTTAAAGAAACAAAAATTTTTGAAAAATATCTATGTGAACTCATCAAGCAACAAGTTTTTAAATATTACTTGCTTTAAATATGGTAAAGTAAGACACAAATCCTATACATATTTTTCTAGCAAATCTGAAAATTCGAATGTAAGAAAAATATGGATTCCAAAAGGAACCATTGTGACTAACCAAAGAGGACCCAAGAAAATTTGGATACCTAAAGTCAAAACTTGATTTTTGTATGTAGGTGTGTCTTGCATCCCAAGGAACGAATCAAAAATGGTATCTTGATAGCGGGTGCTCAAGATACATGGCAGGTGATGAATCTCAATTCATCACACTTGATGCAAAAGATGGAGGGATTGTCACCTTTGGAGATAATAGCAAAGAAAAGATCATCGGTATAGATAACATTGGTATCACTCTCTCCAAGTATATTAAAAATATTTTATTAGTAGATGGTTTGAAATATAATATATTAAGCATTAGTCAATTATGTGATAAAGGGTACAAAGTTATTTTTGAATCTTTATTGTGCATAGAACTAGTCCTAATGATGAAGGTATTAAATTTGTTGGGCATAGATATGATAATATTTATATGATAGATTTGAATGATCTTTTCAAGATAAACATGCAATGCTTAGTAGCCTTAAATATCAAAATTAATGAGATTAGTTGGCTTTGGCACCATAGGTTTGCACATATTAGCATGTATTTACTTTCAAAACTTATAAAAAAGGAATTGGTTACCGATTTACCTAAATTGAATTTTGAAAAGGATAGAATTTGTGATGCATGCTAACTAGGTAAATAAACAAAAATCTTATTCAAATCTAAAAATATTATTTCAACTTCTAGGCCATTAAAATTATTGCACATGGATTTATTTAGACCCACTAGAACTACTAGTTTAGATGAAAAATGATATGACTTTGTAATTATTGATGATTTCTCTCGTTTTATATAGATTTTTTTTTGCACATAAGGATGAAACTTTTCATGTGTTCTCAAAATTTTATCGAAGAGTTACTAATGAAAAAGATTTTTCAATTCAAAATATTCGAAGTAATCATGGAACTGAATTTGAAAATTAAGATTTTGAAAAGTTTTATGATGAAAAAGATATTGACCACAACTTTTCAACACCTAGGACACCCTAACAAAATAGGATAGTAGAAAAAAAATATATAACCCTTGAAAAAATGGTCCGTACCATGCTATATGAAAGCAACCTCCCAAGATACTTTTGAGTGAAAATAATTAACATGGCATGTTACATTTTAAACCATACTTTAATTAGACCTATTTTAAAGAAAACACCTTATGAGCTTTGGAAAGGAAGAAAACTAAATATTGCATTCTTTTATATTTTTGGTTGTCGATGTTTTATTTTAAATAATAGTAAAGAAAGATTAGAAAAATTTGATGCAAAATCTGATGAAGCTATTTTTCTTAGTTACTCCTCTTCTGGCAAAATTTTTAGACTTTTCAACAAAAGAACTTTAGTAGTAATGGAGTCAATACATATTATTTTTGATGAGACTAATGATCTTCCTTTAAGGAAGAGTAAAGGTATTAATGATGCAGATTCTCTTATAGAAGGGATAAAGGAGCTTATCCTAAAAGACTCAACAGTTCAAAATGAAGAAGAACATGAAAACAAACAAGAGGATGAAAGTGAAGAACAATAAGAACAATCTCAAGGTACAAATGATCTACCCAAAGAATGGATGTATAATCACAATCAACCCAAAGAACTAATCATTGGTAATCCTACACATGGAGTAAGAACTCGTTCTTCACTTAGAGATACATACAATCATTTTGTATTTGTTTCTCATTTTGAACCTAAAACCATAGATGAAGCTAAGAAAGATTATAATTGGATAAATGCAATGCAAGAGAAACTTAATCAATTCGAAAGAAATAATGTATGAACTTTAGTTTTAAGACCTAAAAATTATCCAGTTATTGGTACAAAATGGATATATAGGAATAAATTGGATGAACATGAAAATGTAATTAGGAATAAAGCAAGATTGGTTGCAAAGGGTTATAATCAAGAAGAGAAAATTGATTTTGATGAGACCTTTGCACCTGTTGCTAGATTAGAAGCAATTAGGTTTTTACTTGCATATGCATGCTTTATGAATTTTAAATTATTCTAAATAGATGTCAAAAGTACTTTTCTAAATGGTTATATTGCTGAAGAAGTATATGTAGAACAACCCTTTGGTTTTGAAAATCATGCCTTTTCTAATCATGTTTTCAAATTAAACAAAGCATTATATAGTTTAAAATAAGCACCTAGGACTTGGTACGAAAGGTTAAGTAAATTCTCGCTTAATAATGATTTTTCAAGAAAAAATATAGATACAATCCTTTTCATTAAAAGAAATCATGATGATATCTTAGTTATACAAATATACATTGATGATATTATTTTTGGATCTACTAATGAAACTCTTTGTCAAGATTTTTTAAGCTCATGCAGTGAGAGTTTGAGATAAGCATGATGGGAGAACTTTCATTCTTCCTCGAACTCTAAATCAAACAAATAAAGAAAGAGATCTTCATCACTCAAAGCAAGTACACAAAAGAACTACTCAAAAGATTTAGAATGGAGGGCTCCAAAGTAATTGGTACCCCCATGAGCCCATCATGTAAGCTTGACAAGGATGAAGAAGGTAAAAATGTAGACTCAAAATTTTATAGAGGCATGATTGGTTTCTTATTATATTTAACTGCTAGTAGACCAGATATTATGTTCAGTGTTTATCTATGTGCTCACTTTCAATCAAATCCAAAAGAATCATATTTAAATATAGTTAAAAGAATTCTTAAATATTTAAAAGGTACTCAAATTCTAGGATTATGGTATTCTAAAAACTTATCAATTGACTTAATAGGATTTTCAGATGTTGATTTTGTTGGATGTAGATTAAACAGAAAAAATACTAGTGAAACTTGTCAATTTTTAGAAGCTAACTTAATCTCTTGATTTAGCAAGAAGCAAAATTCGATGGCACTATCTACGACCGAGGTCGAATACACTGCAGTCGAAAATTGCTGTGCTCAAATCTTGTGGATTAAGCAATAACTTGAGGACTTTGGCATCAAACTCAATGAAACTCCCATAAGATGTGATAACATTAGTGCTATTAATCTAATTAAAAATTTAATTCAGTACTCTAGATCAAAGTATATTGAAATTAGACATCATTTCATAAAAGAACATGTCCAAAACTATGATATAATTCTTGATTATGTATGTACTGAAAAATAATTAGCTGACATCTTTACCAAGGCCTTAAGTGAAGATAGATTTTGTGAAATTAGGAGAGAACTAAGAATCCTTGATCCATCAGCTTAAGTATCTTTTTGATTCCAAGTTCTTTTTGCCAAAAATACATTGAACTAATTTTTGAGCTTAATTCTCAATTCTCCTTTCTTAAAAGCTCAAAACTATCCTTCATATGATCAATCTCTTAAATGGACACCCTTTCCTCAAGTTTCAATTTTTTTTAAAATTTTTTCATCATTTTTTTATTTTTCTAGCCATGAGTCGACCCATAGGGTCGACCCTAGGATAAACTTGTAATTTTTATTAAATCCATCAGGCGCTCTATTTTATTAAGAAATCTTCATTTATAAAGGAGCCAACCCTTTGCCTTTCGTCTTTCTCTTCCTATCGAACAAAAATCTCCTCCCCTTCCACTCTCTCAACCACAAAAATCTCTTAAAATTCTTCTTTTCATCAATTTTTCCCATTCAAATAGCCCTCTTAGAAACTAAATCCATTTTCCTTCTCTTTCTCATTTGGGCGGATCAAGTTTATCCTAGCTTCAAACCCTCATCTCCAAATCGACGGTCCACCTCCCTAAAATCTTTATTTTTCCTCTAAAATCCTTTCCACTTTACCTCTCATTAGGTCTCCTAAGCTGTTTGCAAGTTGCTTGAAATGGCTCCTAAATTGAAGCTACCGTAGAGAAAAAGGTCTGTTCGTGGGTTAGAAGAGGATGTACACAGAAAAAGAATGGCAGTCGAGCCCTCTCCTGCTCCAACCCCAGTTTCAGGTTCTGCTCCAGCTTCTTTACAGTCTCCACTCAGTCCAAGCAAGATATCTCTCTCTAATCGAAAAGTGAAATCCGAGAAGAACATAGATTTTAGATTTTTTCAAAAAGAAGGGTTCTCTATTGGATCAAAAATTAACAGTCAAGAATGGGAGTTTTACTGTCTTTTAAAGGAAAATACTTATGTTGATTTGGTCATAGAATTTTATTTGAATTTAAGTTACTGCAATGGAATAGTAAAGTCTTTAGTGAAAGGTGTTAACATTGTTCTTGATCTATTGCATTTGAGATAAATTTTGCACTTACCTTGTGAAGGTTACACTCATATGGAGTTCCCAATCAAAGAAGAAAGAATAAGTGTTATTTTAGGGAGAACATTTACTGAAAATTTAAATAAATTAGAAGCAAAGATTCTTTCAATAGAGATGAGATTTTTGCATCACATGGTTACCAAACTTTTTATCCCTAGGAGTGGCAGGCATGATCTCGTATCTGGTAAAGATATTTGCATCATGTACCATGTGATCACCAAGACCCCCTTGAACCTTTCTGCTTTGATGTTTGAGGCTATGAGAGAGATCCTAAATAGGTCTAAGGCTCACCTGCCTTATGGTATAGCACTCTCCCTGATCTTTAGGATGTTTGGAGTCTATTTTGAGGGAGAGGCAGTCATCAGATTATCACATTCTGACACCATCAACCGCCACACACTGTACCGCATGGGTTTTTCAAAGACTGATGGCAGTTGGTCGAAGGATATTGAGGAGAGAGCAGAGGAGGAGGGATTGTCTTCACCTCATCATGATCATAGAGCATCTCCTAATATTCAGTTCGTGTTTGATCACGAGGCTGGTCCCTCAGAGTCAGTGAAGAGGCATATTTCTGTACCACAGTCTGGGAGTAGAGTAGATCCTTCAGAGATCAAACTTGCAGATGATCAGATTGAGTTGATGTCCTAGCATATTGCTTTTATTTTATTCCAGCAGTTTGCCATCTCAGATTTTGCTCAGAGGATGATATCTCAAGCTATTTCAGACCAGACTTTGATCCCTCATATCTTTACTGTCTTTCAGATGCTTACAGCTCAGTCCGCACATATTGAGGAGCTTGAGGGATATATTTTGAGACTGACGGGTAGAGTTTTGAATTTGCAGAGATAGGTATTAGCCTTAGCCCATCTCCAGCCGCAAGAGAACATTATGGAGGTCTCCGACCTGTCTGCAGAGGTGGCTAGGCTTCGAGGTATTTTGTAGAGCGGCTTTGATTTTTTGAGGAGAGAGATCAGGGGCTCCAGTAAGACTGTCTCTACTCAGATTTGTATCCTGATGCAATCCTTGATGAGAGCTTTAGAATAATTAGATACCATCAGACTTTCTCTCCTAGCATAGTCCATAGCTTCCCAGGCTCTAGGATCTTCTCGCCCTTCTACTCGTGCCGGTACTTCTACCCATGGCCGAGGCAGATATGGTCGAGGATGTGCCTGTGGCTTTGATCCTGAGTCTCTGTATCATATCTCTGACTCTTCTGATTCTGATCCTCTAGCCACGATATTTATTAAATCTAGCATAGTTAGTCTCTTATGTCTAGGATCTAGCTTATGGCCTTTGTAATTATTGGCTGATTGACTCATGAAAAGTTATATTTTTTTTGTTATCCATGACTTTTATATGGCCTATGTATTTTGACTTGACTCGTATGTATTGTGACACATATGTCACATTTTGGATATATATATACACTTTTATCTTATATAAATGTCATTTGGATTAATTTTTATGAATGGCATCAATTGAAATGTCTTAATTTTGTGATTTAAAAAATACCTCATATATGTGCTGTGAAATATTATGAATGACAATATCTCCTATATGAGCAAATTGAAATATCCTTTATGATTGCTATAGTGAGGGAGAGTCTTTTTCATTTTTCTTTAAAAAGAGGGAGTAGTGATCTTAATTGATATTGTCAAAAAGGGAGAGTAGAGAAATAAAATCGAGTAATAAGCAAAATTATCAAAACAAATTTGTCAAAAAAAAATAATCTTATAAGCTATCTTAAAACTAATCTTCAAACTACTCATGATGCTTTTTATTCAAACAATTGGCTATAATATTTAAGTGATGCATCTTTATGAATTTGAAAATTAGCTATAATGTTTAAGTGATGCATCTTCATAAATTTAAAATTCTTAATCAATGCTTTATATATGTTATATGTTATATTTTATTTTTGTTCAAGTATTTTGTCATCATCAAAAAGAGAGAGATTGTTGCTCCATGAATTGATTTTGATGATTACAAAATATTTGAGAGGGTTACTAATGATTTTGACTTGAAAAAAGATTTATTGTATTTCAGGAGCAAAATCATAATTTTTATCAAGTTTTGATTCGAAAGTCTCAATAGTAAGAACAGAAGATTTGTAATCTATTAGAGGTAATTTCATATTTTTTGGATGTATATTTTGAGAGAAAATTAAATTTAAAAAAAAAGATCGATCCTTAGGATCGATTCCTATCAAAAAGGCTGAACAGCATGCTATTTTTGACTGGCACACCCAAAGAGGATGACCCTATGAGTCGACCTCTATTGCTGTGCAAGTCAAAGATACAGAACAGTAACTTTCTAGTGCGGACACCAGAGCCATCAAAAATCGACAACATGATTTAAGTTCGATTTGGATCGAAGAAGCCTCATTAAATTGATTCTACTTCAGTTATTTATTTTCAGTCAATAAATTTTTAATGCATTTGGCTTTGGGTCCATAGGGCCATACTTGGATTTGTCCACGTCATCTTTGGAGCCACCACTCTCCACATGCCAAGAGAAGAAATATACATGCCAGCATGTGCCGTGCTCATGCCAAGTTGTGTCAAGCATCAAGCATCCACATGGTGTTCCATTTCTTCCTTAGAATTTCTTAAGAGTTCTTGGCTACTTACTTATTTTGTTGAAGGCTGATTTCTTTCCTATGGTAGATTATAATGCTTTACTTTTTTGTGGAGGGTTGATTTCTTCCTTGTAAAGATAAGAGATTCCTAAACAAACAGGACCCTTATAGTCCTATATAAATCCTTGTATCTTCCATGAAAAAAAATAATGAATGATTTTACAAACTCCACAAATACTTGTGTCAATCGCTCCGAGAGGGAGAGGGTGTGAGACCCAAAATTGCCCCACAAGGGGAGGGTGTGAGGCCCACTTTCTATCCTATTCCTTCTACTTAAGATTCAGTATTCCTGCGACTCTGATCGACTCCACTATCTACCCATGCAAGCCTATTCCGTCAAGAGAAGATCTGTCTCCTCCAGAATTTTCATCTGTCGTGCTGAGAGAAGGAGTGATTTCTTATTCTACAGATCATATGCTGTCAAGGACCTTCATTCCTTAACAGTTGATCTTTGATTTTTTTTTAATTCGATGTTGGTAAAGACCTAGTTCTTTATCGATGGATCTGTTTGGTTAAAAGATTAAGAGCCCTAATCAGAGTAGTTTCTTAACTACCACGATCCGAAATCTTATCATCTTCTTGGATTTTCTCACTGGTTTAATGTTTTATTTTCTCTCATTTCATTCTTATTTCTTTTCTTGCATTTACTCGTGAGCATGTTTAATTTCTGCTATCTGTTTATGAAATTCTCTATTACTAATTGTTTACTGATCTCTCGAATGGCGTTCATCTGTATCATTTAGATTGATCTCGCTTTAGTCTCGTATCAATCAATCACGCCTCCTGAGCAGAGTATAGGCAACTATACTGTCTGTCCTGGGAATAATAAGCCCCTGGCTGGACGTGATTTGTTGTTGATGAATAGAAGAGAGCTTGATCATTATGATCGATTTTTTTTTCTCTCTTCTTTAGGGTTGTCCCGCATCAATTTGGTATCAGAGCCAGTTGATTAGGGCTTTAGTTTAAATTCATCAATTTAAATTTCCGCAAGTTAAATTTTCGCACTCTAAATTTTGTACTTTACTTTCAAGCATTTTAATTTTTATTGCACATTATTTCTGCATCTTAGAGTTGCATGACCACTAGATCAGGTATCTGGTACCAACATCCTACTTTCCCACCCAACACCAATATGGATCCCAATATAGCAGCCATCATTAATGCTCTGACTGAAAAGTTTGAATATATGAAAAATTTTATGAAAGCCATGGATGAGAGGATAGTGGTATTAGAAGAAGCTGGACAGAAACACCTGAACCTGAGTCTCCCCGACTACCTATAGGACAAAGAGGTAGGAATCTAGAACTTGATCGACCTATAGGGGCACGTCCGCACCATAACCAGTTCGATCAAGATGAGCATATTCTTAGGAATGTGAAAGTCGAAGCCTGAAGTTTTGATGGTTGTCTAGATCCGAGAGAGTACCTAGATTGGGAATCAGGTATGGACCACTATTTTGGATGGTACGAAATGTCTGAAGCAAGGAGAGTTAGGTTTGCTAGGATGAAATTAGTGAGGCAAGTCCGACTTTATTGAGAAAGTGTTGAGCGTCTTCTCAATCAGAGAAGACAAGATCTGATAAAAACCTGCGATGAGATGAAAAAAAAACTCAGAGAGAAGTACCTCCCCATCTTTTACCAACAAAGACTTTTAGATCAATGGCAGAGGCTTACTCAAGGAAATAGATCAGTCACCGAGTATATCATGAGATTTGATGAATACCTCATGAGATGTGGAGTAGCCGAAGATAGAGTTGTTACCTTATCTAGATTTAGAACTGGATTACGAGAGGATATTCAGCATGAGCTCTTTCTGCGAGAGGTAACCACGTTGGAACAAGCTTATCAACTTGCCTTAGATTTTGAAAGATTTTCTAGATATTCGACTCTCCGTCGTCCTGAACCCAACCGAGTAACCCCTTCTGGATCGAGACCTAATATTAATCAAACTCCTAGTAACGGACCTCCACTTACAAATCCTATTGGGAGAAAAGAAGATAAAGGAAAAGGAGCTATAGGAGAGTTATCAAAAGGAAGTAGTTCTCGATCTCATTGCTTCAAGTGCCATGGTTACGGTCACTTTGCTGCACAATGCCCCAACCGATCATTATTCATAGAAGAATTAGAAGAAGAAACTCTAAAAAATATTGAGGAGGAAGTTTATGAAGCTGATCCAGATTTAGCCGAGCAATTTGAGAGTACTGAGGACATCTTAGGTTATGCCACACCTGAGTCAGACCTTAGGCTTGGAGTCGTTAGGTATGTCCTAGCCCAAACTAAGAAAAGTGAAGACTGACGTAGGACCTCTATTTTCCATACCTTCATAAAATTTGGCGATAAAATTTGTAAGGTGATCATTGATAGCGGTAGCTGTATCAACGCCATCTCCACCGACACGGTTAAGCGATTAGGATTAACTCCTGTAGATCATTCCAGTCCATACCATGTGTCTTGGATTGATTCCTCCTCTATTCCCATCAAATTTAGATACCGTGTGCCCATCCAGCTTCATTCCTATTAGGATCATGTGTGGTGCGATGTCTTACCCATGAAAGTCGGAAGTATCATATTAGGTCGGCCTTGGCTATTCGACAATGATGTTACGATTTATGGCCATACCAACTCCTGTAGCTTTACTCATCAGGGTAAGAAGATCATGATTAATTCTTCCCCACCTAAGGCTACTAATAGAAAGATAGGCGATGGACCAAAAGAAAATCTTAAGAAGAAAAGCCTCAATCTGATAGGTGCTAAAGAATTAGAGACGACCATGAGTGAAGGATCACCAGTTTGGATGCTTGTTGCTAGAGAAGTTCGTGAGGATTCTAAGGTGGATTATCCTAAGAAAGTAGCTAGCCTTCTTTCTGAGTTTCATGATGTCTTTCCTGAGGATCTTCTAGATTACTTATCATCTATGAGAAACATTCAACATGTCATTGATTTAGTTCCTGGATCTACCCTACCCAACTTGCCCCACTATAGATTGAACCCTAATGAGCATGCCGAGCTACAAAGACAAGTTGGAGAGCTGATAAAAAAAAGATTTGTGAGGGAGAGTTTGAGTTCTTGCGCGATTCCTGCACTACTGACTCCAAAGAAGGATAGTACATGGAGGATGTGCATAGATAGCAGTGCCATTAACAAGATCACCATTAAGTACTGCTTTTCCATCCCTAGGTTAGATGACATGTTAGATATGATGACCGGATCCACTATCTTTTCTAAGATCGATCTTAAGAGTGGTTACCATCAAGTAAGGATTAGACTGAGAGATGAGTGAAAAACTACTTTCAAGACAAAAAATGATTTATATGAGTGGATGGTGATGCCATTTGGATTATCTAATGCCCCTAGTACCTTCATGAGGTTGATGACCCAAGTACTACGATCATTTATAGGAATATTTGTAGTCGTATATTTTGATGATATTTTGATCTATAGTTGAACTAGGGAAGACCATTTAGATCACCTCCAAAGAGTGTATCAAGTTCTTAAAATAGAAAGCTTGTATGCTAATCCTAAGAAGTGCACTTTTATGACAGACCATATCATCTTTTTAGGTTTTGTTGTTACCCCCAATGGTGTATCTGCTGATCCTGAAAAGATTAGAGCAATAGTTGAGTGGCCGGTGCCCAAGAGTGTGCATGACGTGCAGAGTTTTCATGGATTAGCAACCTTTTATCGTAGGTTCATAAAAGAGTTTAGCACCATAGTCGCTCCCATCACTGACTGCATTAGAAAGAAAAATTTTGAATGGACTAGGGCAGCCAATAGAGCCTTTCTAGACATTAAGGGTAAGATGACTCATGCCCCAATCTTACATCTCCCTGATTTTTCTAAGATTTTTGAAGTAGCGTGCGATGCGTCAGGAGTTGGGATTGGTGGTGTCCTTAGTTAAGAAGGTCATCCGGTAGCATACTTTAGCGAGAAACTTAATGATTCTAAACTCAAGTATTCTACCTATGATAAGGAGTTTTATGCGGTAATTCAAGCTTTAAGATATTGGAGGCATTACCTACTACCGCAAGAATTTATTTTGTACTCTGACCATGAGGCCCTTAGATTCCTGAATTCTCAAAAGAAATTGAATCATAGACACGGTAGGTGGGTCGAGTTTTTGCAAGCCTATACTTTTATTTTGAAACACCGTGCAGGTGTAGAGAATCGTGCTGCTGATGCCCTGAGTCATCGTCATACTTTGCTGTCCACCGTTAGTATAGAAGTTGTTGGTTTTGATAAGGTTAAAGAAAATTATGAGGAGTGTCCAGATTTTGGTGACATACTTACCGCTTTACGTAAGGGGCCATCTAGAGAACGTAGTGAATATACCCTTCAGGATGGTTACCTATTTAGAAAAACTAGACTGTGTATCCCCCGTACATTTTTAAGAGATTTTTTAGTTTGGAAATTACATGCTGGAGAATTAGCTGGACACTTTGGTAGGAATAAAACTATAGAGTTGGTAGAAGCCCAGTTCTTTTGGCCAAGCTTGAAAAGAGATGTCGCCCGAATTGTTGCCCAATGTAGAACATGTGTCGTGACCAAGCAGAGAAAATAAAACACCGACTTATATACATCCTTACCTGTACCAGACTGTCCTTGGCAAGATGTTAGTATGGATTTTGTTTTGGGATTACCTAGGACAGCTAGAAAACATGATTCTATTCCAGTGGTTGTAAATAGATTTTCAAAAATGACCCATTTTTTGCCCTGTTGCCAAATGTCTGATGCGTCGAAAGTTGCAAGGATATACTTTGATAAGATTGTTAGACTACATGGATTGCCTAAAACCATTGTTTCTAATAGGGATGTTAGATTTATGAGCTATTTTTGGAAAATCATATGGCACCTTTTAGGCACAAAACTAAAATTTTCTTCTGCCTATCATCCGCAAACAGACGGTCAGACCGAAGTGGTTAATAGGAGTTTTGGAAATCTTTTGCATTACTTGATTGGGGAACATATGGGTAACTGGGATCTTTTGCTGTCCCGAGCCGAATTTGCATATAATAGCTCTGTTAATAGGTCTATTGGCATGAGTCCTTTTGAAGTAATTCATGGATATTAACCTAGAAAACCAATAGACCTCATCCCACTACCCATGCATGCTAGGATTTTTGAATCTGCAGAGTCATTTGCACAGCATGTCAAGAGTCTGCATAAAGAGATCAGTAAAAAAATTAGTATGAGTAATAAAGTTTATAAACAGAATGCAGATTCTCATCGACGTGTTCAAGAGTTTGCAGAGGGAGACTATGTGATGGTTCGATTGAGGTCTGAACGATTTTCTTCCAAAATCGTGATAAAGTTACATGCCCGAGGAGCAGGTCCGTTTAAGATCATAAAGAAAATTGGATCAAATGCGTATGTTGTAGATCTATCTTCTGATTTTGGGATTAGCTCTACTTTTAACATTACAGATCTTGTCGCCTATAAAAAACCAACTCGGATACCTAGTGAGCCATTTGAGCCTGAACCAATCTTTGAGAGCGAACCTATTCCTGAGTGTCCACCAGCCAAAATGTCAGCAAAACACGATCAGATTGAGAGAATTTTGGATGAGCAGATCCTTTCCACCTGGAGTTGAGGCTATTAGCGGTATCTGGTCAGATGGTGAGGTCGACCAGAGTCTGAAGATATCTGGATCACTTGAGAAGAGCTACAAAACATTGATCCCGATCTACTTGAGCGTCACCAAAGCGGAATCGACCCACACTTCACAGGGTCGAGTTTTCTCCACCCTGGGAGAATTGGTGCGGACACCAGAGCCATCAAAAATCGACAACATGATTTAAGTTCGATTTGGATCGAAGAAGCCTCATTAAATTGATTCTACTTCTGTTATTTATTTTCAGTCAATAAATTTTAATGCATTTGGCTTTGGGTCCATAGGGCCATACTTGGATTTGTCCACATCACCTTTGGAGCCACCACTCTCCACATGCCAAGAGAAGAAATATGCATGCCAGCATATGCCGTGCTCATGCCAAGTTGTGTCAAGCATCAAGCACCCACATAGAGTTCCATTTCTTCCTTAGAATTCCTTAAGAGTTCTTGGCTACTTACTTATTTTGTTGAAGGCTGATTTCTTTCCTATGGTAGATTATAATGCTTTACTTTTTTGTGGAGGATTGATTTCTTCCTTGTAAAGATAAGAGATTCCTAAACAAACATGACCCTTAGAGTCCTATATAAATCCTTGTATCTTCCATGAAAAAAAATAATGAATGATTTTACAAACTCCACAAATACTTGTGTCAATCGCTCCGAGAGGGAGAGGATGTGAGACCCAAAATCATCCCACAAGGGGAGGGTGTGAGGTCCACTTTCTATCCTATTCTTTCTACTTAATATTCAGTGTTCCTGCGACTCTGATCGACTCCACCATCTACCCACGCAAGCCTATTCCGTCAAGAGAAGATTTATCTCCTCCAAAATTTTCATCTGTCATGCTGAGAGGAGTGATTTCTTATTCTACAGATCATATGCTGTCAAGGACCTTCGTTCCTTAACAGTTGATCTTTGATTTTTTTTTAATTTGATATTGGTAAAGACTTAGTTCTTTATCGATGGATCTGTTTGGTTAAAAGATTAAGAGCCCTAATTAGAGTAGTTTCTTAACTACCACGATCCGAAATCTTATCATCTTCTTGGATTTTCTCACGGGTTTAATGTTTTATTTTCTCTCGTTCCATTCTTATTTCTTTTCTTGCATTTACTCATGAGCATGTTTAATTTCTGCTATCTGTTTATGAAATTCTCTATTACTAGTTGTTTACTGATCTCTCGAATGGCGTTCATCTGTATCATTTAGATTGATCTCGTTTTTATCTCGTATCAATCAATCACGCCTCCTGAGCAGAGTACAGGCAACTATACTGTCTGTCCTAGGAATAATAAGCCCCTGGCTGGACGTGATTTGTTGTTGATGAACAGAAGAGAGCTGGATTATTAGGATCAATTTTTTTTTCTCTCTTCTTTAGGGTTGTCCCGCATCACTTTCTATTCTGCGCCACAGAGGTCGACCCTATGAGTCGATCCCTATGCAGAGGTCGACCCTATGAGTTGACCCCCTACGATGAAAAATTTTCGTAATGGCTAGTTTTCAGCTCATTTTGGCCATATTTAATGCTCATTTAAAGCTCTCCAATGGCTTTATTTCAGCCCAGATTTGTCTCTAGCATCCATTGAAGATAAAAAGGTACTTAAAGGAGAAAAAAAAGATTTCAAGCATTCATTTCAGCTCTAAAGAAAAAACCCTCTTCAAGCAAAAAAAGCTTTCATTTCAAGTTCACCAACCCCTCAAGAGCTCATTCAAGTCTTCAAAAATCTTGAGAAAAATCAGAAAAACTTATTTCTTATTGTATAAAATATATTTAAAGTTTTAATTTTCTCATTAAAGGAGCTAAACTTATATTTTCGTGTGATTAACTCTTATACTCTGTTTTTGTCTTGATCTTTAGTTTTGGAAGGATTTTAAAACTTAGAAAGGTTGATCCGAACCTTGAATTGGATTGTATTAGATTGGTTTGTATCCAAAAAATAAATGTTCTAGCTTGAGATAGCTAAAGTCAGAGGTACCGACATTGTATTCTTATTGAATACATTTTAGTGGATTTAAATTCTCAAGTAGGGGCTTGGAGAATAGATGTAGGTGCAAGGTTGGCACCGAACCACTATAAATCTTGATTGTTTGTATTGTGCTTACTTGCTCTCTTTCTAAGTTTCTTCATTTTCTTGCATTCTTGCATCTCATTTCTATACCTTACTTAAACCACTTACTACATATAACTTGCTCATTATTATTTAATCCTTGTGGTTCTAAATTAACTTTAAAATTTTAAAAATTCAATTCACCCTCCCTCTTGGGTTGCATAGCTGGGCAACAGTGCTCATAAGCATTTCACAATATTTTATATTCTAATTTTTTAAACTGTATTCGTATCAGAATAGTGTGATCATCTGTTTGTATCAAAAAAAAAAAAAGTTAAATATCTTATCAATAGAATAGTCACGAGCAATAGTTAATTTAGGAAAGACCACAATTTCTTTAATTTATTGAGTCAAAAATCTATTTAAAGTTATAACTAATTTGATTGGACAGGAATGAATATAAACAAAAAATATTATTTTAAAGATCAAGGGAAAAGATTCTTCCAATTATTTTAAATAAGTCTATGCAACTTGTTATATTTATTTGAAGGATAATTCTAAGTAAATCAAGAATAATGAGTTATACTACTGCATTCAATTGCCTTTTATAAAGTAGGCTAATTTCAATCAATATCCAATAAATTGACTTTCACAGGAAGTTTAGGATGATATTGATCTATATTGTATTTTAGCCTACATATTATTCTATTTCTTTTTATTTTTTTTTCTCTATCAAATTTTTATTCCATTATTTCTTTCTTTTTCCTGGGAGATCAACACTTTCATATTTTCCCTTTATTGTGCTCCTCCAATGCCAACAATATCTCCCTAACCATCAACTTATGATTGATTTTGATCCATGCCAATGCCACCAGCAATCTCCATCTTCATTTAAACTAATCTAACGTCCCCTCACATGCCAAGCTTTGTGACATCCTTAAAGTACCTTTGAACTATAGATCGATTGATGTAAGATTAGTTTTTGGTCACATACTATGGTCAATTATGACACAATCTTGGTAGCTACGATGAGTAGCAACAATGATTGATTTAAAGTCTATTTTAAATTATTGTTGGCAATAGAGCTTTTTAAAATAGAATTTTTGAAAAGTAAAATTTTAAACATAAAGTTTTTACAAAAAGTTATTTGCTATTTGATAAATAAATATTTTTTTATGATAAAATGGTAATAAAAATATTACATATTATATAGTGAAGAATAATATAATATTATATTATATATTATTTTATATTAAAATATTATTATGTTATATAATATTATTATCATATAATATAAAGTAATAATATAATATAATATTATTATCACTATAATGTAATTTATAATGTAATATAATATAATATAATATATTATTATTAAAGTATTATTATATTATATTATACTATTATTATAATATAATAATATTGTAATAAATTATATTATATTTTGTAACATAAATATTATTTTATTTTAAAATATTATTTATTATGTAATATTATTATTTTAATATAATATTATAACATAATATTATGCTATAATATAATAATACTATAATAGATTATGTTATATGTTATAATATATCATAATTTAAATTTATTATTTTATTATATTATATTTATAGTATAATAATATAATATGATATGATATAAGACGTAATTATGAAATTTGTTAGTAGACATTTTGGTTATTAAAAAATTTTATCTAAATCAAAATAGCTTTTCGATATTAGCCACAAAGTACTTTTGGAGAAACTTCAAAATGAAATTTTTTCTACGTAGATTTTTTTCAGCTTTTTGACAAAATAAAAATAGCTTTTCAATTTTTTACCAAACATCACTGCATCATCTAAAAATATTTTTGAAAGATCAAAAAGTACTTCTGAAACTCTAAAGCTTAACCAAATAGAACCTTAAGATGGCAATTGATATCTATTGCCGGTCTTTATCCCATGTCCAACTTATTTTCTTACTTCTCCAACCAATTTGCCCTTCTTAGGATAGATTGAAGATTGATGATCATGATTTATTATCAACAATTATTACTCTATATGTATCATCTTTCTTGCAGCTACTTTCTTAGATAAAGATTCCCTCCAATCTATTTTTCATGATACTTTCTTTTAAAATTATC
The DNA here is from genome assembly GCF_000442705.2 of Elaeis guineensis. NCBI lineage: Eukaryota > Viridiplantae > Streptophyta > Magnoliopsida > Arecales > Arecaceae > Elaeis > Elaeis guineensis. The sequence continues at coordinate 60,917,411 of NC_025999.2, read as the reverse complement.
ACTTACTATATTTTCAATGACGGAGATATGGATATTTAATTTTTTTTTCCTTTTTTTTTTTTTCAATTGTGTGGGGGTGGATTCGGGGTGGTTATAGCAGATTTGGTTGTGTCATTGTCATGGATATATAACTTCCATGTTTTTGTTGTCATCAGGTTTCTTTTTTTCAAGTTCATTTCTAAGTTCTTAATTGATCCAACCAACTCTGTGCAGGCACCACTTCTTAATAATTAGTTTTGTTAAATATGAATTGTAACTTGGATGGCTAGCAACCCACTTCAAGGTGACGCAATAATGATACGGCAGGTTCCATTAATACTTGCCACGATGTATTGCTTTACGCATACAATTGGTGCAACCAATCAACAACAATAAATATTTTGAGCCCTTCTTATATTGAATGCAAAAGTTGGTTTCGCCATGTGTTGATGCATGAGATGGATTATATTCTAAAGGCAATGCTTAATTCTATAGCTAAATATCTAACCTCGTATTTGCATTTGAGTTTCCGAGTTATTGACGCTTTTTTTTAATTTCAATTTAGACATCATTCAATGTTAATTGCATTGTCAGATGTTTTGTCCAATAGGCTAATGTATTGCCTCATCATCATGTTATTTTGGTTGATAAGAATCATTTTTTAGTTAACAAATTACTTACAAAATGAGGTATGAATAAATAGGCGCAACATAATAATCATTACCCAATTTTAGGATCCATCACTTGCATATTTATAGATTGAGAAATACCATGAGACTCTTGTTATATGCATATTAATAATTCTCTGGGTTGGTTGAGTATGAGTTACTAAATCAGCAATTGTGGACTCAATGAACTCCTTGTATGCATATAACAGGCATCCTAACACATTTTTCCTATAAATTATACTATGATTTGCATAGAAGATTGAACCATCTGATTTTAGACATGCCGAACCATACTGAATGTGGATCGAAAATGATTTCGACCTTCAAAATGAGACATTAATGAGGAACCAAGGAAAGGAGAAGATAAGAGAGAAAGAGAGAGAGAGAAGGAGAGAGAAGGAAAGAAAGAGAGAGAAATAACCTCTGAAGGTTGCTAGAGGGCTGGCAAGATCACCATTATCTCTGCCAAGGTGCTGGGCCTCATCTTAATTTGACACAGCTTGAGAGAGAGGAGAAAGAAATAAAGGAAAGATAGAGAGAAGAACATAGAAGGAGAAGAAGAGGGGGAAAAACAGTCTCCAGAGGTTGCTGGAGGTGCTGCAAAAGTTGTAGACCTCTGTTTGATCGACACAAGGACTTCAACTCTTTTGTTTTTTAGATCTATTAGGCAAAGTTTGCATCTATAGTACCTCTAGCAGCTTCTAGAGGTCGTTTCCTCTTTTCTTTTCTTTCCCTTTCCTCTCTTTCCTTCGCTCTCTCCCTCTCTTTACTGTGTCGGTTCGGCCCTAGCACGGAACAATACGATGGTGTATCGAAACATACCATCGGTCAACTGATCTGGGGTCCAATATCAGTGCGGCAAACCTTGGTGATTTGATTTATTTACCTCTTTCCAAATTAAGCCCCTTTTTTGTGTTTAATAACTTAATTACTCTCTATTTATTTGAAATCTTGTTCCTTGAACATAATCATTCTCTATAGCTTGGAAAGGGTATTTTTGTTTTTTTTGTACAAAAAAGGATATTTATGTTCACAAAACAAATAAACAATTGCAAAATACAAAAAAAAAATTCTAAAACATTCCACAAGACTATAATGTTTGGAAGAATGACATTAATCCAATGAAACCGAATTGATTTAATTTCTTCAATAAAAGCTAATTTCATTTTGGCTTAAAGTAAAGTAACTAGAATTTCTTCCAAAATTTCCACCTCATTGACCAAAATGTCCATCCCATTCTCTACTTTTTGTTTTTGGATTTTTCTACGATACTCTAAGAGTATTCTAATCCTTTTATTTTTTATCTATTTCTAACTATCGGATTAAATATGGACTATGCAAATTTCAACCAAATGAGGGACCATGTGAATGGCTGGTGTGGTAAATATTTCAAAAATCAAGGTTATTTCGATGTTGTAAAGGATGGTTTTTTTCTTGGCTACCACTCCGGAAGGCGGAGGAGCTGCGAGAGGTGGTGGCGAAGGTGCATCGGGGGAGTCATGGGTGAAGAGCGGAAGACCTGTCGAGGTGTGGCGGGGCAGCCATGGGTGAGGGAGGGGGGCATAGTGGCGAAGTCATGTGGGCGGGGGAGCACAGATCAGGTGGGAAGAGGGGGTGGCACGAGCGCATAGGGGGTTTGGCTGCGGTGGAGAAGAAGAAAGAAGACCGCAGGGGGGATTGGCCGCAGTGGAGAAGAAGAAAGAAGACCGCCCAGGGGGGTTGTGGTGGAGAAGAAAAAAGAATAGGGGATGGGGGGAGGGGGTGGCTATGGTGGAGAAGAAGGAAAAAGACCACGGGGGGAGGGGAGCACTGTGGTGGAGAAGAAGAAAGAAAACCACCACAGGGGGGCTGCGGAAGAGAAGAAGAAAGAACAGGAGGTGCGGCCATGGGAGGGGGGTATCGACGGCACGAGTGCCGATTAGGAGGGTGCTGCAGCATAAGCACTGAAGCGGCACCGATCGCACAAGGGGGGCAGCACGAGCAAGGGGGTGGGGCACGATTGTGGGGGGAGGACCACTAGGGAGGTGAGGGAGGGAAGCGGCGTAGGGGATGGGGTGGGTGGAAGAGGAAAAATAATAAAATATCTAAAGTACTCTTTATAATAAAATATTATAAATGAGTACTATCGCAAAATCTTTTGTTTTTCTTTTCAGCCTACATGCTCCTAAGAAAAAAGATCATGAACAAGGCCAGCCTTTGCACCTCGACTTATGAAAAATTTTCAATTTTCTTTGGAAAGAAAAATGAACACCTTAAGAACATGCATGTGGTCGTTTTTGAAGAAAATTTACGGTAGTACAGTACATATAATTAAAAATTTTTGTACAGTAAAAATAATAGATTAAATAATTTAATCCTAATCACATGTATAAGATCTAATCTTAGACTACCACATCAAAATCTTTGATATGAAAAATATATACTTTAAATCTGAAAATAAAAATCACATCGATCTCATCGATGCTGAAATTCTAGATCTAACTATTAGATCTACCATAGGAATCAAAATAAGTTAGAAATCGTTACCAAACAAATTTTGATCTTGATCTCCTCTGATCCAATGGTTGGAGAGAGTGTTCCTCAAGTTACTCATAGCCACACAAAGTTGTCTGACCTCTATAGAAAAATCCATACAAAGACTGGCACAGATCAGAGACTCGGAGATACTAGTCTGTGAACAACTTCAACAGCTGACCTCTTCTTTCTTCTACAAGCATCTTGGACACTCCAAAGTAATAGGAGATCTAGAGGAGGAAGAGAGGAGAAGGAGAAAAGACTCTGAAAATAAAAAATCTATAAGAGAATTGATCATGAGATGTCCAAAAGAGGGGTCTCCTTTTTATAGACTAGGAATTAGGACTTTCCAAGAAAGGATGCCATGAATCAATGCCAAAACCTCTTTTTAGTGTCTCCAAAAATTTCAGAAAAATCATTAGGACATGGAGAAAAAATTTAAAGTTTCACACACTAAAAGATTCCTCAAGAAAAATAAGAAAAAAAATAATATGACTCCAATAATATATCATATACGAAAAATTCTTTTTCTAGTCTGCATCTTATCTCTAATTTGGATCGTATTCGAATTAGGCAAGAGATAATATTATGACTCATCAGCTATAGCCGACTACCCTTATTGGATCCTTTCTCATTTTGTCAAAAATCATAATCCAAATAGGCATGGAGAAATTGGTATGGATCCAGATGTGGCGCAAAAGATATAAGGATAGAGTCATAGTTTGACTTGGACTCTTCATTTCTAATTCATTTCTAATCCAAATCAAATTTGAATTAAAACTACTGATAAAAATAAACCTAATCCAATTAGAAATCTAAATATCTCATCAAATTTCTAACCCAATTAGGAATTAGCCGAGTCCAAAGCCTAATCGAATCAGGATCAAATTTTTTTTGTAATCGGATTTGATCATATCAATCTCAATCTGAGTCAAACTGAATCTAATTTAATTAGACTTGTTTCAAAACTCTTTACTCAATCAAATTGAGTCAATTAATAATCTAATTACTAATTAATTCTCTATAAATGATAGAGTCTCAGTCTCAGTGGGACTCTCCCATAGAGTTCTAGTCCAAATAAGACTCTTCACCAGAGTCACAATCCAATTAGACTCTTCAGCCATCAGATCTGATCAAATTTTCTAATACGTGTGATCCCATAGGTTCGAACCTAAGCCGACAGCATAGGAATAACTTTCTATACCAATCGATGTAACCATTTAGCAATGATGATCCGACGATCGGATGGATCGAAGTGTTGCAAAGCAACCTTCTAGAACCTACTGGCAAATGGATACCGTATAATTTATCCTTTTGATCTAAATGCTCAAGGTGACTTAGGGTTTAACTGTCAACCCTAATTAAGTCGATCATATTATATTTTAATCTTTCAAATCTATCTCATGAATTATCCTGGTCAAGATTTTGCTAAATTAAAATACACTGATGCATATCTCCTATCAATTCAAAGGGATCAATTCCATCTTGACTCATACACCGATTTGATAAGTACTTGATTGTACCTAGTATCTTTCCGTTACTAAGTTAGAAACTCAGATAGTCCGATACTAAAGTACAGTGAGTTGCTTACAAGTCATCGTGGTGGTCTCAGGTCGGAGGAACACTTATATCCATATCCTTCATAAGCTACTCTTGACAGCAGAGTGCTCGGCACATGATCACGTTCGATGCGAATCTACTTCTATATTCCATCTGCATGCTATAACAGTGTCTCCACACTCTTTGATTAAGCGAAAAACTAACTCATATGGCACACAATGATCTACACTTGATATCGTTATCATTCTAGTAATAGTGTACATTTGGTCGCGAACAATTTTAAGGACTTAACGATAAATCCTCCTTTGTTGATTAATATATATAGTCTTAAGGACTTCAATACAAAACAGGAGTTCAAAGATGATCAATTTATAATAAAAATATCAAATAATTTTTATTAATAAAAATTTATATATAGTTTACAAGATGAGCACAATCGTCTAACGATTGACTTTGGGACGTATTTTTCAATAACTCTCACTTGGACTAAAGCCAATCGGTACAGTATCGTATACTCATCTTCGATTTATGATCATCAAACTCTTTGATTCTGAGAGCTTTAGTAAATGGATCGATCAGATTTTTTTTTCCATCGATCTTCTGAAGGTCGACGTCATCTCGATCCATAATCTTCCGGATAAGGTGATAACGGTGCAGAATATGTTTGGTATGCTGATGGGATCTCGACTCTTTGACTTGAGTAATGGCTTTAGTATTTTCGTAGTATAACAAGACAGGACCATCAACGGAGGGTGCCACTCCGAGCTTGTCGATGAACTTCCGCAACCATACATCTTCTTTCGCAGCATTGGATGCCGTGATATACTCTACTTCGCAAACAGAGTCTGCCACAATATTCTGTTTGAAATTTTTTCATCAGATTGCTTCACCATTTAGGATAAAAATATAATTCGACACACTCTTACTATTGTCATGATCTGATTGAAAGTTGGAGTCGGTAAACTCCATAAGTTTCAAGTCAGTTTCACTATACACAAGTCACTGGTCCTTAGTATTTTTTAAATACTTAAGAATATTCTGTACGACCTTTCAGTGATTTTCTCCTGGATCAGACTGGTATCTACTCACTATCCTTAATGAGTATGCCACGTCTGATCTCGTACATATCATGGCGTATATAATAGAATCCACTGTCAAAGCATATAAAACTTTACTGATATGCTCTCTCTCTTGAGGAGTTATTAGATAATCTCCTTTCGAAAGAAAATTTTTTTGGCCTATCGGAAGATAGCCTTTCTTAAAATTCTCCATGCTGAACCATTTCAGTATAGTATCTATGTACGTGAATTGGAAGAGCCCGAGCAGCCTCTTAGATCTATCCCTATAGATCTTCATCTCTAGGATGTAGGCTGCTTCTCTTAGATCCTTCATGGAGAATTGTGACGACAGCCACACTTTTATTCCCTGTAATGCAAGGACATCATTCTCGATTAAGAGAATGTCATCTACATACAATATAAGAAATACAATTATCGAACTATTTATCCACTTATATATGCAGGGTTCCTCTCCATTCCTAACGAAGCCATACGTTCTGATCACCTTATCAAAATGTATGTTCCAACTCCGAGATACTTGCTTCAATTCATAAATGGATCTCTGAAGTTTGCACATCTTGAACTCATTTGTGGATATGAACCCTTCAGGTTATATCATATACACCTCTTTGTTCAGCTCTCCATTTAAGAAAGCTGTCTTCACATTCATTTGTTAGACTTCATAGTCCAAATATGCTGCTATCGCAAGCATGATCCGAATGGATTTGAGTATTGTCACAGGAGAAAATATCTCATCATAGTCAATACCATAATGCTGACGATAATTTTTGGCAACCAAATGGGCTTTATAGGTCTCCACCTTTCCGTCTGCGCCCCTCTTCCTCTCGAAGACCCACTTACACCCTATGGGCTTTACCCCTTTAGGTGGGTCAACTAATGTCCATTGTTGATCTTCATGGACTTCATTTCGGATCTCATGGCTTCAAACCGTTTATCAGAGTCAGATCTCTATATTGCATCCATGTAGATGATCGGATCCTCATCGTTCTCATCGAATTCGACAGGATCCCCATCCGGACCAAGAAATCTAAGTATCTATCCGGCTGACGTGGTACTCTACCGGATCGCTTTAAGAATGTTTGTTCATTGGGCTTCAAGTTTGATCTCATCAAATTCGATTCAAATTCAATCATTGGTGTCGGTTCTTCTACCTGTCGAACTTCGTCAAGCTCGATTTTAGAGGCACTTATTTCTTCACTAAAGATTTTTTTTTTCAAAAAATGTGCCTTACTGTTGACAAACATCTTTTATTCAACAGACAAGTAAAAGTAATATCCCTTTATTTTTTTGGGGTACCCTACGAAATTACACTTATCGGACTTAAGACTGAGCTTGTCAGTTTGTAATCGTTTAACATAAGCTAGACATCCTCAGACCCTAAAGTAAGAGAGGTTCGGCCTACATCTTGATCATATCTCATATGGTGTCTTACTAACTGATTTATTCGAAATATTATTGAGCACAAGATAGACTGTTTCAAGTGCATATCTCTAAAAGGAGATCAGCAGAGTTGCAAACCCTATCATGGATTGAACCATATCCAACAAGATTCGATTCCTCCTTTCTGAGATGCCATTATGCTGTGGTGTCTTTGGAGGGATTCATTGAGAGAGAATCCTATTCTCTCCTAGATATGTCAGAAATTCACTGAAAAGGTATTCACCTTCTTAGTTAGACTGAAGAATTTTAATACTTTTTCTAGTTTATTTCTCTACTTCACTACGAAACTGTTTGAACATTTCAAATAATTTGAACTTGTATTTCATCAAGTAGACATACCCATACCTAGATATGTCGTCTGTGAACGTAATGAAGTAGCTATACCCTTCTCTGGCATATGTGCTCATGGGTCCACATACATCGGTATGTATCAGACCCAGCACATCACTGGCTTGTTCACCTTTTCTAGTAAAAGATGACTTGGTCATCTTTCCAAGCAAACAAGACTCATAGGTAGGTAACGATTCATAATCGTATTTATTAAGAATTTCTTCTTGAGCCAACCTGTTTATCCTGTTCTTGTTGATATGACTTAGCCTACAATGCCAAAGATAGACATTTGTGACATCATCTATTCTAGGACATTTATTTGAAATGTACATTACATTAGGCCTAGATACAATATAGATACCATTATTCAACTGTCCATGTAAAATTGTAACACCATTCAAAATGATATTACAAAAGTTTTTTTTTATTGATATTTTATAATTTGAGTTGGCCAAAAAGCCTACAGAAATAATATTTAAAAGAAAACTAGGACAGTAATGACACTCATTAAGAATGATATACTGAGACTCGAATACAAGCTTGATGATTCTTAAAGTTAGAATTGAAACTGATTTTTCATCTCCAACATTCAGAAATCTCTCATCCTCTCCAAATCTCCTAGTGACCTGAAGACCCTACAACGAATTGCAAATATGAATAGAGCTTTCAGTATCCAATACCTAGGTCATTGTATCTATAAGAGAGAAGTTACAAGGTGTTATCACATAAGTACCTTGTCCAGCAACTGATTGCTTCTTCTTCTTTGGCCTATTTGGATCAAGAAAAATGATATACTGAGGATAATTTCTCTTTCAGTAACCCTGCTTCTTGCAAAAGAAGCACTCTGTCTGACTTTGATTAGCCTTGAACTTGAGTTTCTGGGACTGACTCCCAGCATCAAGCACCTTCTTATTCTTCTTCTTTTTTTCTTTCTTAAAGGGACGACGACTATCCGAAGAAGATCCTCCCACTAGATTCACTGACTTTGATTAGCCTTGAACTTGGGTTTCTGGGACTGACTCCCAGCATCAAGCACCTTCTTATTCTTCTTCTTTTTTTCTTTCTTAAAGGGACGACGATTACCCGAAGAAGATCCTCCCACAAGATTCACTATCTCCTTGTGAAGCTGGTGATCTTTTTCAAAAGTCTGTAGCAATTCCAACAGACCGTGGTAGTTGACTACAGGCTTCGTCATTCTGAAATGACTGAGGAACGGTAGGTAGGACTTAGGAAGAGAGTTTTCAGCTATTCATGCAAAGGAAAGCGAAGTTTGTTCAATTTTTTAATCTGCTCGATCATGTACAATACATGATCGGTAACAGATACACCCTCCATCATTCAGGCATTGAAAATGACATAACTAGTCTTGTATCGCTCAACGTCATCAGGAGTACCAAAAGAATCCCTCAACACTTGAAGCATTTCCTCTGGCTGAGCTTCTTCAAACTTCTGGCTAAACTCATCATTCATGGAGGCCTGCATGATGCAACGAACCATGGTGCAGTCATTGAGCCACTTCAAATAAGTGTCTCAGATTGCTCCTCGGGCGTTAGGTGCAGGTTTCTCAGATGTCAGATCCGTTATCACATAAAGGATCTGCTCGTGCTTCAAGATAATCTTTAATTTTCGATATCAATTATCGAAATTCGATCCGATAAGCTTCTCATTGTCCAACAGTGATCGGAGTGATAAGTTTGAGGTCATATCTGCACACACAAAGAAAGAACAAAGCCTAATTAGTATATAAATTTATTAATCCTAAAGATTTGGACTTCAGTCTAAAGATCCTCCTACTATTTTACACGAATTGGTAGGCTCTACCTCCAAATCGAGAAATTACCTTAATTCTTTAGCAGGTACTAGAATCCACACAGACTGCATATAGGCCCGAGGATAGCTCGATTAATCTATATGTACTTATGGATAGATTCTCAACCAATTGTTTCTCCAAATAATTTCTAGTATTTAATTTAGCCCCAAATTTTATTTCAGTAGGCAGTGGGCTTCCACTGAAAATTTCAGTTAGGTCAAATTATTGACATGAGCCTACTCAGTGATTCTACCTAATGAGTGATCAGGCCTGAGGATGGCTCGATCAACCCAACCATCATCAGATAGTTCATTAGAGTCATCATATGATGAATGATAATTCCATCATTCAGAGAGAACATCAGACGGATGACGTCTGCAATGTCAATCAAAAATAATAGATCCATTATCACTCATCTTAATGGGAGGCTATGATCTAGTTATCACCATAACCAACTCATTTTAAGAACCTAATAATTTAGAGAATTTAATCAATTTAAAGAAGAGAGAAGAGAAGAAAAGATTAATTAGTAGACCATAATCCTCCCATTGACTTCACCAAGTCACTGAATCGGGTTAGGTCATGCTGATTGAACTGACACCTACATCAGTCACACTGATCAACCTTAATGGTATGGGCTAACTCGAATCACTTAGCGATCTAATCAAAATTTAGTTCACCAAACTGGCCAGATAAGTGAGATCAGTGGGACGATCTGCTAAGCTTGCCTTAGACACCATCAAAATGGCCAGGCAAGCCGCTCCCAATTAAAAATCACCGATCGAAATGCCAAATTTATCTTAGACACTAATTGGTTAACTAATTTTGATTTGACCAACCTAGTGATTCAGGTTCAACCATTGAGCCACAATCAAGGTCTATTTGGTCTAATCAAAGACATGGACTTGATCATCTACAACTATTGTACTAGAGAAACACTGATTAATCTAATTCAACATTTGGTTAGACTTAATCAATTTCTCTACATGGTCAATCAATTCTTTGATTCTAACCTTAGGTCTAACCTAATTAAAGAAAAAGATCTGATTTGAGCTAATTTATGCCCCATATTTTATGCAATGTCATTAGATCTAAATCATAATTCTTGATCTAATCAGCTTGATACTTAATTCTCAATTAAGTTTTACATCAACATGGTTAAGGTTTCGAAAATAATTTTTTATGTAAATTTTTTACATCAAGTCATAAAATCTTTTAGATCAAATCTAAATTTTTTATGATTTTAGATCAAAATAATTTTGATTAAAGAAGATTAGATGTAACTAACTATCTTCGCAACTTATATCACATACAACAACATTTAGGATTTCAAGATCTAGAATTTTGCAAGATAGTAAGTTTTTTCTTTTCACTTTCTTCTTCATGGGACCTCACAGTGGTACCCTTACATGCCATGAAGAGCACCCAATTGAATGGAAGGAGAGGATTAGGAAATCCTACTTGCTCTTATGATCGGACGGCCTGATGATTACCCAATTCGAGTACTTTGCTACTCAGAATATCTAATCTAAATAAATAATAATCAGATCTAAAAATAAACTAATTTAGATCTAATCTAAATCATAAGTAATCAGATCTAATAATAAAAAATTAGATCTAAAGTCATGTTAATTCATATCAAAATAACTTGACTCAGATACCAGTTGAAGAAAATTTACAGTGGCGCAGTACATGCAATTAAAAATTTTTGTGCAGTAGAAATAATAGATTAAATAATTTAATCCTAATCACATGTATAAGATCTAATCTTAGACTATCACATCAAGATCTTTGATATAAAAAATATGTGCTTTGGATCTGAAAATAAAAATCACATCGATCTCATCGATGCTGAAATTCTAGATCTAACTATTAGATCTACCATAAGAATCAAAATAAGTTAGAGATCGTTACCAAACAAATTTTGATCTTGATCTTCTTTGATCCAATAGTTAGGGAGGATATTTCTCAGATCACTCATAGTCACATGAAGTCGTCTGACCTCTATAAGAAAATCCACGCGAAGACTAGTGTAGATCAGGAGCTCAGAGATGCTAGGTTGCGAACAACTTCGATAGCTGACCTCTTTCTTCTTCTACAAGCAGTTTGGATACTCCAAAGTGATAGGAGATCTGAAGAAGAAAGAAAGGAGGAGAAGAGGCTCTGAAAATAAAAAATCTATAAGAGAATTGATAATGGGACGTCCAAGAGAGGGGTCCCCTTTTTATAGACTAAGAATTCGGACTTTTCAAGAAAGGATGCCATGAATCAACTTCAAAACCCTTTTTTGGCATCCCTAAAAATTTTAAAAAAATTATTAAGATGTGGAGAAAAAATCTAGAGTCTCATATACCAAAGAATTTTTTAAAAAAATAAAAATAATAATATGACTCCAACAATATACCATATATGAAAAATCTCTTTTCTAGTCTGCATCTTATCTCTAATTCGGATCGCATTTGAATTAGGCAAGAGATAATATTATGATTTATCAGCTATAGCCAACCATCTTTATTGAATCCTCTCTCATTATGCCAAAAATCATAATCCAAATCTAATTAGGCATGGAGAAATTGGCATAGATCTAGATATGGCGTAAAAGATAAGGATAAAGTCCTAGTTTGACTTGGAGTCTTCATTTCTAATTCAATTCTAATCCAAATCAAATTTGAATTGAAACCATTAATAGAAATAAATATAATCTAATTAGGAATCTAAATATCTCATCAAATTCTTAACCCAATTAGGAATTAGTCGAGTTCAAACCTTGATCGAATCAGGATCAAATTTTTGTTGTAATCGGGTTTGATCATATCAATCTCAATCTGAGTCGAATTGAATCTAATTCAATTAAACTTGTTCCAAAGCTCTTTACTCAATTAAATTGAGTCAATTAGTAATCTAATTACTAATTAATTCTCCATAAATGATAGAGTCTTAGTCCCAATGAGACTCTTCGATAGAGTCCTAGTCCAAGTAGGACTCTTTACCAGAGTCACAATCTAATTGGACTCTTCAGTCATCAGATCTGACTAAATCTTCTAATGCATGCAACCTCATAGGTTCGAACCTAAGTTGGTAGCATAGGAACAACTTCTTATATCAATCGATATAACCATCTAGCAATGATGATCCGATGACTGGATGGGTCGAAGTGTTGCAAAGTAACCTTCTAGAACCTATTGGCGTATGGTTACCGTATAATTTATCCCTTTGATCCAAATGCTTAAGGTGACTTAGGGTTTAACTGTCAACCTAATTAAATCGACCACATTGTATTTCAACCTTTCAAATCTATCTCATGGATTATCCTAGTTAAGATTTTGCTAAATTGAAATACACTGATGCATATCTCCTACCAATTCAGAGGGATCAATTTCATCTTGACTCACACACCGACTTAATAAATACTTGACTGCACCTAGTATCTTTCCGTCACTAAGTTAGAAACTCAGATAGTCTGATACTAAAGTACAGTGAGTTGCTTACAAGTCATCGTGGTGGTCTCAGATCGGAGGGATACTTATATCCATACCTTTCACAAGTTACTCTTGACAGCAGAGTGCTCAGCATATGGTCACATTCGATATGAATGTACTCCTACATTCCATTTGCATGTTATAACAGTGTCTCCATACTCCATGATTAAAAGGACAACCAACTCATATGGCACACAACGACCTACATTTGATATCGCTATCATCCTAGTAATAGCGTATCATTTGGTCGCGAACAATTTTAAGAACTTAACGATAAATCCTCTTTTATCGATTAATATATATAGTCCTAAGGACTTCATTACAATACAAGAGTTTAAAGATGATCAATTTGTAATGAAAATACTAAATAATTTTTATTAATAAAAATTTATATACAGTTTACAAAATGAGCACAATCGTCTAACGATTGGCTTTGGAACATATTTTCCAACAATTTTCGATAAAAATTTATATAAAACACAATGAGCAAGAGAGTATCATAATTTTTTGGGAAAAATTGTCAGTACTCAGAATAATATTTTTTTCTCTTTTGATAAGGGTCAGAATAATGTTTTTCGCAGCAAATATTATGAAGATTTTTACTTTCTTAGTAAGTTTTCAAGATCATAGGTGTAATGACCCAAGCAGTCTACTAATCCAACAACTTATTCAAGTCTGAACCACATGGCCGAAAAATGCTTAAGTCTGTCCTCGCCAGAGCCCACTTGACCCTAGTATCCCATCCCAATACACATCCATATAAGACTCTGGAGGCAAGCCCATCATGCCGCTGTCACTATCCTCAATGGTCAACCTCCCCCCGCTAGATCGAGGGTACAGCACTGGATGCACAGTCTATTCCAACGTAGCCCCATATGGTAGTACCCTCGAGAGTGGCTCTGATACCATTATGTAATGACCCAAGCAGTCTACAGACCCAACAACTTATTCAGATCTAAACCACATGGCCTAAAAATGCTTAAGCCTAGTCATTGGTAGTAGCCCACCTAAGTCATTATATATCGTACTTAAATCCTTACACAACCGATGTGGAACTATTGCAATAGGTATAGTTAGCAGACCGTTAGAATAATTATCAAAGTTATTAAACTCGGCCCGGGCCTTGACTCGGACAAGGCATCGGGTTAGTGGATTAGCGGTCCAACCATCGGATCAACGGTTGAACCGGTGGGTCAATGCCCTAATAGAGGAGGAGGAGGCGGAGGAGGGAGGGGGCCGACCGGAGGTAGAGGGAGGAGATCTCATACAGAGGAGGAGGACGAGGTGGAGGAGGGAGGGAGCCGAGCAAAGGAGGAGACAGAGGGAGGGTGTCCGGGATGGCGGAGAAGGAGGCGGAGGGTGGAGGGGGTTGAGCAGAGGAGGAGGAGGCGGAGGGAGGATGTCCGATCAGATGGCAGAGGAGGAGGAGGTGGAGGAGGGAGGGGGTCGACCGGAGGAGGAGACAGAGGAAGGTCCCAGATGGTAGAGAAGGAGGTGGAGGGGGGAGTGGGTTGAGCGGAGAAGGAGGAAGCGGAGGGAGGAGGTTGCGGATGGAGGAAGAGGCAGAGGGGCCGATCTTAGGCCTATTCACCAGAGATTGTTTTTAAAAAAAGAGGGTTAGCACCGCTATTACTCATCGGAGGCTCCGGTCATCCTCCTCGGCTCGTCCCCAATCCCGACCACTACCATTTGCTTGAGCCTCGTCCTTCGTTGCCGCCGCTGCCGACTTGGTCACCGAGGAAGAGAAAGATGCCGACGGAGTTTAAACTCGGAAAGCCAGGATTGAGAAGTCGAAACCCATGGGACGATCGGAAGATGAAGTGATGAATAGTAATTTAAAAGGGTTTTGCCTCAACTGGATTTTGCCGAGCCAAACGGTTCGCAGTCCAACCGGCCGGTTCGTCTGAATTTCACTGGGTTTTAAACACAAATGGTTCAATTAGATAACCGGCCCGGTCCCATGGCCGAGTCACTGGGTTTCTAGTCCGATCGACCGGATTGGGCCGGGTTTAATAACTTTGGTAATTATAATATGACCGTGCAATCAAAATATCAGCATATGACCATCTCCATCTTATCGAATCAAAACTTATCTCCATTAACCTAGTATAATCAACAAATAGTTCTTTATCAAAATTTCTTCTGAACGGAATAACGCATTGAAACTGTTCATTAACATATTGAAACGTAGAAGCTACACAGCCTCCTTGTCAAGCATATCATAGAACAAATTAGGAAACCAATGACAGAAATTCATCAAGCCATTTGGTTTTTCCATCGCTCAGAATAAAAAACATACAGCATGGAAAACTTTCTTCTGGGCTCAGGATTCCTTTCGAGAAGTTTGATGTCAAGGAAGTTTGATGTCAAGGCAAGATCACTTAAGGAATTCTTCTGTAATACAAGAAATAGATATTCTTTTCTGTAGCTAGTCTCCTGCAGCTAAATACCTCCACCACCAATTGTCAGGAGCAAACTTCAAATCTTTTGTACTTATAGCTCGCTTTTTTTTTTTTTTTGGGGTAAAGTACCTTACAATTCATCGAACTTTTTTTTGGATAAGCTACTTTTTTTTCAGATGAATAATGGAAAACAGAGAATTGTTCTTTGGTTCCGATTCCACAACCAAATTCAGCCCAAATAGTTTTATTTCGATTAATATAACCTGTTGGAAAAGACAAAGCTCTTCGAATCAGGACAAGGTGAGGTCAGACATTATTTGCTTAATAATTCTGTTTTCTAATCTTACTTCTCTCGGATCTTTCTTCTATGTTAAGGGAACAAACCATACACGATGCCAAGGGAACGTACTCAAATATTGGGGCATTTCATAAATATTAGAGAGAGATTGCAACCAGAAAGCTATAGCCTAGTTATTGCTCTTAAGCGAAAGCATTTAAAAAAATTCTTGAGGAAACATTGAAAGTAGACCTAGAAAAAAATAACGGGGGGTGCAGATTTTTGAAAACTAATCCCAAAACACACAATCAAACTTTAATTCGTTGGAGCAATATGGAGTTCATGGAATAGCACATGGGCCCCTGGACTAGCCTTCTTGACAAATAACTCACTGTCCTACGTTATTGAGATTTGAACAGTTTAGATAGGATCACAGCTAGTGTGATCCCTATGCAATCTTTGAACAAATAAATTAGGAAAGCTATGCGCCAACTGATATGCATACTCTCGTATATTGAGCACTAACGCATAGATTAAAAAAAAAAAACTGTCAAAATTACAGTAATATGAAATTAACCAAAAAAAATGAGGAGGTTTCAGTTGATGCACTGATGATTGTAATCCTTGGATTTTTTAACTGGCAGCATAGACAGCCTGTGGAGAAACATCAATCCTTCACCTGGCAAACTAATTGAGGATGCAATTGAAAAATATGACATAGAAAGTGAATGGAGCTTGCTTGAACGGGCTTGATCTACATCTCTTCTAAATGCTTCTCACATTTATTGTTCTACAGTCAATTTTCCTCAATTCTATCGGACCTCTCTCCAAACGAAACATAGAAACAAAATATAATTGTAAGATTTAGTTGTAGGGGATCCAAATGAAAAAAGAAATGCCCAAGCTACGTGAGAAAGTTAGAACCTAAACTATGAATTCAGAAGACAACAACGCAAATCCTGTAAGTTTCCAATAGTCGCACAGGACAAAAAGTAGGGTGGAAATTGATTGACCCAAAAATTTAAGGTGAAAAGCTAGGAGAAAATGAAAAGGATGTTGGATTTTTTTTTTTCCCGTTTTTAATTTTCAATTCAAGGAGGGGAAGGCAGATGCAAATGCGGAGCCCCTCCTTTTATTATAGGAAAGGTGGTACTTAACCTCGATTGCGGGCAGCAAGCCCCGGTGACTATGCTAACCTGGTCATTGAGGATAAAATATTGACTAATCATTGGTGAGGAAAAAGGGGATTGATTCACAATCACCAACACCAACATCATGAGAAGTTGGTGGCTGCCCATGGTGACCAATTCAGAGTTGTAACAACTCTGCAGCAACATCTATTTCTTGAGTCTTGATTCCTGCAGGAACATATTAGCCACGGAAAGGATTAGATAGACCAAGGTTCTTGAGATCTGTTCACAACCATAAGTAAGGTTAGGCAGCACCTATAAATTTACCAAGGTGGATAGTAATGGTGTAGAGTTCCTCTTTTATCAATCCATCTCACAAAAAATTATCGGACATAGAAGTATGAACCAGGTGCACGAGCTTACAAGTGGTCCCTTCACTTGAAAGATAGGGCATCTTGCTATACTTTGGAGGTAGTAGATTCATAACAAAACCCATATGTTGACCATAATATCTTGGATTTTGTCTTTAATAGAAGTATTGGTGGTTTATTGATATAGATACGAGTGTGGATTAGGCTATCAAACATGAGAAACTATCACTAGAGCAAGGTATGGTCACGCATTTAAGTCCTAGGACCCAAATAGTGACTTAAAAGGAATTTGAATATAATTATTTCATAAATCATTATTGATGAATAAATAATTATTTTTAAAAGAAGCTTTGTGCAAATAGTTTCCAATAAGGATGGCCAATATGATGCAAGGTTCTCATGTACCATGTCATTGTATGACTAAAGATTTGATAGTGCTATACTTAATGGTCATACAAAGATACAAAATAATGAAAAATTGAATTATGGGATGTGAGAGACAAATTGGTGT
Source organism: Elaeis guineensis (assembly GCF_000442705.2). NCBI lineage: Eukaryota > Viridiplantae > Streptophyta > Magnoliopsida > Arecales > Arecaceae > Elaeis > Elaeis guineensis. The sequence continues at coordinate 60,899,861 of NC_025999.2, read as the reverse complement.
TCATCCTATTTATCAAAAGATCCAGAAATATGATATGGGTTCCATATGCTTATGCTAGCCCATGTAGCCAAACTCTAATTAAGCGAACTTGAAGCAGCAAGTATTTGGTGAATGGCTACCTTTGAGTTCACCTATCACAAGCACACATCTAGCATCTGCCATTCATCTCTAGTTTAATTGGAGTTGGATTCCAATTTAGGGTTCTTTTATTAATTGGATCAAGAACGATTTGAATTTAATTGGAAAAGAGATTAGGCTAGGCGAATAGCCCGATACTGAGCTAATAGCTAAGAAATCAAGCATATTATATGTACAATGGTGGCTATTTGGATTGACAGGATATACAAATGCTGATTTCCAAACAAACTTAGATAATTGTGCATGGAATTCAAAGAGCATATTTATCACAAAAAATGGACTTGTGTACTGACATAGCATGAAGCAAAAATGCAGCATCACAAATTCTATAATGTAGGTGGAATTTGTTGTTGCATCAAATGCAACAAAGGATGGTCCATTGAGATGGGATAACAAGTGTGTGGTTGGGTTAGATAATTATGCGAATATGCCACAAGCATTGGATAGTTCAAAAAAAAAAGATAAGAGAAAAATAGTAGCATTAGTCCCAGTGTCTTGATTTTTAAGAACTTCTGCTATCATAATACCACCTACTTGGAAGGGAGTGGATAGAATGTAGTTAGTGTTAGATGTGTCCTAGAAGTCAGTTATTGGCTGACATATTATATAATTTCAGGATCTATTTTTGTACTTATAAAATTTTTATTATTAATAAAAGATATTTTTTATTTTTAATCATATTTATGTGTCCATGATTTGTCTTAAAAATTAACAAAGATAATTTTATATATTCTCAAAGTATTGAAAATTTGAAGCATACATTATTAGTAGTTAGTTTCTAAATACTTCTGATCATAGGATTCTCACGAAGGACAGCGATCAATTCATTTAAGATCGATGCATAGATCACCTCCCTTCCGAATAGATGAATCTTGAGTCTGCGGTGTAGAGATACTGGGGTGAGAGTGTCGATGATTGTTAGAGAACAACTTGTACTAAGCGTGACCAACATGAGAATCACTTAGATGTCTACTTACTCGTCAGTGATCTTCTCGATGCTACAGTGGTGTGAGTGGTCCTTTGATCTGCAGTGTCATGACTATTCGCAGTGAGGCTACTGAGTTTGATTGCACGTTCTCTTGGTCCCTAGCTATTCAGATTTTTGCTGTGTATATTAGCTACAGTAGGTTCAAGTTCGCTATTAGAAAAAGATGCACCTAGATGAAATCTATCGATCTTGATAGAAAAGGAGTAGTCCTATGTGATTAGTAAGATTGAGTTCAGCAAGTCTTCGGCCGAAGCAAGTATGAATACCGCAAAGAAGTTTTCACAGAATTCACAGATGAACTCGAGTCGAGCCAATCTGGCATATGACTGATAATGAAATTTGACAAGTTCTCCATTATCTCCATCTAGTCGGAACTCACAATAAAGAGACTAAATCACACAGTAACTGCACTTAGGGGTTCAGATTTTTCTATTTTGCTGGGTTGTCATTACATACTGCTAAACGTCATTGGTAGATTGTGAGAACTCACTAGGATTATTTTCGAATCAATAATCCTTGTTGAGTTGAGCTGAAATTGTTCTGATCTATCGAAAGGAGTTTCGATGATACTGTGATAGAGATCATGATATATCTCACTACCAGATAGAATAAAATTTGAGGGGTTACACATAAAAGGAGTTTGACCTAATCAATGACTTGGATAAAATTCAAATTATCAATTTGATTGATAGTTTGAATTTGAAAACTGCTAATTTGTAAGTGTTACAGATTCAGTAACTGTTAATTGTTAGCATAGAGACTTAATTATAAATATTATAATTTAATTAAGATTAATTAAACTATGGATCAAATTTTAATTAATTTAAATTTAATTTAATTTAATTTAATTTAATACTAATTAGATTTAATTATAAAGGAACTAGATCTAGGGTTTCAGGATTAGATCTTGAAACTTTTTCAAGATCAGACAGCGAAAAATTAAAATAAATCAAAATTTTTTTTATAAAATTAGAGAATCCCTAAATCTAAGATTCTATTACATGATTATTATATGATATTAAATCAAAAATTAAAATATAAAGAGCAAGAACTGCATGTTGATCATATCAATATGTTTCTATACTACATCTAATGTATGTAAAATATAATAGATCAGATCTATTACCTTGCAAGTTAGATGTTCTAACTTTACTGATTCGAACTTGAGGATGATGTTGTGAGCCGCACATGTGTTCGACCTCTAGGAGTCATCCACACGAGCGCATGAATCACGATCAGAAGTTCTGGTCCAAAAAATCAGCACAGTATGCTAATACTGTGCTAATCCTTCTTCGATGGTCGATCAGATGCCTCCTTCTTCTTGATTTGAACTCTTCCAAAGATGAGAAGTAAAAAATGCACGAATCATGATCAGAAGTTCTGGTCCAAAAAATCAGCACAGTATGCTAATACTGTGCTCATCCTTCTTCGATGGTCGATCAGATGCCTCCTTCTTCTTGATTTGAACTCTTCCAAAGATAAGAAGTAAAAAAAGAACTCTTCCAAAGATGAGAAGTATAAAAAAGAGTTTTAGATGTGAGACACTCTCAGAAAACTCACAGATGGAGGAAGAGAAGAGGTGAAACTGTGCTAATCCTTCTTCGATGGTCGATCAGATGCCTCCTTCTTCTTGATTTGAACTCTTCCAAAGATGAGAAGTAAAAAATACACGAATCACGATCAGAAGTTCTGGTCCAAAAAATCAACACAGTATGCTAATACTGTGCTAATCCTTCTTCGATGGTCAATCAGATGCCTCCTTCTTCTTGATTTGAACTCTTCCAAAGATGAGAAGTAAAAAAAAATTTCTTCGATGGTCGATTAGATGCCTCCTTCTTCTTGATTTGAACTCTTCCAAAGATGAGAAGTAAAAAAAGAACTTTTTCAAAGATGAGGTGAACTCAGCAACCCTAGAAGAAGACCCTCTTCTTCTTCTCTTTGCTCTAACACAGACACTTAATTTTATGTCTATTATATCTCCATACCCCAACACTCTTTCTCTCTGATTTTCACATGCCCTAAAGGTCTCTCAATTCTCTGTATTCTGTAAAATTTTTTAAAAAAAATTCATCTTAAATCAAGAGATATAAAGAATCCTTGTCTAGGTCAAATACCTAGTTAAGAAAAATCTAAACAGAGCAAGATAAGGGGTGTCCAACTCTTGGGCGCCCCCTCTTTCTTTTTCTGCCATAGACCACCAAAAAAGGAAGCAAAATATGTGCCATAAAACCCATAAAAATCTCAAAAAAAATTTGGATAAAATCTATGCCATAAGGAAAGAGATTTGGTTTCCTAAAATTCTATCTCATAGAATTTGAAATCCAAACTAATTCCTACTTTGACTTGGTCCACAACCATATTCCATTTAAGAGAGAAAGAGTGAAAAGCTTTGGGCATGCGTGAAGGCCTAGGAGAGAAAATTTTGTCGCACAAAATAAGAGAGAGTGGGTGTGGGGGGCTAAGGTAGCGCAAGGTGGAATCCTAGTCTTACTAGGGTTCAATCTATGACTTGTTCAAATTTGATTTCTCAAACCAAATCAAACCAAAACCAAATCAACCCAATTAAAATAGACTTAACCCAATTAAGAATCAAATTTAATCAGATTAAATTAGATTTAAATCTGATTTAATTTTTTAATCGAATTAGAAATTAGGTTGACCCAAGTCCTAATTGAACTAGGATTAGTTTTTCCTTACACTTGGCTCATCCAATAAACCAATTAGACTTGATCCAATCAAGTCCAAATTAAATCTAATTAAATCATATTCAATTAGACTTAATCTCAGCTCATTAGCTTAATTAAATTAAGCTTAATCTCAGTAATCAAACTGCTAATCGATCCTCCTACAACACTTGCACTAGGTTAAATATCATCGTATTGATCGTTTAACCCTAGAATGATTCTTAATCGTTGATTAACCATCCGATCTGATCGTGAACTCTAATGTGTGTGACCTCATAGGTCCAAATCTAAGTCGGTAATACAGGAATAAATTTTTATACCAATCGAAGTGACCATCTAGCAATGATACCCGACGGCCAGATAGGTCAAATGTGTAGAACAACATCCTTAGAACCCATGCGGATATAGTTTCCATATAATTTATCCCCTTGACCAAAATGCTCGTAGGACACCTCAGAGTTTAACTGTCAACTTTGATCATGTTGTCTACATTGTATTTCAAAATATCAAATCCATCTGATAGATTATCCTGGTCAAGATTTTGCTAAATTAAAATACAGCGACTCATTCTTCTCCAACTCTTGGAGTGGTCAATCCCATCTTGATCACACTCTGACTTTGCAAGTACTTGACTGTGCCCAGAAGTCTTTCATCACTGAATTAGAAATTTAGTTAGTCCAGTACCAAAGCACAGTGAGTTGCTTGCAAGTCATTGAGGCGATCTCAGGTCTAAGGGACACTTATACTTATATCCCATCAGAGACATTCTCGATAGTAGAATGCTCTGGAGTTGGTCACGTTCAATGATGATGTACCTTTATATCTCACCTGTATGCCATACCAGTGTCTCCACACTCCTTGATTAAGAAGACAACCAATCTATATGGCCTACAGCGATCTATACTCAGTAGAAGCTATCATCCTTATTAACAGCCTATCATTTGGTCGTAAACAGTTTTAAGGATTAATCGATAATTTTTTTTATCGAATCTAAATAGTCTTAAGAATTTTATCACAACAATGGAGTTCATTAGAAGATAAAAACTTATAATGAACATGTCAAAAATATAGTTTATTTATTAACAAATCAATTACAATACAAGGTTGCTCAACCGTCAACAGGCTGACGATTGATTTTTGAGACATATTTTCCAACAATTTCTACTTATCCTAAAGCTGCTCGGCACAGTATCTAATACCCATCTTCGACTTATGGTTGTCGAACTCCTTTATCATCAGGGTTTTAGTGAAAAGGTCGATCAGGTTCTCCTTTCCATTGATCTTCTGAAGGTCGACGTCATCTCGATCCACGATCTCCCGGATCAGGTGGAAGCGGCATAAAATGTGCTTCGTCCGCTGGTGTGCTTTGGGTTCCTTTGCCTGAGCAATGGCACTAGTGCTGTCGTAGTAGAGCAGGACTGGACCATCGAGAGAGGGTGCTACTCCGAGCTTGGTGATGAATTTCTTCAGCCACACAGCTTCCTTCGCGGTATCCGATGTGCGATGTACTCTGCCTCACAAACAGAGTCTGCCACAGTATGTTGCTTGAAACTCTTCCAGCAGATGGCTCCACCATTCAGAATAAAGATATAACCCGACATGCTTCTGCTGTCATCATGGTCAGATTGAAAGCTGGAGTCTGTGAACCCCACAAGTTTCAGATCTGACTCACCATAAATCAACCATTGGTCCTTAGTATTTCTCAAATACTTAAAGATGGCTTTAACCACTTTCCAGTGAATTTTTCTAGGATCAGATTGATATCTACTCACTACTCCTAGTGAGTATGCCATATCTGGCCTTGTACATGTCATGGCATACATGATAGATTCCACGGTCAAAGCATATGGGACTCTACTCATATGCTCTCTCTCTTCAGGAGTTGTCGGATAATCCTTCTTAGAGAGAGAAATTTTATGGTCTATCGGTAGATAGCCCTTCTCAGAATTCTCCATGCTGAACCTCTTCAGCACAGTGTCTATGTACGTGGACTGGGATAACCTAAGCATCCTTTTAGATCTATCCCTATAGATCTTCATCTCTAGGATGTAGGATGCTTCACCCAAGTCCTTCATGGAGAACTGTGATGACAACCAAACTTTTATTCTCTGTAGTGCAGGGATGTCATTCCTGATTAAGAGAATGTCATCCACATACAAGACAAGGAATACTACAACCAGACTATTTGTCCATTTATAGATGCAGGGCTCTTCTCCATTCTTAACGAAGTCATACTTTTTGATCACCTTATCAAAACACATGTTCCAACTCCGAGAAGCTTGCTTCAATCTATAAATGGATCTCTGAAGCTTATACACCTTGGACTCATCTGTGGATGTAAACCCCTTAGGTTGTATCATATATACCTCTTCGATCAGCTCTCCATTCAGGAAAGCTGTCTTTACATCCATCTGTCGATCTCATAGTCCAGATGGACAGCTATTGCAAGTATTATCTGGATGGATTGAGCATTGCCACAGGGGAGAACGTCTCGTTATAGTCAATACCATAATGTTGACGATATCCCTTGGCAACCAGATGGACTTTATAGGTCTCCACCTTTTCGTCTACGCCCCTCTTCCTTTTGAAGACCCATTTACACCTAATGGGTTTAACCCTTTCAAATGGGTCAACCAATATCCATACATCATTGACCTTCATGGACTCCATTTTAGATATCATGGCTTCAAGCCATTTCTCAAATCAGGTCTCTGCATTGCATCCATATAGATGATCGGATCCTCATTATTCTCATCGAGTTCGATGGGATCACCGTCCCAGACCAAGAAATCATAGTTTCTGTCTGATTGACACGGTACTCTATCGGATCGCCTTAATGGTGCAGGTACATTGGGCTCCGGATCTGATCTAATCAAATCTGACTTAGGTTCAGCTATTGGTGTCGGTCCTTCTACCTGTTGAACTTCATCAAGTTCAACCTTAGAGGCAACGGTTCCTTCACCAAGGAACTCCTTTTCTAAAAAGATTGCCTTAAGGCTGACGAACACCTTTTGTTCATCAGCATGGTAGAAAAAATATCCTTTGATCTCTTTGGGATATCCTATGAATGTGCATTTGTCAGACCTAGGTCCAAGTTTATCTGTAACTAACCATTTGACATAGGTCAGATACCCCTAGACCCTAAGGTGTGAAAATGCTGGCTTACACCCTGTTCATATCTCATATGGAGTCTTAATTACAGACTTACTTGGAACCCTATTTAATAGATAACAAGCTGATTCAAGTGCATATCCCCAGAAAGATATCGACAAGCTGGCAAAATCCATCATGGATCGGACCATGTCTAACAGAGTCCGATTTCTCCTTTCAGACACACCATTATGCTGTGGTATTCTTGGAGGAGTCCATTGAGAGAGAATCTCATTCTCTTATAGATATGTGAGAAACTCACCAAAAAGGTATTCCCATCCTCGATCAGATCGAAGAATTTTAATACTCTTCGTAGTTTATTTTTCTACTTCACTTCGGAATCGTTTGAACATTTCAAATGAATCCGACTTATGTTTCATCAGATAGACATATCCATATCTGGATAGATCATCCGTGAAAGTGATGAAGTAGAAATATCCACCTCTAGCACTTGTGCTCATGCACCCACATACATCAGTATGTACTAGGCCCAAGAGCTCGGTAGCTCTCTCACATTTTTCAGTAAAAGGTGACTTGGTCATTTTACCAAAAAGATAGGACTCACAGGTTGGAAGTGATTCACAATCACTGACTTCGAGGATTTCTTCTTGAGTCAACCTGTTTATCCTGTTCTTGTTTATATGACCTAGTCTATAGTGCCATAAGTAGATATCTGATACACTATCTAATCTAGGGTGCTTGCCAGTAGAATAGTCTACGTTAACAGATTGTGATAACATATACACACCATTGTTCAAATATCCATAAAAAATGGTAACACCATTCATAATGATATTATAAACTTATTTTTTTATTGAAATTTCATAATCATTTTTGGTCAGAAGGCCTACAGAAATAATATTTAAAAAAAAAAGGACAGAAATGACAATCATTAAGAACAACGGTATGAGACTCAAATACAAGTTTCAAGATTTCTAATGCTAGAACTGAAACTGGTCTTCTATCTCCAACGTTCAGGAACCTCTCACCTTGCTCGAATCTCCTACAGACCTGCAACCCTTGCAAAGAATTGCAAATATGGTAAAAGCTACCGCTATCCAATATTCAGTCAGTTATATCACAAATGGAGAAATTGCAAGGAGTTATCATATAAATACCTGCCCAGCAACAGCTTGCTTCTTTCTCTGCCTGTTCGGGTCCAAGAAGGCAATGTACTGAGGACAGTTCCTCTTCTAGTACTCCTGCTTCTTGCAAAAGAAGAATTCAGTTTGACTTTGATCGGGCTTGATCTTTCTAGTCTAGTCCTGCACTGATGTCCCAGCTTGAACTTGCACCTTCTTCACTTTCTTCTTTCCTTTCTTAAAGGATCGAAAACCAGAAGATGAACCTCCCACTAAGTTCATCGACTCCTTATGGAGTTGGTGATCATTCTCAAAGTTTTGAAGCAATCCCAGTAATCCGTGGTAGTTTACTTCAGGCTTTGTCATTCTATAATGAGTGAGGAATGGGAGATAAGACTTGGATAGCGAGTTCAGTATTGCATCTTTCCCAAACTGCTCATGCAAGAAAAAGCCGAGCTTGCTCAAACACTCCATCAGCTCGATCATGTACAATACATGATCAGTGACAGAGGCACCATCCCGTATTTTGGCATTGAAGATGGCACAACTAGTCTTGTGCCTCTCCACGTCATCGGGTGTGCCAAAGGCATCTTCCAACACTTGAAGCATATCCTTTAGCTGAGCTGTCTCAAATCTGCGATTGAACTCGTTGCTCATGGCAGCCAGCATGATGCAGCACACCGTGATCCGATCACTGAGTCACTTCTTGTTAGGGTCTCTGAATGTTCCACATGCATTGGCAGTTGGCGCCTCAGGTGCAGGATCCGTTATCACATATAGGATCCGTTCATGCTCCAGGACTATCTTCAACTTTCAGTACCAGCTACCGAAGTTGGGTCCCACCAACTTATCATTGTCCAACAATAATCGAAGCGATAGGAAAGTGGTCATATCTGCACAAAAGAAAATCGTAATCTAATTAGTAATTGATTCATTAAACCTAAAGATTTGGACTTTAATCAAAAAGTTTCTCCCACTATTTTATTTGAATTAGTAGCCTCTACTTCCAATTCGAAGAATTACCGTAATTCTTTAGTGGGTACTAGAATCCACTTAGACTGCACACAAGCCCAACTTTGGTTGGCCAACCCATGTACATCTAAAGGTAGGTTCATAACCAATTATTTCTTTAAATAATTTATAGTAATTTTAATTTTGCCCCAGTCCCTAATCAGTAGGCTTTGGCCTCCACTGAAAAAGTCTGGTTAGGTCCAACTATTAACATGACCATACTTAGCCCATCTAGCCAATGAATGATTAGGTCCAACTTTGGTTGGCTAACCTAACTATCATTTAGAAAGATGCAGTCAAGAAATCATATTATGAATGATAATTTCATCAGCCGATAAGCACCAGGCCTTTGGGCCTCCAATGATTATCCAACTGATGGACCTATTATCAATCACTTAATGGGAGGCTATGATCTAGTTATTGTTGCTCCTAGATTGATTTTGATGATTACAAAGCAGATTGAAGGGATACAAATAATTTTAAATTGAAAAAGTCCTTATGCTCTTCAGGGGCAAAATTGTAATTTCACTAAAATCCTAATTTGACAGTATCATTTGGTAGAACAAATGATTAGTAATCTATTGGTAAAAATTTCATTGTGTTTGGACTTATATTTTTGAAGTTATGAAGGTTTGAAGTGCATGAGTCGACTCATGAGTCAACTCATGGCACTATGAGCTGATTGGCACGCAAAAATTTTCCTTGGCACGCTAGTTTTCTGGCTTGGCACGACCTGTGAGTCGACTCATGAGTCGACCCACAAGGTATGAGTCGACTCATGAGTCGACCCCTACTGATTTGAGCCAAGAATTTCCAGAAACTCATTCTCTGGTCTTTGCAACAGAAGTCGACTCATGAGTCGACTCCTGAAGCATGAGTTGACTCATGAGTCGACCCCTGCGGCGGAAAATGTCAGCAACAGCTAATTTTTTGCCCGTTTTAATTGCCTTTTATGCTTCCTAAAATTACTCTAACGGCTCTTTATCTGTCTAAATTATTTTCTCTTGTTTCTTATTGCTATAAAATATTTCAAATGGTGAAAGAAATTGAAGATCAAAAAGGAGAGATCAAACCTATATACAAAAGGATCCAAAATCTACACGAGAAAGCCTGAGATCAATGAAATACCCAAAAGAAAAGGAGAGAGGATCCACAATATACAAGAGAGATTGTGAAAGAGAAAAGCAAGAGCATTCAAAGAGAGGATCTTTCAAGCCTATTGTTTCAACCTTGATCAAGAGATCTTTCAAAGCCTTCAAGAAGTCTTCAATCAAAGATCATCCTCTTCTCAAGCATTCATTCAAGCGTTCATCCACCTTGAGAAAATCCAAAAAGGGTTTCTTCATTTGAGTAAAGTATTTTTATTGTTATATTCGCTCATTTAAGGAGCTGTTATTGTATTAATTTGTGCTCTAAATTTTCTTACTCTTTGTGAGTAATTGTTCTTATTTTTGGAGGATTTCCTAAACAAGGAAAGGTTGATCCGAACCTGAAATCGGAGTATTTTGGGTTAGCTTGTACCCGGGAGACAAGTAGACTAGCTTGGGATAGCTAGTGTCGGAGTTTCCGACGTTTTGTATTCGGGTTGAATACAAGTATAGTGGATTGAAATTCCCAAGTAGGAGCTTGGGGAGTGGATGTAGGTGCAAGGTTGGCACCGAACCACTATAAATCTTTGTGTTTGTGGTGTGCTTTATTGTTTATCTTTATTTCTTTATTATATCCTTGCATTCCTGCTTTTGGTAATTAATATTGAATTAAAGTCTTTGTTTTGTTCATCATAAGTAATTAATTAAGCCTAAAATTTTTAGAAACCCAATTCACCCCCCCTCTTGGGTTGCTTAGCTGGGCAATAAGTGGTATCAGAGCCCGGTGCTCTAGCCCTTCTTTGATCTAACAATCAAAGAGCCAAAGATCTATGGCAACCCTTGTCGGTACTTCTCTAGCCGAGGGACAATCTACAAACCGACCTCCACTTTTCAATGGGTCTAACTATACCTATTGGAAAGCTCGGATGAAGATATTCATACAAGCACTCGACTATGATATGTGGAGTATCATAGTGAACGGTCCTCACACACCCACCAAGATTATAGATGATGAGGAGTCAACCAAACCCGAGAAAGAATGGGATGAGGTTGATAAGAAATTGGCACAATTAAATGCCAAAGCCATGAATGTGCTTTATTGTGCACTAGATGCAAGTGAATTTAATCGCATTTCTACTTGTGCATCTGCTAAAGAAATATGGGATAGGTTAGAAGTAACCCATGAGGGAACAAATCAAGTAAAAGAGTCTAAAATAAACATGCTTGTACATAAATATGAATTGTTTAAAATGGAGCATGATGAGTCCATAACTGCTATGTTTACTCATTTTACTGATATAATTAATGGGTTGAAGAGTCTTGGCAAATCTTATACTAACAGTGAGCTTGTAAGAAAGATTCTCAGGTCATTGCCTAGAACTTGGGAAGCCAAGGTGACTGCCATCCAAGAAGCAAAGGACTTGAACACTCTACCTCTAGAAGAGCTTCTTGGATCCTTGATGACTCATGAACTTAGCATGAAGCAACATCAAGAGGATGAAGTCAAAAAGAAAAGAACCATTGCCCTCAAATCCACAACTTCGCCTGATTATGAAATGGATGACACTGAAGATGAAGAACAGGATGAAGAGATGGCACTCATCACCCGGAAATTTAAGAAGTTTCTAAGAAAAAGGAAACAGGGGATGAGAAAGAAGTTCACAAAAGGGGAACAAAGCAAAGAGAAAGAGAAAGATCAACCCCTTATATGCTACGAGTGCAAGAAGCCGGGATATTTCAGATCCGAATGCCCACAACTGAAGAAAGGTCCCAAAAAGTTCAAAAAGAAAGCAATGATGGCGACTTGGAGTGCGAGTGATGACTCAAGCTCCGATGAGGAAACCTCAACAGAACAAGCCAACCTGTGCCTTATGGCACACGAAAATGAGGTAACTTCTGAATCCACTAGTGAATTTACTTTTGAAGAATTGCATGAAGCATTCTATGATTCAATTGATGAATTAAAGAAACTAGGGAAGAAAAACAAAGAACTGAAATTGAAAAATCAGTCCTTAGTGAAACAAGCTGAAAACCTTTCAATTGAAAAATCCACCTTGATTCAAAAAAATCAAAACTTAAAGAATGAAATTAACAAGCTGAAACCTATAGTAGATAAGTTCACCTTAAGTTCAAACAAACTAAATATGATCCTTGATAATCAGAAAGCTATATATGATAAGGCTGGACTTGGCTATAAACCTCTGAAGAAACAAAAATTTCTGAAGGATATTTATGTAAATTATTCAAGTAACAAGTCTACAAATATTACTTATTTCAAATGTGGAAGAATAGGACATAAATCATACACATGTCTTATTAACAAATATGCAAACACAAAGAAAATATGGGTTCCAAAAAGAACCATTTTGACTAACCTAAAAGGACCCAAGAAAGCTTGGGTAGCTAAGACAGAAACTTGACCTTTGCTTGCAGGTGTGTCTAGCATCCCAAGAAGGAAACAGAAAATGGTATCTTGACAGTGGATGCTCGAGATACATGACTGGTGATGAATCACAATTCATCACGCTTGATGCTAAGGATGGAGGGATGGTCACCTTTGGAGATAATGGCAAAGAAAAGATCATAGGGATAGGTAACATTGGTATCACTTCCTCCAAATACATTGAGAATGTTTTATTAGTTAAAGGTTTAAAGCATAACTTACTTAGCATTAGTCAATTCTGTGATAAAGGGTATAAAGTAGTTTTTGAATTATCTGTTTGCATTGTGACTAGTCCTATTAACGATGGCATTAAATTTATAGGACATAGGCATGGCAATGTTTATATGGTAGATTTGAATGACTTAGCCAAATTAGACATGCAATGCCTAGTATCCTTGAATGCTAAAATTAATGAGACTAGTTGGCTGTGGCATCGTAGACTTGCACATATTAGCATGCATTCTCTTTCAAAATTAATTAAAAAGAAATTAGTTCTTGGTTTGTCAAAATTGAATTTTGAAAAGGATAGAATTTGTAATGCATGCCAATTAGGTAAACAAACTAGAGTTTCATTTAAATCCAAAAATATTATTTCAACTTCTAGACCTTTAGAGCTCTTACATATGGACTTATTTGGACCAACTAGAACCACTAGTCTAGGAGGAAAACGATATGGCTTTGTAATTATAGATGATTACTCTCGTTTTACTTGGATTTTCTTTTTAGCTCACAAAAATGAAACTTTTCATATTTTCACTAAATTTCACCGAAAAGTCACTAATGAAAAAGGGTTTTCAATTCAAAATATTAGAAGTGATCATGGAACTGAATTTGAAAATCAAGACTTTAAAAATTTTTGTGATGAAAATGGAATTGGCCATAACTTCTCTGCTCCTAGGACACCCCAACAGAATGGGGTAGTTGAAAGGAAAAACAGAACCTTAGAAGAAATGGCCCGTACCATGCTCTGTGAAAGCAACCTTCCAAGATATTTTTGGGCGAAAGCCATTAACACAGCATGTTACATTTTAAATCGTGCATTAATTAGACAATTTTTAAAGAAAACCTCCTATGAACTTTGGAAAGGAAGAAAACCAAATATTGCATATTTTCATGTTTTTGATTGCCGATGTTTTGTATTAAATAATGGTAAAGAAAGACTTAGTAAATTTGATGCAAAATCAGATGAAGCAATCTTTCTACGTTACTCCTCCACTAGTAAAGCATTTAGAGTTTTCAACAAAAGAACTTTAGTAGTTGAGGAGTCCATACATGTTGTTTTTGATGAATCTAACGATCTTCCTTCAAGGAAGAATGAGGGTGTTGATGATGCAGATCCACTAATAGAAGGTATGAAGGAGATCAATCTGAAAGATTCAGCAACTCCAAAAGACAAGGATCAAGAAGACGAACAAAATGAGAGAGGTGAAGAAATTCAAGAACAACCTCAAGGTACAGATAACCTACCCAAGGAATGGAGGTATGTTCACAACCACCCTAAGGAGTTAATTATTGATGATCCTATGCATGGGGTAAAAACCCGTTCTTCACTTAGAGATGTAGTTAATCATTGTGCTTTTGTATCTCATCTTGAATCTAAAACTTTTGAAGAAGCTGAAAATGATCATAATTGGATTAATGCTATGCAAGAGGAACTTAATCAATTTGAAAGAAATAATGTTTGGACCTTAGTATCAAGACCTAAAGATTATTCAATAATTGGCACAAAATGGGTCTTTAGAAACAAATTAGATGAGCATGGAAATGTAATTAGAAATAAAGCAAGACTGGTTGCTAAGGGATATAATCAAGAAGAAGGAATTGATTTTGATGAAACCTTTGCACCTGTTGCTAGATTAGAAGCTATTAGACTTCTACTTGCATATGCTTGCTTTATGAAATTCAAGTTATTTCAAATGGATGTTAAAAGTGCATTTTTAAATGGATATATTACTGAAGAAGTATATGTAGAACAACCCCCTGGATTTGAAAATCATGCTTTTCCTAATCATGTCTTTAGATTAAATAAAGCTTTATATGGATTAAAACAAGCACCTAGAGCATGGTATGAAAGGCTAAGCAAATTTCTACTAAATAATGGTTTTACAAGAGGTAATGTAGATACAATCCTATTTATTAAAAGAAATCAAAATGATATGCTAATTATATAAATTTATGTTGATGACATAATTTTTGGGTCTACTAATGAATCCCTTTGTCAAGACTTTGCTAAGCTTATGCAGGGGGAGTTTGAGATGAGCATGATGGGAGAACTCACCTTCTTCCTCGGACTCCAAATCAAACAATCAAAAGAGGGAATCTCCATCACCCAAAGCAAGTACACCAAGGAACTACTCAAAAGATTTGGAATGGAGAACTGCAAACCAATTGGCACACCAATGAATCCCTCAAGTAAGCTTGACAAGGATGATGAAGGTAAATGTGTAGACTTAAAATACTATAGAGGTATGATTGGCTCATTATTATATTTAACTGCAAGTAGGCCTGATATCATGTTTAGTGTTTGTTTATGTGCTAGATATCAATCTAATCCTAAAGAATCTCATTTGAATGCTGTTAAAAGAATCCTTAGATACTTAAATGGTACACAAACTCTAGGGTTATGGTACTCTAAGGACTCACAAATTAATTTATTAGGATATTCAGATGCTGATTTTGCTGGATGTAAATTAGATGAAAAAAGCACAAGTGAAACTTGCCAATTTCTTGAAGTTAACCTAATCTCATAGTTTAGCAAGAAACAAAATTCGGTGGCACTATCTACGGCTGAGGCCGAATACATTGCAGCCGAAAGTTGTTGTGCTCAAATCTTGTGGATTAAGCAACAACTCGAAGACTTTGGAATCAAACTTAATAAAACACCAATAAGATGTGATAACACAAGTGCCATAAATCTATCTAAAAATCCAATTCAACACTCAAGATCCAAACATATTGAAATAAGATATCATTTTATAAGAGAACATGTTCAAAACAAAAATATAATTCTTGAATATGTTTGCACTGAAAACCAATTAGCTGATATCTTTACAAAGGCCCTTAGTGAGGATAGATTCTGTGAAATTAGGAGAAATCTAGAAATTCTAGATCCATATGCCTAAATTTTCTCTCAATTTCCAAGAATTGATGTCAAATATTTTTAGAGCTCAATTTCCAACATCTACCCTGGTCCCAAAAGCTCAAGTTTATCATTCTAAAAACTTATCTTTGAGCAAAACTCCTTCTCCCAAAATTTTAAATTTTTTTGGAATTTATTCCTATTTTTCCTGATTTTTTGAACTTCATGAGTCGACCCCATGAGTCGACTCAATGGCAAACTTGTAAATCCCATCAACTTCCATCGGGTTCATTGTTTTTATAAGGGACCCTGTTTGTGAGACGACTCATCTTCTCATCGTCCTCCTTCCAAAAGCCGACTTCTCCAATTCTTTTGCTCCAAATCCAAGGATCCAATTCGAAGCACTTCTCCCTCCTCCTCTCCACCAAAAATCGCCACCTTAGAAAGGGATTTTTTGTGCTTTCTCGCATTGTTTGGCGCGGTTGGAACGTGCCCTAGCACTTCACCGATCTTCACAAATCCACTTCTTTTCTCCACCAAAATTCCTCTTTACTCTTGTGATCCCTCCTCCACTCATTCACGTGTTCCTCCAAGTCTTCTTGTCTGCCACTATATTGAATATGGCTCCGAAGATGAAACTTTCCCAAAGAAGAAAGTCAATCCGTGAGCCTGAAGAAATTATCCGAAAGAAAAGGCATGCTCAGTCTTCCACTGCTCCCACTTCAGTATCTGCTCAAGGTCCCTCTCAATCCTCCATAAGCCTCAGTGTGAATCCTCTTTCTGATAGAAAAGTAGAAACCAGGAAAAATATAGATTTTTGGTTCTTTGAAGATGAGGGCTTTACTTTTGCTACCAAAATTAAAAACCAAGGATGGGAATTCTACTGCTCCCTTAAGGAAGTCACCTATGTTGACCTAGTTAGAGAATTCTACCAGAACCTACATTATGGAAATGGGTCAGTGACTTCAACAGTCAAGGAAATTGATATCTGCTTGGATTCTAGTATATTGGGAGAAATATTACATTTGCCTAGTGAAGGTTATTCTTATATGGAACTCCCAGTAAAAGAAGAGGGGATCAGAATTATATTAGGAGAAACTTATTCAGGAAGTTTAAACAAATTGGAAGCAAAGATTTTGTCTATTGAGATGAGGATCCTGCATCAGATGGTAACAAAGCTCTTCTTTCCTAGGAGTGGTAGGCATGATCTACTGTCTGGCAGAGATGTATGTATCATGTTTCATGTCATCACTCAGACCCCCCTGAACCTCCCTGCACTTATGATAGAGGCCATGAGAGAAACTTTGAACAGATCCAAGGCACACTTGCCTTATGGTATGGCCCTTACTAGAGTATTTAGGAGGTTTGGAGTTAGCTGTGAGGGGGAGGCTTCTACTAAGCTCTCTCATGTGGATACTTTCAACCAACACAGCCTGCACCGAATGGGATTTACAAAGACTGATGGTGGTTGGATCAAGGGTTCTGAAAAAGAACTGAGGATAGAGCTGAAACAAGAGCTGAAGATAGAACTGAAGGCAGAGTAGAAGAAGAAGGTCCATCTTCTCCTGTACATGACTTTAGGGCAGCATCACCAGATACCCAGTTCTTTCCTGATACAGAGGCTGGCCCTTCAGAGTTTACTAGGATGCCCACACCAGTGTATCAGCCAGAGAGCAGAGCACCTCATTCAGAGTTCAGACTGGCTGACGATCAGATCGAGCATATATCACAGCGTGTGGCTTCTTTGCTGTCTAGCCAGTGGAGTAGTACTTCTTTTGCACCTGGAGCCACCTCTTCTGATCAGACCATTACTCCCCACATCTCCACTGTGTTTCAAATGATATCAGATCAGTCCATCCAGATCCAGCAGCTTGAGGACACAGTCTGGAGACTGACTGGCAGAGTTCTAGACTTGCAGGGGCAAGTCCTTGCTTTGGCCCATCCTAAGCCACAGGAGTCAACTATTGAGGTCACAGATCTCACTGCAGAGGCTGGCAGGCTCAGAGGAGCACTAGAAGGTGGATATGAATTACTGAGGAAAGAGATCTGAGGATCGAGTGAGCATGCAACCACTCAGTTCACTGCTCTACTTCAATCTGTTTTCAGAGCACTGAACGTACTTGATTCTATCAGACTCACCCTTTCTGTTCAGTCCTTAGCATCTCAGCGTACTCAGCCTCCCAGTTCATCTCGCTCTCCTGCTCGTGCCAGAGGCAGACGGGGTAGAGGACGCACTTCTGATCCATCAGCTTCTCATACCATATCTGATGACTCCGATCCATGACTTGTCTTGATCATTATTAGATCCTAGGAGTTAGTGTTTTGTTCTAGGATCTGTATTTTGGGGCCATGTATTGACAATTAGCTGGTTGATTATTATAATATGAACTATGTATTGAAACAATTATGATTTTAATGGAATCATCTTTTACTTATATTTCTACCTTTTGTAATGATGTTGATCATATTTTGGTTATATATATATTCTCCTTGTTGAAATATTGTCTTCTCTTTGTTGTTGTTTGCTGTTGATAATTGTTATATTAAGGGGGAGCAAACATCTGTGATAAACTCTAAAGGGGGAGAAATTAAAGAATGTTTCAGAAAAAGGAGAAGTTAACCATGTCTGATGATGTCAAAAAAGGGGAGAAATTAAACAAAAAGCAACTCATTAAAAGCAAAACCCTAAAAGCAAAACCCTAAATTATGAGAAAAAGGGGGAGAAATTAAACAAAAAGTAACTCATCAAAAGCAAAACCCTAAAAGCAAAATCCTAAAAGCAAAACTCTAAATTATGAAAAATTTGGCATCAAACAGAAATTAAACAAAAAGCAATTCAATTATGAGCAATTAAAGAAAAAGCAACCCATCAAAAGCAAAACTATAAATTATGAGAAATTAATTGAAGAATTTAAAGAACAATATCAAAAGTACAATGCTAAGTACAATGCAATTATGTAACTTTTAAATTACTTCTTTACATATGCTCTGATTTACTTTAAAAATTTAAATATGCTCTGATATACTTCAAAATTCCAACTTACTCTGATACATCTTAAATTTTTTTTTTAACTTGCTCTGATACATCATAAAATTTGTTCTGATACAATATAAAATTTTCTCTGATACATTGTAAAATTGTTTTTCTTGCTCTGATACATTGCAAAATTTATTTTTTCTCTTGCTCTGATATATCTTAAACTCAAAATGAGCTAATACACTTTCAAAATCAACTCTTAAACATGCTTTGGCACACATAATTATTTTTTTTGTATCAAAAGCAATTAAAGCACATAATTAATTTTTGCTCTGATGCTAAAACTAAAATCAAATAAAAATAGGCAAATTTTCAAAATACAACTTGCTCTGATAACAAAAACAAGTTTTCTGCTCTAACACCAAAATCACATATTCCAATGAGCATATCTTCAAATCTTTAAGAAGATGGACAAACTATTTTTGTATATGATCATTTATATTACATGCCAAAAGAATCTTACTCTTTTCAAGCATATAAATGTATAATGCATTCTTTTGAAATTATTGATTCACATAAATGCTTTTGTTCAAATATTTTGTCATCATCAAAAAGGGGAAGATTGTTGCTCCTAGATTGATTTTGATGATTACAAAGCAGATTGAAGGGATACAAATAATTTTAAATTGAAAAAGTCCTTATGCTCTTCAGGGGCAAAATCGTAATTTCACTAAAATCCTAATTTGACAGTATCATTTGGTAGAACAAATGATTAGTAATCTATTGGTGAAAATTTTATTGTGTTTGGACTTATATTTTTGAAGTTATGAAGGTTTGAAGTGCATGAGTCGACTCATGAGTCAACTCATGGCACTATGAGCTGATTGGCACGCAAAAATTTCCCTTGGCACGCTAGTTTTCTGGCTTGGCACGACCTGTGAGTCGACTCATGAGTCGACCCACAAGGCATGAGTCGACTCATGAGTCGACCCCTGCTGATTTGAGCCAAGAATTTTCAGAAACTCATTCTCTGGTCTTTGCAACAGAAGTCGACTCATGAGTCGACTCCTGAAGCATGAGTCGACTCATGAGTCGACCCCTGCGGCGGAAAATATCAGCAACGGCTAGTTTTTTGCCCGTTTTAATTGCCTTTTATGCTTCCTAAAATTGCTCTAACGGCTCTTTATCTGCCTAAATTATTTTCTCTTGTTTCTTATTGCTATAAAATATTTCAAATGGTGAAAGAAATTGAAGATCAAAAAGGAGAGATCAAACCTATATACAAAAGGATCCAAAATCTACACGAGAAAGCCTGAGATCAATGAAATACCCAAAAGAAAAGGAGAGAGGATCCACAATATACAAGAGAGATTGTGAAAGAGAAAAGCAAGAGCATTCAAAGAGAGGATCTTTCAAGCCTATTGTTTCAACCTTGATCAAGAGATCTTTCAAAGCCTTCAAGAAGTCTTCAATCAAAGATCATCCTCTTCTCAAGCATTCATTCAAGCGTTCATCCACCTTGAGAAAATCCAAAAAGGATTTCTTCATTTGAGTAAAATATTTTTATTGTTATATTCGCTCATTTAAGGAGCTGTTATTGTATTAATTTGTGCTCTAAATTTTCTTACTCTTTGTGAGTAATTATTCTTGTTTTTAGAGGATTTCCAAAACAAGGAAAGGTTGATCTGAACCTGAAATCGGAGTATTTTGGGTTAGCTTGTACCCGGGAGACAAGTAGACTAGCTTGGGATAGCTAGTGTCAGAGTTTTCGATATTTTGTATTCGGGTTGAATACAAGTATAGTGGATTGAAATTCCCAAGTAGGAGCTTGGGGAGTGGATGTAGGTGCAAGGTTGGCACCGAACCACTATAAATCCTTGTATTTGTGGTGTGCTTTATTGTTTATCTTTATTTCTTTATTATATCCTTGCATTCTTGTTTTTGGTAATTAATATTGAATTAAAGTCTTTGTTTTGTTCATCATAAGTAATTAATTAAGCCTAAAATTTTTAGAAACCCAATTCACCCCCCCTCTTGGGTTGCATAGCTGGGCAACAGTTATCATCATAAGTATTTCATTTTAAGGACCTAATAATTTTATAAGATTTAATTGATTTAGAGGAGGTCAGAAAAACCAACTTATCATGATCCTCCCACTGGCTTTCCCAAGTCAGCTTAAGGGAGACCATTAAAAGGGCTGGTCTAGGAGCACCTAAATCAGTCACACTGATTTACCTAGCTGACATGGGTCAGCTCAAATAGTCAAGTGATCCAATCAAAATATAATTTTACCAAGAGGCTAGGTAAGTTCGATCGGTGGGAGGGTCTGCCAAAGCTTACCTTAGACACCATCAGAAATGGCCAGGTGAGCGGGCTGCCAATTAAAAACTACTGGTCTGGTTTACCTTAGACACCAACTGATTTAATTAGTTTCGATTAGATCAACCTAATAGTTCGTGCTAGACTGCTTAGCCAAGAATCAAGTCCATTTGGTTCTCGTTAAAGACATGGACTTGACCAACTATAACTATCGTAATTGATCTAGAGAATCCTTGACCTAATCTAAGACAATAATTGATTAGATTTAGTCAATTCTCTAATTAAGTCCATCTTTAATCTAACCTTAGGTCTAACCCAATTAATGGACCTAATTCTTACTAACCCATTAACCCAATGTGTTATGGTTTGTGTCTTAGGTTCTTCAATTCACAATCCTAGAACCTAATCAAATAACTTCTTAATTCTCAATTAAATTTTGGGCTGAGAGTTGGGGTTCGGCTTTTCGAAAATAATTTTTATGTTTGTAAAATATTTTTACAACATGGTTCTACCAACCAAGTTGCATGTTTGATTCATAATCAAAATGCAAGTGAAATAAGCATGAAACTACTTTAAATCGAATCTAAATAGGTTCATGTAATTGAAATAATTTTAACTTTAAACTGTGCAAATTTTTTAGACAAATATATAATGATCGAGCCGGCTCTTCATTGAAGTCGAGCTGGCTCGACAATGTTTCGCCCGAGCATCAGTTCTGTCTACCAGAGAGAGCTGGCTCGAATCAGCATTGAGTCGGCCCAGCTAGTTTTAGCAGAACTGTCAATGGTTCTTTGCATGGGTTCTACCAACCAAGTTGCATGTTTGATTCATAATCCAAATGCAAGTGAAATAAGCATGAAACTACTTTAAATCTAATCTAAACAGATTCATGTAATTGAAATAATTTCAACTTTAAACTATGCAAATTTTTTAGACAAATATATGATGGTCGAGCTGACTCTTAATTAAAGTCAAGCTAGCTCGATGACGTTTCGCCCGAGCATCAGTTCTGTCTACTAGAGAGAGCCGGCTCGAATCAGCATCAAGCTGGCCCGATTGGTTTCAGCAGAACTGTCAATGGTTCTTTGCATAAAAATTATTAACAAAGAGATTTTATTTTAGATTTAAATATCTTTTAAATCTAATAAATCATAAATTTAATCTAGATCACATCTAATAAATTTATGATTAAAGATAGATCTACACGAACTAGACAACCTTTACACTGTGAGGGGTAAACCTTATAGCAGGACAACCTACAGTTCGTGATTGATCTAAAAATTTTAATTTTAGATTTAACAATCAGATTATAAATTAAATCTAATCTAAAAAATAATCTAAGTATATTTAAATAATCATATAATAAACAACCTAGTCTCTGATACTAATTGAAGGAACTAGATTTAGGGTTTCAGGGTTAGATCTTAAAATTTTTTCAAGATCAGACAGTGGAAGACTAAAATAAATTAAAATTTATCTTATAAAATTAAAAAATTCTTAGATATAAAAATTTATTATATGATTATTATATTATATTAAATCAGAAATTAAAATATAAAGAGCAAGAACTACATGTTGATCATATCAACATATTTTTATACTACATCTAATGTATGTAAAATATAATAGATCAGATCTATTACCTTACAAGTTAGATGTTCTAACTTTGTTGATCCGAGTTTGAGGATGATGTTGCAAGCCATACATACATCCAACCTCTAGGAGTCATCCACACGAGCCCACGAATCACAATCAGAAGTCCTGATCCAGGAAATCAGCACAGTATGCTAGTACTGTGCTGATCCTTCTTCGATGGTCGATCAGATGCCTCCTTCTTCTTGATTTGGACTCTTTCAAAGATGAGAAATAGAAAAAAAAGTTTTAGATGTGAGACACTCTCAGAAAACTCACAGATGGAGGAAGAGAAGAGGTGAACTCAGCAACCCTAGAAGAAGACCCTCTTCTTCTTCTCTTTGCTTTAACCTAGACACTTAGTTTTGTGTCTATTGTATCTCCACACCCCAACATTCTTTCTCCCTGATTTTTAGACACCCCAAAGGTCTCTCAATGCACTATAATCCACAAAACTTTTAAGAAGAAATTCATCTTAAATCAAGAGATATAAAGAATCTTTGTCTAGGTCAAATACCTAGTCAAAAAAAATCCAAACAGGGCAAGACAAGGGGTGCCCAACTCTTGGGTGCCCCCTCCTTCTTTTTCTAACATGGACCACTAGAAAAGGGCACACAATATATGCCATAAAACTCACAAAAATCTCAAAAAAAATTTGGATAAAATCAGTGCCATAAGGAAAGAGTTTTAGTTTCCTAAAACTATCTCATAGAATTTGAAATCCAAACTAATTTCTACTTTGACTTGGTCCACAACCACATTTCATGTAAGAGAGAAAGAGTGAAAAGTTTTGGATGTGCATGAAGGCCTAAGAGAGAAGGTTTTGATGCACAAAATAAGAGAGAGTAGGCGTGGGGGGCTAAGGTGGCGCAAGGTGAAATTTTAGTCTTATTAGGGTTCAATCTATAACTTATTCAAATTTGATTTCTCAAACCAAATCAAATCAAAATTAAATCTACCCAATTAAAATAGATATTAACTCAATTAAGAATCTAATTTAATTAGATTAAATCAAATTTAAATCAAATTTAATTTTTTAATCGAATTAGAAATTAGGTTGACCAAAATCCTAATTGAACTAGGACTAGTTTTTTCTTGCACTTGGCTTATTCAATACACTAATTAGACTTGATCCAATCAAGTTCAAACTAAATCTAATTAAATCATATTCAATTAGACTTAATCTTAGCTCATTAGCTTAATCAAATTAAGTCAATTAGCAATCGAATTACTAATTGATCCTCTTGCAACACTTGCACTAGGTTAAATGTCAATCGTATTGATCGTTTAACCTTAGAACGATTCTTAATCATTGATCAACCATCCGATCAGATTGTGAACTCTAATGTGTGTGATCTCATAGGTCTGAACCTAAGTCGGTAACACAAGAATAAATTCTGATACTAATCGAAGTGACCATCTAGCAATGGTACCCGATGACTGGATAGGTCGAATGTGTAGAACAACATCCTTAGAACCCATGCTGATATAGTTTCTACATAATTCATCTCCTTGACCAAAATACTCATAGGATACCTCTGAGTTCAACTATCAACTCTGATCAAGTTGTCCACATTGTATTTCAAAATATCAAATCCATCTGATGGATTATCCTGGCCAAGGTTTTGCTAAATTGAAATACAGCGACTCATTCTTCTCCAACTCTTGGAGTGGTAAATCCCATCTTGATCACACTCTGATTTTGCAAGTACTTGACTATGCCCAAAATCTTTCCGTCACTGAATTAGAAATTTAGTTAGTTCAGTATCCAAGCACAGTGAGTTGCTTGCAAGTCACTGAGGTGATCTCAGATCTAAGAGACACTTATACCTATATCCCATCAGAGATATTCTTGACAGCAGAATACTCTGGAGTTGGTCATGTTCCATGATGATGTACCCTTACATCTTATCTGTATGTCATACCAGTATCTCCACACTCCTTGGTTAAGAGGACAACCAACCCATATGGCCTACAGCGAGCTATGCTCGATAGAAGCTGTCATTTTTATTAACAGCCTATCATTTGGTTGGAAACAGTTTTAAGGATTAATCAATAATTTTTTTTTTATTGAACCTAAATAGTCCTAAGGATTTCATCACAACAATGGAGTTCATTAGAAGATGAAAACTTATGATGAAAATGCTAAAAAATATTTTATTTATTAATAAATCAATTACAATACAAGGTTGCTCAATTATCAATAGACTAACGATTAACTTTTGAGATATATTTTTCAATAAATTATTCAAGTCAGATTTGAATTTCAATCTTGATTGGATCAGGTTTGATAGTCTCTCAAATTCGATTTGATTCGGACTCAATTTGAACTCAATTTGGATCCAGTTTTAATCAAATTGACTCTGATCCTTTGAGCCCAAGTTTTTTGAACTTCTCTCTCCAATTGGTCAATTAAAAAGAGGAGGGGCAGTGATTTTTGTCGCTACTTCTCTGAGCACACGCACATGGGAGGATAGAAATGAGGTGCCACCTTATTTCTTGGTTAGTTTGAATTCCTATCTAGATAGGGATAAGACTAACTGATTTTAAACTAATCCTAATCTAATTAGAATTAGTTATTGGCATGGAATTAACCTCCTCTTGGGTGACAAAAATAAAAGGGGGCATTTTGGCTTGAGGAAGTAATTCCCGATTGTGTGTGCTAATACCTTCTCATCGCCCATCTTTCTTCACGCCTCCTTTCCCTCTCTATTTCATCTTTCACGCCCCACTCCTTCTAGATCAGATCTAGAGAGAGGCCTTAGAGAGAGAGAAAAAAATCAAAAAAAGATTTTTTAATTTTTCTTAATGGTTAGGATCAATCTCCAGGATCCTATACAGGGTTGCTTCAAGTAATATAAGGAAAATGACCCTGATCCAAATCGAAGAATGAAGCTTGCAAGGGAGCTAGCACCCCAGAGATTTCAGAGTTCTGATCGAAATATCTTTGTGTGGATATCAGTAGAGGCCAGATGTTTGCGCAGCTATGACAGAAACCCCAGACATCCACAGGATCCGATCGGAGAAATGAGGGAAAAGTGATCGGTTTAATTTCTTTCTTCCTGTTTTAATTTCAAATCTAATTTATAAATTTATTTATACATGTTAGATAATCCTGGGGTTAATTAAGATTGAGAATTTGCATGTTTAGATCAGATTAAAAATTTTAAAATTTACTTCCGCTGTGGTTACTATGAAGGTATCAATCTATGCATGCGAATCAGCCTGTTTTCTAACAGTTAGGGCTATGAATTTACATTACTACTTAGGACAAACTAAAGTTATACTAGATATTTAAGAGTATGAAATTTGATAGATAAAGCAATAATAAATTAAGGATAAAAATAAAAAAATAGAAACTAGTTGTTTTATTGGCAAAAGGATTCCTCTTCACATAACATCCTCTTATTTATGCGCTATGACAAATAATACAATGACCACCCACTTCTAGTTATAGCATCCCATATTTGGTTTCCATTTTTTTTTGACAGTTCTAGTAGCTAGCCCTAATTATCCTCCATTATCTGCATCATCATAAAGCCAAATCTCGTATCACCATTCAGGCCGACCGAACATTTCCATATAATCATGCCCGACTGACCTCAAGCCTGTCACAATTGGTCTTCATTCAGTCGGCTTATAACAATTCATCCCGACTATTGCTCTCTTTACTCGACCAATATGAAATTCCATTCCAAGACACCTTCAATTGCTGACTCAATCAGCTCTTCTATATAGTGCTTACTGCTTCAGTCTCGATTATCCTACTTAAAACCATAGCATTATTATCCTACTTTAGCCTTGCCACATGGCCATATATGCATGTCTACCTCTGCCATCATGAGTTAAGATATGGTGTAAACAATACTTTCCACATCCCATCAATCATTGATCGGAAAGGGTGATGGAATGCACTAAGCATCTACGTACTTTGTGCAAAATGCCTATCTAAAAGGATTTTTCAAATAACTCAACCTACAGAGACTTCTATCTTTCTTAAACTTGTCTCTATCGTCAAATGAGAATCATGCAACCATGCTTTTTCTCCCTCAACAGTGGTTACATGCCTGTGCAGCATAGATTGCCTCCCAAAACCTACTGCAACTTGATCTTTGAAGATCTTGTAACAAGGATGAATCTTTTTAGATTACACCTTGGTATGGAGCACAATTTGGTTATTAATTGATGAATGTTGACCTCTAGTTCTTGAGTCATCATCACCATTCTTGGAGGTCATTTCCATAGGTTACGTAACCACTATAGACTAGTGTTGGGTATAAAATACCCCCAACCGAAGTTTGCAAAAGACCGACCCTTCCAGGGCTTTACCGGCTTCCGACCTTGTGTGACGTCTTTCTGAACTCCCTTGACCATCTGAACTTCTTCGACAATGAGCTTCTCCATTCATCTACCGGGTCGCTCCAAAGGCTCTCTGGACTTCACTATCAGTCGACCTTCTACAGTGATCAACTATTCTCCGAATTCCTTCCAGACTCCTTTCGACTGTGGATGACCCTACTCCGAACTTCTTTCGAACATCGTCAATATCTGAGCTTCTCCGACGATGAGATTTCTACAGTAACCAGACTCCATCCAAGTTTTTACGACGGTCGATCGCCTTTCGAATTTCACTCGAGTTCCTACGAGAGCCGAACTTCTACAGCAAGCAGTCTACTTCGAACTACTACTGCAGACGGTCTACTTCGGATATCTACTCTGGATCCCGGACAAGCTTCTACAACGGGACAGGTTCCACCAGCCAGGTCACCACTCCGAGCTTCCACGACAATCAATCTTCGATCAAGCCTCTACAATAAGCAGCCTCCTTTTAGCCTTCTACAAGAATCGGACTCCGTTCGAACTTCCATAGCGGATGGATTCCGAACGAGCTTCTACAACAGACGGGCTCCAGCAGCTGGATTTCTACAACGGTCGATCACCTCCAGTGTCTACCGAACCTCTCCAGCCATCCACCTTCAATAGCGTCAGCCGGACTTCAACAATGCCATCCAGACTTCCACAGGATCCCTAGACTCCTCCAGTAGATGAACCTCCCCAACGCCATCCGAAGTCCACCACCGACCGACCCTCCGCCAGATTCTTCATGAAACCAGACTTCTTTGATGGATAATCTTCAGACGAGCTTCCACATCAGGCAAATCCCAGACGGACTTCTCTAGCAATCAGATTCCTACCGAACTTCACCAACAGAAAGTTTCCATCTGAGCTTCTACAGCAGATGACTCTTGCCTGTAGCATCAGCACTCGAGGCATCCGATAATAGTAGACTCGTCAGCAACCTCAAAAATATCTGAGCTTCTCCTAGATCGACGGGATAGAGAGCCATTCTGCTCCATCAGACATCCCAGCCGAGCTCCAGCCGACAGATCCGAACTCTCTGACAAGTCACGACAATGGCTACTACCTTACTCCACTCTCTGCAATGGATTCTGTGTGGCTACACCACTCTCTGGCAAGTCGCGACAACGGACACCACTCCACTCTCCGTAACAAACTCCACGTGACTTTGAACGGCCCCTGACGTCACTACTCTCCGTAACAAACTCTGCGTGACTCTGAACGGCCCACTACCAGACGGTTACAAATATCGCTGTCAATCAGTTACGCTCTCCATCTATAAAATGAGACCCCCAGATACGTTCTTCTCTAAGTTTTAAACTCTATCTCGAAACTCTGCTAAAATTTTCACTCGAGCACTCCATTTTTGTTGAAGCAGAGTACTGACTTGAGCATCGGAGGATCTTATCAGAGCATCCCCAACTCTGGTTTAGACTTTCCTTGCAGGTCCCGACGACGACCGCGGTCATCTCAACTTTAGCTTCTCCGACTTCGATGAAATTCTGCACCAACAGAATTGGCGCTAGAGGAAGGGTTGTGTCTTCGCAGTATCCTTATTCTTAAAGGAGTGCTCAACGGGACTGTCTCCGATCATCTTCTCCGACATCCTCTTCTCCTTCTCCTACTAGATCTCCACCTGATCCCTCCCCGAAAGGCATCCACCAGGCGATCCACAGCCTTCGCGGTCAGATCTCAGTGAGCTCTGCAAGATCCGATCTTGTCTTCAGTTTTTTAGACTCTTCCTCCTCCGACAACGGCAGTCGGCATGGAGCAGTTCGACCTGCTGGTTCAGCAGGTCAGAGGCTTCACCGAAGTAGTACAGGCCATGCAGCAGTAGCAGCAACAGCCGCAGGTGTTAGTGCGGTTGGAAAGAGCATTGCCGGAGTTCCAAAATCTGATGGTAGGGCAGGCCATTTGGGCCAATCACCCTGTCTTCCCCAGAAAGGAGAATCCGAGGGTGGAGAGCCCTCAGTCTGATCACGATTCCACCTCTAGAGGATCCCTACCTCCATTCTATCAGAAGACCTTTGAGATTCGCAGTCGAGAGGACCTCCTGGATCAAAGGCTCCAGGAGATGAACCAGTGGATCGAAGAGCTCTGCCGCTCTCCCCCTGCTTATGGTGAGGACATCTGTACTGACCCTCCTTTCTCTCAAATGATCATGCAGGAACCGATCCTGCCAAACTTCAAGCTCTCCCAATTTGAAAGCTACGACAGGACCTCAGATCTGGTTGACCACCTGGAGGCCTTTCGGACAATGATGCTGCTCCATGACGCGCCAAACGCCATCCTGTGCCGAGCTTTCCCATCTACCTTGAAGGGAGCAGCAAGGAACTGGTACTCGGTGCTGAAGCTGGATACTATCTTCTCTTTTGATCAGATGAGCCACCAGTTTACAGCTCATTTTGTTAGCAGCCAGCATCCCCGGAGAGGTTCAGAGTCCCTTATCAACTTCAATCGGTTGCAATGGCTGCCCTAAAGAGCGGTCTTCAAAAGAATGATCTTCTGTTCTCCCTGAAAAAGAAGTACTCCAGAGACTTCACTGATTTGCTAGCTCGGGTCGAAGGATATGCTCTAGCAGAGAAAGCCTTCAAGTTGAAGGATGAGGAGGCCGCGAAGGAGCAGCAGGCGGGTGGCTCCAGCAAGCCCGCAACTGAAAAAGGGCCAAGTGAAGCTCGGCCACGTTCTCGAACTCCTCCCGGACATAAGCGTGTCCGGACTCCTCCTCGAGCTCGTAAGCAGAGGAGTCCAGACCGTAGAGTTCGACGAGGCTCTCCCCTAGGAAGATTCCACAGCTACACCCCTCTCAATGCTCCAAAAGTCCAGGTGCTGATGGAGGTCAGGGAGCAACTGTCGAGGCCGGAAAGGATGCGCTCGCACCCTAGAAAGCATAATCCAAATAAATTCTGCCTCTATCATCATGACCACGACCATGACACAGAGGAATGTATTCAGCTTCGAGATGAAATTGAGGAGCTCATCAGGTGGGGTCAGCTCGACAGATTCATCCGACGTCAGTCTGAAGGTAGGGAGGATCGATTGAGGGCCCTGTCACAATCGGAGCCGCTAAGGAGGGAAGAACAGCCTGAAGATCGGTCTTCAATCGAGATCATCAACACCATCTCTGGAGGGCCCCAGAGGGGAGAGGCCAGTGGATCAGCCGGACCGCTCAAGCGGCAAAGAACTGAAGGATCTATAACCTTTACTGAAGAAGATGCTCGGGAGATCCAATTCCTCCATAACGATGCGGTTGTAGTTTCTTTTAAATATTGCTGATTATGATATACGCCGCATTCTTGTTGATAGTGAAAGCTCGGCTGATATTTTATTTTACGATGCATTCTAAAAAATATCCATCCCTGATGGTCGGTTAGGGCCGATTGGCTCCCCGTTGGTAGGGTTCACTGGCGATGTTGTGCCAGTGGAGGGAGTAATAACTTTGACTGTAGTTGTAGGTCGATATCCGAAGCAATCTAGAGCACTAGTGGATTTTCTGGTAGTGAGGGTGCCGTCCGCCTACAACGCGATACTCGACCGACCTGACCTCAATGCCCTCCGAGCTGTAGTATCGACCTACCATTTGAAATTAAAATTTTCTACTAGCCAGGGGGTCGGAGAAGTCAGAGGAGATCAAGCCCTGGCAAGACATTGCTATAATATAGCCCTATAAAGAAGTGGTCAGCCTGACCCCTGTCCGGTTGATGGATTGGATACCCGCAATGACCTGACTGAAGAACGGGGTGAGCCAATAGAAGATCTTATCTCAATTCCTTTGAATGATGGAAATGAAGAGCACGTGGTGAAGATCGGCTCCAACTTGGGGAAAGATGTGCGGACATAGCTTATCAATTTTCTGCAAAAGAATACGGATATTTTCGCTTGGGCTCCAACAGACATGCCAGAGATCGATGCTGAAGTTATGGAATACCGTCTCGCTGTTGATCCCAAACACCGACCGACGAAGGAGAAAGTTCAAAGTCATGCACCGGAAAGACAAATGGCAATAGCTGAGGAAATTGATAAACTCCTGAAAGTCAGGTTCATCAGAGAGGTCAACTATCCGAGCTGGATTTTTAATATGATCTTGGTTAAGAAGGCAAACGGTAAATGGAGGATATGTATAGACTTCAAAATGCTGAATAAAGCCTGCCCGAAGGACAGTTACCCTCTGTCCAGAATCGATCAATTAGTGGATGCAACCTCAGGCCACGAGCTTCTCACTTTCATGGATGCATTCTCTGGCTACAATCAAATCAGGATGGCATTAGAGGATGAAGAAAAAAGTACTTTTATTATTAACCATGGCCTTTATTGTTACAGGGTCATGCCTTTTGGCCTCAAAAATACAGGGGCGACCTATCAACGGTTGGTAAACAAGATCTTCAAAGAGCAGATTGACCACAACATGGAGGTCTACGTGGATGATATGCTCATAAAAAGCAAATCCTCGATGAACCACATCGCCGATCTTGAGAAGACCTTCAGCACCCTCCGAAAATACAAGATGAAGCTGAATCCAGTCAAGTGCGCTTTTGGAGTAGCCTCAGAAAAATTTTTGGGCTTTATGGTATTGGGGTGCGGGATCGAAGCAAATTCGGAAAAGATTCGTGTCATTTAGAAAATGACCACCCCGAAGTCAATAAAGGAAGTTTAGTGCCTTATTGGGAGAGTAGCGGCTCTAAATCGCTTCATCTCAAGATCGGCCGAGCGGTGCCTACCTTTCTTTTAGACCCTCAAGCAGCCGAAGAACTTCTGTTGGACTGCTGGATGTCAGCAAGCATTCGAAGAACTACCTCGACTCATCTCTACTATTGGCAAAGCCCGAGCCTAGAGAGGAGTTGTTTCTGTACCTGGCGGTCTCTCCTGTGGCTCTCGCAGTAGTTCTGTTTAAGGAAGAAGTAAAAATTCAACAGCCGATCTACTACATAAGTCGAGTATTGAGAGATGCCGAAATCAGATATACTAAGTTAGAGAAACTAACTTACGCCTTGTTGATTGCAACTCGAAGGCTCCGATCTTACTTTCAAGGATACATCATAACACTGCTCACCGACCAGTCGATCAAGGCGGTTTTGCATCGAGAGGATGCCTCTGGGAGGATAGCAAAATGGACAGTCGAGCTCACAGAGTTCGACATCGACTATTGACCTCGATCGGCGATAAAAACCCAGATATTAACAGACTTCGTGGTGGAATGCACTATCCCAGAAGAGGCCGAACTTGGATGAGATGAAGCCGACAACCCAGGGCTCCAGCCGAACTCCCCTGAAGAAAGAGCAAATCTCCCTGATGGTTTTTGGGCCCTCTACGTGGACGGTTCCTCCAACATGTTAGGCGTAGGTGCGGGCTTGATCTTGGTCAATCCAGATGGAATCATCGCGGAGTATGCACTGCGCTTCGAGTTCCGTGTGACAAATAACAGAGCAGAATATGAAGCTCTGATTGCAGGACTAAGGATCGCTAAAGAGTTAGAATTAGATCGGCTTCAAGCCTACAGTGACTCTCAATTAGTGGTGGAACAGGTCAGCAGAAATTATAAAGCTCGAGAGGACAGTATGGCCAAGTATCTAGAAAAGGTAAAGGAGATCATCCCTACCTTCGGCAGCTTTGACATTAGGCAGATCTCGAGAGCAAAAAATACCAGGGTTGACCTTCTCTCCAAGTTGGCTACCCTGGCTCTGGCTGAGCTGCCTAAGGAAATTTTCTTCGAAGTTCTGAAGTGCCCAAGTACGGAAGAATCACAGCTTGTGATGGAGATCAGCCGTGAACCCAGTTGGATCGACCCATTGGTTGCATACCTCAAGGACGGGGTTCTTCCTCCTGATGCAAAAGAAGCTCGAAAGTTTAGGAACTAGGCCTCCCGATATATCCTTTATGAAGGCAAGCTATACAAGAGGTCGCACTCTTTGCCTCTCCTGAAATATCTCTGGCCTTCTGAAGCCGACTTCGCCTTGAGGGAGGTACATGAGGGTGTCTGTGAAAGTCACCTGGGGGCCAGATCTTTATCCCACAAACTGCTCCGACAAGGCTATTACTGGCCTACCATGTACCACGACTCCGTCGAATATGTCAGAAGGTGTGATCGGTGTCAGAGATATGTAAATATCCAAAGGCAACCTGCCTCCAAACTTACACCATTGAGTGCCCCATGGCCGTTTGCGCAATGGGGGATGGATATCCTCTGACCTTTTTTCATGGCATCTGGGCAGTAAAAGTTCCTCCTGGTGGCAATAGACTATTTCACCAAGTGGGTCGAAGCTGAACCTTTGGCAAAAATCACAGAAGCTAAAGTGCAGGACTTCATCTGAAAGTCAATTGTCTGTAGATTCGACTTATCCAGAACCCTCATTACTGATAATGGGCGGCAATTTGCTGGAGCAAGGTTTGCTGAATTTTGTGAGGACCTAAATATCTCCCATAACTTCACTTTGGTAGTCCATCCGCAGGCAAACGGCGAGGCCGAGGTGACTAACAGGACTCTGTTGCAAGGAATCAAGATGAGACTCGAAAAAGCAAAGAGAACTTGGGCAGACGAACTTTATCATGTGCTATGGACATACCGAACTACTCAGAGATTGCCCACAGGGGAGATCCCCTTTGCCTTAGCCTTCGGAATAGAAGCCGTGATCGCGATTGAACTCAAGCTTCCGTCGGTGCGAGTCGTGGCATTCAACGAGCAGCACAACCCACAAGATCTTAAGGCCAACCTTGACTTGTTAGAAGAAAAGTGGGAGACAGCTCAAGTTCGGATGGCGGCTTACAAGCAGAAAGTAGCCCGCTACTACAATTCTCGGGTCAAAAGCAAAGCCTTCAGAGCGGGGGACCTGGTACTTCGACGAGCCGCTGTGTCACAACCTCAGAATCAAAGAAAATTTACCCCGAACTGTGAAGGTCCGTATGAAGTCAAGGAGGTAGTCCGGACCGGAACATACTACCTAAAAGAGCTTGGAGGAGCAGATCTTCTGCGTTCATGGAATTCAAAAAATCTGCGAATGTATTACTAATAGCGTTGCCTTAAATAAAAGTTTCATATTTGCACATTTTTTCTTTTAGCATGAGCTTATAACGACAAGAAGTAACTCTCTCATAC
Source organism: Elaeis guineensis (assembly GCF_000442705.2). Taxonomy (NCBI): domain Eukaryota; kingdom Viridiplantae; phylum Streptophyta; class Magnoliopsida; order Arecales; family Arecaceae; genus Elaeis; species Elaeis guineensis. The sequence goes on along the minus strand of NC_025999.2, from coordinate 60,865,821 downwards.
AATCAAAATTAAGCATGTTAGGAACAAGAGGAAAACCTCGTCCTAACATGAACAAAGTCGAAGGTCCGGTTACTTAAAGACTGGATGGGGAGAGAGGCCCTTGCAACGGCCCTTATGTGCCCCCACAGTCTTATTAGGAACAGGAGGAGAACCTCATCCTAACATGAGCAAAGTCGAAGGCCTGGTTACTTAAAGATCAGATGGAGGGAGAGGCCCTTGCAGCGGCCCTTATGTGCCCCCACCGTCTTGTTAGAAACAGGAGGAAAACCTCGTCCTAACATGAGCAAAGAAGAAGGCCCGGTTACTTAAAGACCGGATGGGGGGAGAGACCCTTGCAACGGCCCTTATGTGCCCCCACAGCCTTGTTAGGAACAGGAGGAGAACCTCATCCTAACATGAGCAAAGTCGAAGGTCCGGTTACTTAAAGACCGGACGGAGGGAGAGGCCCTTGCAGCGGCCCTTATGTGTCCCCACCGCCTTGTTAGGAACAGGAAGAAAATCTCGTCCTAACACGAGCAAAGTCGAAGGCCCGGTTACTTAAAGATCGGATAGGGGGAGAGGCCCTTGCAACGGCCCTTATATGCCCCCATAGTCTTGTTAGGAACAGGAAGAGAACCTCATCCTAATATGAGCAAAGTCGAAGGCCCGATTACTTAAAGATCGGATGGGGGGAGAGGCCCTTGCAGCGGCCCTTATGTGCCTCCACCGCCTTGTTAGGAACAAGAGGAAAATCTCGTCCTAACATGAGCAAAGTCGAAAGCTCAGTTATTTAAAGATCGGATCGGGAGAGAGGCCCTCACAATGGCCCTTATGTGCCCCCACAGCCTTGTTAGGAATAGGAGGAAGACCTCGTCCTAGCATGAGCTGAAATTGGCTACGTCGGGGACAGGAGGAGAACCTCATCCTAACACAAACAAAGACCTGATCGATCAGGATCGGATGAAGAGAAAAGCCTCCTCAACGGCTCCTCTACATCCCCACAACCCCATTAAGAGCAGAGAAAAAACCCTCGCCTAAAGAGAAAACCCTCGCCCAAATAGAAAGAAAAAGGAAGATAAGAAGGGAAGGCGATAAACTACACCAGCGATAAGTGAAAAATAAACTACGTCAAAGATACGAGAGACCTCATCTCAACGAGGAAGGATATTCCTATTAAAAACCCTCAGTCGCTAAGAGGGAACTCAACACAGGCCGAGGAGAAATAGATAAAAGAAGTTCGATAAACGACAACTCAATACAGGAATGGACAAGATAATGGAAAATTTTCTTTTCATTTCATTGGTGAAGTGTACATTACAAAGTTTTGAAGGCCAAAAAAAGAGAAACGACAAGAAAAGAAAAAGAATACATGGAAGGATGAAAGATAAAAAAAAAGGGGCTCTAAGAAAGCTCAACTTCTTTCGACTTTGAGCTCTCGGTTTCGGTCCTTATTAGGGATTGCCTTAAGTTTTTGACTTCTTCCTCCAGTTTCATCTTTCTCAGCAGCATCTCTCGATACATTTGGTGGAACCGCCAGCTTTCGCCCTCCGACTCTCGAAGCCTCTTCCTCAGGACCTCGGACTCCGCCTCGGTATCTTTGACTGCCTGCTGCTCGTGGACCAGCTGAACCTTCAGCCGCTGCAGTTCGACCTCCTCCCGCCCAAGGGCCACAGATAGTTCTGCCATGGTCCCCCTCAAGGAGCGAAGCTCGTTGGAGCCTTGTGCAGAGGCAGGCTGGACTCTCTCAGATAGCTGTCTCTGAAGGCGGGCAACTTTGTCGGTCATCGTCTGGAGCTTCCTTCGGTAGTCCTCTACTTGTCCGCTCTAGCTGACTCGGTAGGCGTGGTAGTTCGCCTCGACATTCTGCAATTGCTTTTGAAGGTCGGAGAACTTCGACCAGTCTCGATTGCAGTCAGCCTGGATTGTGAGCCAAGACGAGCTCCCTTCCAACTGGCCAATCTTCTCCCGTACGGCTGCCAGCTCGACTTCAAGGAAGCTGATCTTGGAGGCCTGAGTTCAAGATCGATCGCTGGCACGTTTTTGGAGTTCCTTAAGCTCCGTCACGAAGTCGGCCTTCCTCCGGGTGTATTCTATGAAACCTTTCTTGTGGAGGTTCCGAAAGTGAGTAGCCTCCGTAGTGACCTCTGAATGGCTCTTCCTTAGTCGGTGAAGTTCGTCTTCCAGCTTCTTAGATTTCTTCATCAACTGATGAACTTTTCTTCTGAGATCTTGAATCATTGACTTCAGAGGAATCCCCTGTGGCAGGGGAAGAGCTTTGGCAGGGCACTATCGTTGGGAGACAAGAGCGCCATGACTCAAATTAGTGCAAGAAGATAAAAGAGAAGGAAAAGAATGCAGAAGAAAAAAAAGGAGGCTCTCTGTAAAGTAGAATTTGATTTCATTGATTAAATAATTTTTAAGTACAAGAGAACGAAGAAAAGTCATCACAAAGGAAAAATACAAAACTAGAGGTTTCGGACCTCTGGGGCAGAGTGAGGGGGCTCGGGACCCTCGGAAGGTCGGTAGCGGCGGTCGCAGCGGTCGAAGAGGTCCCAACTAGAGGAGGACTGGCAGCAGCTTTGAAAGGTCCAGCTTCATCGTCGGACGCCTCATCCAGGAAGCCGAGGTGCAGCTCGAAAAACTTTCCAACCATCTTCTCTTGGCAGAGTTCGAAACCCTTGATGAAGGCGTCCTAGCCAAACTGGACCTGTAGATCCTCCATCTCGGAGGAGGCCTTGAACTCCTCCACTGCTCGGGCCCCTGCCTTCGAGACCAGGGATGAGATCCGCACCTTCAGCTCGAAAACCTGTACCTTCAGTTTGGAGACCTCAATCTCTGCCTTCTTCCTCTCCTCCTCCAGGGCGATCCTCAGATCGAATGAGGTTTGTCCCTCCTTTTGCAGTGCCTCCTGGAGACTTATGACCTCGGCGATCTTCTCCTCGAGGCGGACGGCCTCAGCCAGGTGACCTTCCTCCATCCGAGCTGCCTCCCTCTTGGCGATCTTCACCATCTCAATGTTAGCGACAAGCTGGTGTCCAATCTGCAAGAGAGGTCGGAGAGTCAATATAAAGACTAAGGAATAAATTAAGTAAAGAAGCAAGAAGGAGAAAAAAATGAATTAACCTACTTCGAGAAAAAATCCCAGAGAGTCCCAGACCCGTAGCTCAGGATCCGCAAGGATGATCCTCTGGACGACCTCAGGCAGAATACACCCTTCGACCAGCCTCTTTATTAAATCCCTGTTGTTGAAGGAATTTTCCCCCAGGTCTTCCTCAGAGCCGCCGGCCCCCTCGACGGCAACCTTGCGGCTGCGGCTTTTGTGGGCCAGGGTCTTCTTTCTCCTCCTCCCTTCGGTCCTGGGTGCCCCCTCGGATGGGCCTCTGGAGCGGGATCCTCGGTCGGGGGGCTCCTTGAAGGGGCTCGGGGGACTTTGGATTCGACGTCGGAAGGGACGTCGACGGCAACGACCACCTGAGCAGGTGCGGTCGAGCTTGTCCCTTCTGTCCTGGCCCTCTTCGTCGACCCCGAAGTCGAGGCACCTTTTCTCTTGTGGGTCTTGAGATCCTGGGCTAACCTCCGAGCCACGCCTGCGTCCATGTCTGCAACAAAAGAAGGTCAACACGGCTCAGAGATAGAGTGAGAGAAAGAGGAAGCAGCAAAAAAAAAAATGGTACGGTAGGGTTAAGAGGATTCAGGCCGATGTTGAACAAGAGTTGTTCCTTCAGAAGTTCAGAGAGGAGGGGGGCTTGATAGTCCTCGAGCTTTTTGGAGGCTTCGAGGTCATCCCTTTTCAGGCTAAAAACCCGACGGATGGAATCCCTCAGAGAGCCCCAAGGGGGTAATCCTAGCTCCAAAGTCGGGCATCGGACATAGAAGAACCTCTCCTTCCAGTTGTGAATAGAAGAGGGGGCGCCTTTCAGCAACCTCTTTCTACCGAACTGAGGAGAGAAGTACCACCAATCCTTTATCAAGGGATGACGCTTGAAGGTGTAGAAATTCTTAAACAAAGAGAGAGTCGGCCAAACTTTAGCTAAGCTACAAAGAAAAAGAAATCCTATCAAAAATCTAAAAGAGTTCGGTGCTATTGAGACTAGAGAAATGTTCAAAAAATGAAAGAGAGCGACGACAAAAGGCGAAAGTGGAAGCCGAAGTCCAGCACGGAAGGCCTCCTGGTACAGACAGAAGCGACCGAGAGGAGGGGCGCTAGCCCGATCAATTAGCCCGGGAAGCTCCAGCTCGTACTCCGGAGGAACTCCATACTGAATCCTTATCGGTGAGAGTTCATCCAGAGTTAAAGAGCTGGGGATGGTGTCCGACGCAAAGACCAGATGAGGTTCGGTCCTAACTACGGGTTCATCTACGGTACAAGGACTTTGGGGAACTGGAGCTGACGAACTCTTAGAACCGCTAGAAAAGAAGATATCGGAAGACATTTTGGATCAAATGGAAGCCACAAAAAATCCCAAAAAAAATTAAAAAAAATAGCAAACAAGCTCTCGAGGAAGCTAAACAAACGGAATACAAAGAAGAAAGAATAAAAAAATGACAAGAAGTTTCAGAACTAACCTAGGTTGGCCCAAGGAGTGCAGGAAGACGGCAAGGATGATGGAAGTCGACCCGGAGGATGCCTAAGGCCGAGAAGGATGCTAAAGGAAGCTGGAGCTCTCAGGGAAGAGGAGGGGATCGAGAGATTCTCTCAGATAAAATAAAACCCCTGAAGGAGGAGGATGTGTTTAAATAGACCCCGGAGTCTGACGCAATAATGATTGCGGATCTTCTCTGACTGACCTACGCTCGCCGCGTGTCTCACTCACCATAACAGGCTGCTGAAAATGGCTGACAGCTGACAAAATCATTATTGCATCATACCTAGAGCCACACTCCAACAAAAATTTTGAAAAATCTTTTCGGATTGCCTTGATTTGAAAAAACTCCAGCACCAGCACGCCAAACGTCAAAATATCTGAAAACCATCGAGTGCGAAAATCAAGGGAGGCAACTTCGACTATAAAATTTTTTTTGTACTTCCTTCATTCGAAATTCGAACTCGAAAGTAGGGAGACTGGTGTTGGGTATAAAATACCCCCAACTGAAGTTTGCAAAAGACCAACCCTTCCAGGGCTTTATCGGCTTTCGACCTTGTGTGACGTCTTTTTGAACTCCCTCGACCATCCGGACTTCTCCGATAATGAGCTTCTCCATTCATCTACTGGGCCGCTCCATAGGCTCTCTGGGCTTCACTATCAGCCAACCTTCTACAGTGATCAACTATTCTCCTAATCCCTTCCAAACTCCTTCCAGCTGCGGACGACCCTACTCCGAACTTCTCCCGAACTTCGTCAATATTCGAGCTTCTCCGATGATGAGATTTTTACAGTAACTAGACTCCATCCAAGTTTCTACGATGGTCGATCGCCTTTCGAATTTCATCCGAGCTCCTGCGAGAGCCAAACTTCAATAGCAAGCAGTTTACTCCGAACTTCTACTGCAGGCGGTCTACGTCGGAAATCTACTTCGGATCCCAGACGAGCTTCTACAATGAGATAGGTTCCACCGACCAGGTCACTACTCCGAGCTTCCACGATAATCGATCTTCGACCGAGCCTCTACAATAAGCGACCTCCTTTCAGCCTTCTGCAAGAATCGAACTCCATCCGAACTTCCATAGCGGATGGATTCTGGACAAGCTTTTACAACAGACGGGCTCCAGCAGCTGAATTTCTACAACGATCGATCACCTCCGGTGTCTGCCGTGTTGGGAATAGTGTCCCAAAGCCAATCGTCAGCCTGTTGACGGTTGTGCTCATTTTTATATTTGTACATTAATTATGAATTAATAAAAATTATTTTGATATTTTTTATCACAAAATATTTCATCTTCTAATGAACTCCTATGTTGTGGTGAAGTCCTTAGTACTATTTAGACTCGATAAAAGAGGATTTGTCGTTTAGTCCTTAAATCTGTTCGCGATCAAATGATACATTGTTACCAAGGACGACAATATTTATCAAGCATAGGTCTTTGTGTGCCATATAGGTTGGTTGTCCTCTTAACCAATGAGTGTGGAGACACTGGTATGGCATACAGGTGAGATGTAAGGGTACATCTGCACTGAACGTGATTGACTCCGGAGCTATTTCTGCTGTCAAGATTTGCTCCGATGGAATATGGATATAAATATCCCTCCGACCTGAGACCGTCACGGTGACTTGTAAGCAACTCACTGCACTTAGGCACTGGACTACCTGAATTTTTAATTCAGTGACGGAAGGCTGCTAGGTGTAGTCAAGTACTTGACTTGTCGGTGCGTGTGTCAAGATGGGATTGACCACTCTAGTTTAGGAGCTGTGTACAGTCGTATTTCAATTTAGCAAAATCTTGGCTAGGGTAGTCCTTGTGAGGAGTCACAGGACTGTTTGAGTTGAGCACGATTTGGATGATCTGATCAGGGTTGACAGTTTAACCCTGAGTCATCCTAAACACAGGGGTCAAAAGGATGAATTATACAGTAACCATATTCATGTAGATTCTGAGTGTTGCGATTGCGACTCTTCGACCTATCCGGACGTCGGGTACCATTGCTAGATGGTCACTTCGATTAGTACAGGAATTGGTTCCTGTGCTACCGGCTTAGGTTCGAACCTGCGGGGTCACACACATTAGAGGTTCCTATCTGATCTGATGGCTGATGTAGAATCCTATATGTTTGAGACTCAGTGATTGAAAATCAGGATTCTCTGATCATGAGTTCCACACATTATGGGTACCAAGGTCAAGAGTTCCACTGGTTGGGACTTTTCGATCAGGGTTATATATCGATGAATTCTGATGTCTGATTGCCCATCGAATTTGGACTCAGTATTTATGAGAGGTTTAATTAGTAATTTGATCACTAATTAACTCAATTTGATGGAGTAATTATTTTTGGATCAAGTTCAATTGAATTGGATTCAGTTGGGTTTGACCCGATTAGGTTAAGAGTTGACCTAATCGTTGAGATGGTTTGGTCCCTGATCTGATCAGGGGTTGGACTTAATCAATTTCTGATTTGATTAAGATTTTATTGAGCCTAATTAAGCCTAATTTAGTTAGATTTAAATTAGTCTAATTGGACCTAACTTATTTGGTTCAATTAGGTTGGTTTAAATATTTAAACCACCTTGACCCAATCTCCATGCGCCATCTCACTTCCATTGCATCCATTTGAATTCATGAGAAGGAACTTCTCATGAATTTTTTTCTCATGCCAAGCCCTCTCCACGCCCCACTTTAATGTGCTATATGAATGGATAAGGATGATTGGTTGGCTATTCAAATTCAAAATAAAGTTTGAATTTGAATGGGCAATCAATCTTTGCACCTTATCCCTTTTTTTACGCCCCATTTATTACATGAGAAAAAATTTCTCATGAAATCACTCCATGCACAATTTAAGCCACGCCTCATGCCTTTAGTGGATAAGGAATGAGTTGGTGTCTATTTGAATTCAAAATTTGATTTGAATTCAAATGTGCAATTACTCATCTTTATCCTTTCTTTTGGATAAGATGTTTGACGTTGTTATAAAAGGAGGAGAAGAGTGGGGCATGCAAGAAGAAGATTTTTGAAAAAAAATTCTAGGGCGTGAGAAGTCTTGTGCATGAGAAGAAAGTCTATATCCTTCCAAGAGAAAAAGAAAGAAAAGAAAGAAAAGTGGGTGCAAGGTTTTCGATGAGTTCCCTAGAGTTTTAGCCTAGGGTTCGGGAAGTGAGAAAGTGAGCTACGAGTGTCATGAGCCCACAAAATCTTAGAGATATCTTCAACATCCTCTCAAGCATGTCTGTTGTTGATCCAGAGTGTTTGAAGAATCGACAGACATCGATCGAAGAAGTTCGATCAGCATCCACCATCAAAAGGACTCTACAACGAGCTAGCACTCGTGAGGAGTCGATCAGATCGGAAGCTTCATGTGGATGATCCACAGAGGTCAGACACGCTGTGTGGCTGCATCACGATGATCAGACTCTTCCGACGGTGATCAGATTATGGCGATCTACTACCCACACAAAGGTTTTATGTTCTGAACACATTACAGTAAAGTATTTACTGTTCGAATTTGAATTTCAAATTTAAATGAATGCATGCTATATATCATATTTAGATCCTAGTATAGGATAAATTTATGTTAATTAATTAGATTAATTAATAATTTTCACTATAAAATAATGATTTTAAAAAAGTTTTAAAATTACTATTTTATCCCTGCACTGAATATCCCCACAAATGGTATCAGAACGGGTTCTTAGATATGATATATATATTTGCATGCGTAGATTAAGTTGTAATCTAAAAGTTTAAATTTAAAATTTAAAATTCAAAATTTAAAATTTAAATTTTGAAAGTTGTTCGAAATTCAAAATTCAAAAATTTAAAATTTAAAATTTAAAATTTAAAATTTGAAAGTTGTTTGAAATTTAAAATTTAAAAAATTTAAAATTCAAAATTTGAAATTTAAAATTTGAAATTTGATTGAAATTTCAAATTTGAACTTCAAAATTTAAAATTCAAAATTCAAAATTCAAAATTTGAAATTCAAAAATTTGAAATTTATTTGAAATTTGAAATTCAAAATTTAAAATTTAAAATTTGAAATTTAAATTTTGAAATTGGTATATTTGGATATACTTGATCCAAGTAGCAAGTAATCGAATTGGGTTGGTTGCCATGACCGTCCGATCATAGGAGAAAAGCAGGGTATAAAGATCCTCTCCTCCCATTCGATGGGGTCTCCTATGGCGGTAGGGGTGCCGCTGTAATTATATCCCATACAGATGAAGCAGCAAAAAGAATTAATTGTAAAGGTTCAATTGTAAAATTTATCATGAATGTGTTAGATTAGATCTAAAGAAATATTCATGATTTATTTTTATTGAGTTATTTTCTATTATGTAATTAGCAATAGGATTGCTATTTATGAAATGTGCTGATCTATTTGTGAAATGAGTCAACATATTTGGTGAACAGAAAATAAAACCTTTCAAATTTGAAAATTATTTTCGAAATGCCAAACCCTGACCCATCAGCCCAAATACTTAATTAAAAGAATTAAGTATTGTCTAGTAGGTCTAGAATTGTGAATTAAGACCTAAGACAATTGTATAAACTTGTGGGTCAATGGGTTAGATGGATTAGGTCCATAATTAGGTTAGACCTAAGGTTAGCTTAAAGAAATGGACTAAATTAGAGTAATTGATCAAATCTAATCAAAAGTTGAATTAGATTAGGTCAAGGATACTTTAGACTCAACTCCAATAGTTGTAGTTGAATGGGTCCATGTCTTTAACTAGACCAAGATAGACTTAATTCATGGCTACGCAGTGAAACCCTATTTAATAAGTTGATCAAATTAAAACTAATGAACCGGTTGGTGTCTAAGGTAAGTTTGGCATTTTGATCAGTGGTTTTTAAGCGGGAGCTACTCGCAGTGATTCGATCTCTGACGAGTTAATGGCTTATCCCCACCACTGATCTCACTTACCTGGCCAACCTGGTGAATTAGGTTTTGATTATATCACTTGGTGATTAGGGCTCACCCATGTCATTAGGTAAATCAGTTTGACTGATTTAGGTGCTCTTAATGCCAGCTTTAATTAAATCCTTTTTTAATCTGACTTAATGAAGTCAGTGGAAGGATTGAAATTGGCTGGATATTTTTTTCTCATCTATCCTTTAATAAAATCTTCAAAAATTATTACGTTCCTAAAAATGATTAAGTTATATTGATAACTAAGTCATAGCCTCCCATTAAGTGAGTGATAATGAGTCTATTAGTTTAATAATCATTGGAGGCCCAAAGGCCTGGTGCTTATTGACTAATGGAATTATCATTCATAATATGATAATTTGGTTAGAGTCTTTCTGATGGTGGTCAGGTTGGCCGACCAAAGTCGGGCCTGATCATTTATTGGTCTGATTCACCAAATCAAATCATGTTAATGGTTGGACCTAACCAGATCTTTTCAGTGGAGGCCAAAGCCTTCTGATTAGGTTCTGGGGCAAAATCAATTACTAAAAGTTGTTTATAGAAATAACTGGTTATGAACCTACCCATAGATGCACATGGGTTGACCAACCAAAGTTGGGCTCGTGTGTAGTCTGTGTAGATTCTAGTACCCACTAAGGAATTAAAGTAATTTCTCAAATTGGAGGTTGAGGCTACCAGTTCGTAAACATACTGGGAGAAACTTTAGACTAAAGTCCAAGTCTTTAGGATTTATAATTTATGTACTAATAGAGGTCTGATTTTCTTTTATGCAGCTATGGCCACTACTTTGTCCCTCCGGTCATTATTAGATAATGACAAGCTCATGGGACCTAATTTCGATAGCTGGTATCAAAAATTAAAAATCATCTTTGAGAATGAGCAGATCCTTTATGTAGTAACGGATCCGGCACCTGAGGAGCCAGCCCCGAACGTTAGAGGGATAGTCCGAGACACTTATCAAAAGTGGCTCAACGATCGCACCACCGTTCGGTGCATTATGCTGGCGGCAATGAATGATGAGTTCAGCCGTAGGTTCGAGAATACCCAACCACAGGAGATGCTTCAAATATTGAACGACTCTTTTGGCACGCCTGACGACGTTGAAAGGCACAAAACTAGTTGTGCCATTTTTAATGCTCGGATGGGGGATGGAGCCTCAGTCACTGATCATGTACTGTACATGATCGAAATGATTGAGCGCCTAAGTAAACTGGGCTTTCCCCTGCATGTGCAGCTTGGTAAGGATGCAATCCTTAATTCTTTGCCCAAGTCCTTCCTCCCCTTCCTTACTCATTTTTGGATGACAAAGCCTGCAGTGAACTACCACGGTTTGTTGGGGTTGCTGTAGAACTTTGAGAAGGATCACCAGCTCCATAAGAAGTCGGTGAATATTGTGGGAGGGTCTTCTTCTGGTCGTCGACCCTTTAAGAAAGGGAAGAAGAAGAACAAGAAGAAGAAGAATAAAAAGATGCAGCTGCATGCTGGGACGTCTGCACAGGGTCAGACCAAGAAGCGCAAGCCCGACCAGAGCCAGACGGAGTGCTTCTTTTGCAAGAAGTAGGGGCACTGGAAGAGGAACTGTCCTCTATACATTGCTTTCCTAGACCCGAACAGGCCGAAGAAGAAGCAAGGTACTTGTATGATTATACCTTGCAATTTTTTCATTTGTGATACTACTGCCTGGGTATTGGATACCGGAAGCCCTTATCATATTTGCAATTCGATGCAGGGTCTGCAGGTCAGTAGGAGATTTGATGAAGGCGAGAGATTCCTGAACGTTGGAGATGGAAGCAAAGTTTCAGTTCTAGCATTAGGAATCATGAACCTTGTAATCAATTCTCGAAATGTAATTCTGAGTGAATGTCACTATTGTCCAAGCTTTTTATTAAATATTATTTCGGTAGGCCTTTTGGCCATGAACGGTTATCAATTTTTAATAAAAAGAAACGTTTGCAATATCATTTTGAATGGTGTTACAATGTTTGTTGGACAACTTAATAATAAAATTTACTTTCTATCACAACCTGTTAATGTGGTTCAAACCTTCGGTAAACGCCCTAGAATAGATAATGTGTCAGAAGTCTACCTTTGGCACTGTAGGCTAGGTCATATCAATAAGAACAGGATAAACAGGTTGGCTCAAGAAAGAATTCTTGAAGTAGGTGATTGTGAATCACTTCCAACCTGTGAGTCCTGTCTTCTTAGTAAAATGACCAAATCACCTTTTACTGGAAAAGGTGAGCGAGCCAGTGAACTCTTGGGTTTGGTATATTCTGATGTATGTGGACCCATGAGCTCAAGTGCAAGAGGTGGATATTGCTACTTCATAACCTTCACAGATGACCTATCGAGGTATGGGTATGTCTATTTAATGAAGTATAAATCAGAGTCGTTTGAAATGTTTAAACTATTCCGAAATGAGGTAGAAAAACAAACTGAAAAGTGTATTAAAACTCTTCGATCTGATCGAGGAGGTGAATACCTTTTCAATGATTTTCTGACATATCTTGGGGAGAATGGGATTCTCTCTCAGTGGACACCTCCTGAAACACCACAGCATAATGGTGTGTCTGAAAGGAGGAATCAGACCTTGTTGGACATGATTCGATCCATGATGGGGTTTGCTGGTCTGCCGATTTTTCTTTGGGGATATGCTCTTGAATCGGCTTGTTACCTTCTAAATAGAGTTTCGAGTAAGTCTGTAACCAAAACACCATATGAGATATGGATAGGACGTAAGCCAATACTCTCGCACCTTAGGGTTTGGAGGTGTCCGGCTTATGTTAAACGTTTAATTACGGACAAGCTTGGACCTAGGTCTGACAAGTGTAATTTTATAGGGTACCCAAAAGAGACCAAAGGGTATTACTTCTACCTAACTGATGAGCAAAAAGTGTTTGTCAGCCTTAAGGTAATCTTTTTGAAAAAAGAGTTCCTTGGTGAAGGGACTGTTGCCTCTAAGATCGAACTTGACGAAGTTCGACAGGTGGAAAAACCAACACAAGTTGCTGAACCTGAATCGGATTTGGTTAGATCAAATCCGGAGCCCATTGTTCAAGCATCCTTAAGGCGATCTGGTAGAGTACCACGTCAATCGGACAGATACTATGGTTTCTTGGTCCGGGACGGCGATCCTATCGAACTTGATGAAAATGATGAGGATCCGATCACCTACATGGATGCAATGCAGAGATCCGACTCTGAGAAATGGTTGAAGGCCATGAAATCTGAAATGAAGTCTATGAAGGTCAACGATGTGTAGATATTGGTTGACCCACCCGAAGGAGTAATATCCATAGGATGTAAGTGGGTCTTCAAGAGTAAGAGGGGTGCAGACGGAAAGGTTGAAACCTATAAAGCCCGTCTGGTTGCCAAGGGATATTGTCAACGTTATGGTATAGACTATGATGAGATATTTTCTTCTATGGCAATGCTCAAATTCATTCGGATTATGCTTGCGATAGCTGTCCATCTGGACTATAAAATCTGACAGATGGATGTGAAGATAGCTTTCCTAAACGGAGAGCTGGATGAAGAGGTGTATATGATACAACCTGAAGGATTTACATCCACAGATGAGTCTAAGGTGTGCAGGCTACAGAGGTCCAATTATGGACTTAAGCAGGCATCCCGGAGTTGGAACATACATTTTGATAGGACGATCAAGACGTATGGCTTCGTTAAGAATGAAGAAGAGCCCTGTATTTATAAGTGGGCTAATGGTCCAGTAGCAGTATTTCTTGTATTGTATGTGGATGACATTCTCTTAATCGGGAATGATGTCCCTGCATTACAGGGAATAAAGATTTGGCTGTTGTCACAGTTCTCCATGAAGGATCTGGGAGAAGCTTCCTACATCCTAGGGATGATGATCTATAGAGATAGATCTAAAAGGTTGCTTGATTTATCACAGTCCACGTACATTGATACTATGCTGAAGAGGTTCAGTATGAAGAATTTCAAGAAAGGCTATCTTCCGATAGGCCATGAAATTTTTCTTTCGAAAAGGGATTGTCCGACAACACCTCAAGAAAGAGAGCGTATGGGTAGGACTCCATATGCTTCGACAGTGGGATCTATCATGTACGCCATGACATGTACACGACCAGATGTGACATACTCACTAGGGGTAGTGAGTAGATACCAATCTGATTCAAAAAAAAATCACTGGAAGGTTGTTAAAACCATCCTGAAGTATTTAAGAAATACTAAGGACTAGTGGCTTGTTTATGGTGAATCGGACTTGAGACTTATAGGGTTTACAGACTCTAGTTTCCAGTCTGATCACGATGACAGCAAAAGTGTGTCGGAATTTATTTTTATCCTTAATGGTGGGGCTATCTGCTGGAAAAATTTCAAGCAGCACACAGTGGCTGATTCAGTTTGTGAGGCGGAGTATGTCGCTGCATCAGATGCTGCCAAAGAAGCGATGTAGCTGAGAAAATTCATCACCGAGCTCGGAGTAGCACCCTTCCTTGTTGGTCCAGTTTTGCTCTACTGTGATAGCTCTGGAGCTATTGCTCAGGCGAAGGAACCAAAGGCACACCAGCAGACGAAGCATATTCTGCGCCGCTACCATCTCATCCGAAAAATTATGGATCGAGGTGACGTCGATCTTCAGAAGATCAACGGGAAGGAGAACCTGGCTGACCTATTCACTAAAGTCATTGCAGTGAAGGAGTTCGACAACTACAAGTCGAAGATGGGTATTAGATACTGCACCGATTGACTTTAGGCCAAGTGGGAGATTGTTGGGAATAGTATCCCAAAATCAATCGTCAGCCTGTTGACGGTTGTGCTCATTTTTATATTTGTACATGAATTATGAATTAATAAAAATTATTTTGATATTTTTCATCACAAAATGTTTCATCTTCTAATGAACTCTTATATTGTGGTGAAGTCCTTAGGACTATTTAGACTCGACAAAGGAGGATTTGTCGTTTAGTCCTTAAATCTGTTCGCGACCAAATGATACGTTGTTACCAAGGAGGATAATGTTTATCAAGCATAGGTCATTGTGTGCCATATAGGTTGGTTGTCCTCTTAACCAATGAGTGTGGAGACACTAGTATGGCATACAGGTGAGATGTAAGGGTACATCTACACTGAACGTGACCGACTCCGGAGCTATTTCTGCTGTCAAGATTTGCTCCGATGGAATATGGGTATAAATATCCCTCTGACCTGAGACCGCCATGGGGACTTGCAAGCAACTCATTGCACTTAGGCACTGGACTACTTGAATTTTTAATTCAGTGATGGAAGGCTGCTGGGTGTAGTCAAGTACTTGACTTGTCGGTGCGTGTGTCAAGATGGGATTGACCACTCTAGTTTAGGAGCTGTGTACAGTCGTATTTCAATTTAGCAAAACCTTGACCAGGGTGGTCCTTGTGAGGAGTCACAAGACTGTTTGAGTTGAGCACGATTCGGATGATCTGATCAGGGTTGACAGTTTAACCCTGAGTCATCCTAAACATAGGGGTCAAAAGGATGAATTATACAGTAACCATATTTATGTAAGTTCTGAGTGTTGCGATTGCGACTCTTCGACCTATCCGAACGTCGGGTACCATTGCTAGATGATCACTTCGATTAGTACAGGAATTGGTTCCTGTGCTACCAGCTTAGGTTCGAACCTGCGGGATCACACACATTAGAGGTTCATATCTGATCTGATAGCTGATGTAGAATCTTACATATTTGAGACTCAGTGATCGAGAATCAGGATTTTCTGATCATGAGTTCCACACATTATGGATACGGGGGTCAAGAGTCCCACTGGTTGGGACTTTTCGATCAGGGTTACATATCGATGAATTCTGATGCCTGATTGCCCATCGGATTTAGACTCAGTATTTATGAGAGATTTAATTAGTGATTTGATCATTAATTAACTCAATTTGATTGAGTAATTATTTTTGGATCAAGTCTAATTGAATTGGATTCAGTTGGGTTTGATTCGATTAGGTTAAGAGTTGACCTAATCGTCGAGATGGTTTGGTCCCTGATTTGATCAGGGGTTGGGCTCAATCAATTTCTGATTTGATTAGAATTTTATTGAACCTAATTAAGCCTAATTTAGTTGGGTTTAAATTAGTCTAATTGGATCTAACTTTTTTGGTTCAATTAGGTTGGTTTAAATAATTAAACCACCTTGACCCAATCTCCATGTGCCACCTCACTTCCATTGCACCCATTTGAATTCATGAGAAGGAACTTCTCATGAATTTTTTTCTCACGCCAAGCCCTCTCCACGCCCCACTTTAATGTGCTATATGAATGGATAAGGATGATTGGTTGGCTATTCAAATTCAAAATAAAGTTTGAATTTGAATGGGCAATCAATCTTTGCATCTTATCCCTTTTTTTACGCCCCATTTATTACATGAGAAAAAATTTCTCATGAAATCACTCCATGCACAATTTAAGCTACACCTCATGTCTTTAGTGGATAAGGGATGAGTTGGTGTCCATTTGAATTTAAAATTTGATTTGAATTCAAATGTGCAATTACTCATCTTTATCCTTTCTTTTGGATAAGACGTTTGACGTTGTTATAAAAGGAGGAGAAGAGTGGGGCGTGCAAGAAGAAGATTTTTGGAGAAAAATTCTGGGGCGTGAGAAGTCTTGTGCATGAGAAGAAAGTCCATATCTTTCCAAGAGAAAAAGAAAGAAAAGAAAGAAAAGTGGGTGCAAGGTTTCCGGTGAATTCCCTAGAGTTTTAGCCTGGGGTTCGGGAAGTGAGAAAGTGAGCTACGAGTGTCGTGAGCCCATAAAATCTCATGGAGATCTTCAACATCTTCTCAAGCACGTCTGTTGATGATCTGGAGTATCCAAAGAATCAACAGACATTGATCGAAGGAGTTCGATCAGTATCCACCGTCAAAAGGGCTCTACAATGAGCTAGCACTCGTGAGGAGTCGATCAGATCGGAAGCTTCGTGTGGATGATCCGAAGAGGTTAGACACGCTGTGTGGCTGCATCACAATGATCAGACTCTCCCGACGGTGATCAGATTGCGGCGATCTACTACTCGCACAAAGGTATTGTGTTCTGAACACATTACAGTAAAGTGTTTACTGTTCGAATTTAAATTTCAAATTTAAATGAATACATGCTATATATCATATTTAGATCCTAGTGTATGATAAATTCATGTTAATTAATTAGATTAATTAATAATTTTTACTGTAAAATAGTAATTTTTAAAAAGTTTTAAAATTATCATTTTACCCCTGCACTGAATATCCCCACATGCTGAACCTCCTCAGCCATCAACCTTCAATAGCGTCAGTCGGACTTCAACAACGCCATCTAGACTTCCACAGGATCCCCAGACTCCTCCAGCGGACAAACCTCCCCAACGCCATCCGAAGTCCACCACCGGTCGACCCTCCGCTAGATTCTTCATGAAACCAGACTTCTCCGGCGGATAATCTTCAGACGAGCTTCCACATCAGGCAAATCTCAGATGGACTTCTCTAGCAATCGGACTCCTATTGGACTTCACCAACAGAAAGTCTCCATCCGAGTTTCTACAGCAGATGACTCCCGCCTGTAGCATCAGCGCCCGAGGCACCCGACAACAGTAGACTCGTCAGCAACCTTGAAAACATCCGAGCTTCTCCTAGATCGACGGGATAGAGAACCATTTCGCTTCATCAGACATCCCAACCGAGCTCCAGCCGACAGATTCGAACTCTCTGGCAAGTCACGACAATGGCCACTACCTTACTCCACTCTCTGCAATGGATTTCGCATGGCTCCACCACTCTCTGGCAAGTCACGACAACGGACACCACTCCACTCTCCGTAACAAACTCCACGTGGCCCTGAACGGCCTCTGACGCCACTACTCTCCGTAACAAACTCCGCGTGACTCTGAACGGCCTACTACCAGGCGGTTACAGACGTCGCTGTCAATTAGTTACACTCTCCATTTATAAAAAGGGACCCCAGATACGTTCTTCTCTAAGCTCTAAACTCTATTTCGAAACTCTGCTAAAATTTTCACTCGAGCACTCCATTTTTGTTGAAGCAGAGTACTGATTTGAGCATCGGAGGGTCTTGCCGGAGCACCTCCAACTCCGATTTAGACTTTCCTTGTAGGTCTCGATGGCGGCCGCGGTCATCTCAACTCCAGTTTCTCTGGCTTCGGCGGAATTCTGCACCAACAATTAAGAAATCGAAAAAGGAACTATTACTCAATGGCATAGAGATGACTTGCTCACATTGGTATTCTCAAGTGGGTGAACTTTCAGATACTCGTTGAGGAGCCTCCAGGCTTCCTTATTCTTGGTCCTCTTTTCTATGCCAAGATTCCTAGTAATCTTTTTTTTCACCTTTCCTCATTCTTCCAGAGAGACCATTTTATATGGCAGGCAAGATTTCAGGACTTCAATCTTGCCTATGGCTAACCAAGACCCACTTTTGGTATTTGTTGGACTAAGTCTTGCGGCAAAAGCTTGCCGTCCAGGAGGCCAATAGCTCTGTTGGTATTCATCCCTTTTCAAAGTCTCCTCCTATTGCCAACCGTCCTTTAGTCATGACTGCTTTATGCTTCTATTCTCTGGTAACCAACTCCTCCTACAACATTTTGAATTTTAAAACACTATTTTATTTAGCTAGAAAATGAACATAAGAATAACAACCACGTTATGATGGGCTGCTATACCACTAAATAATCCATTGTATGAGTCACTATTGTTTTTTATATATAACATAATGGAAGCGGCCTAAGATGCTCGTGCATTATAACATTATAACAGGCATAATTTTAAACTTCGAGAGGAAGGGTACGAAGATAAATATTAATCTGAAAACTGGTCAAAATTCTTTAATAGCACAAAATCTCGTTGTGATTTAGCACATAGAAATCTTTTATTTTCCTAATCTAAGGGCCTTATATATGATATTTTCATAATGGCAAGGTACAAAAAGTAGCGGAGAATAAGAGTATTAGGTTCAAAGAACAACAAGGAACAAAAATACTAGCACATCAGCACTAATCTTATAATCTCAGTAAATCTTATAGCTTGCGAATAGAAATCTAGGTACCTCTTTTTGACATGACCTGAGCAAATCCTACGCATCCGACTGCCGTGTCAAGTCTTGCTGGGCACGAAGCCCCTTTTCAAAGTGCTTCTTGAGAATCTTGTCCATTCATTGCTAGGCTACCATCCTTGATGAACTGAACAGGCTATAGAAAGATGCATGCACCAGCACCATATGAATTAAATTTAGGGTTTGTACAATTTCGGTGTGATTCAACTAAAATTTTTTCCTTGTTTTATCTTTTCTTCATTTTATTTTAAAAACTTCACTTCTCCTGTTGCCACGTTTAAATCTTTTGAGTAGTCGTACCTGGGAGACTTCTTTCCCGTTGGCATTTTGTTACGACGGGATGCTAATATTTTCTTTCAACCATTTTTTGACATGTATACTTGAATTCAAAAAGGACAATTGGATGCCATTTTGATGGTAGTTAAAATTTCAAGAAAAATAAAGGAGATAAACATCATTGTGACAAACCCCCATAAAATCATTAAAAATCCCTCGAGGGAACAAATCTTCCACGGATCACTTCAGATTTGCACGATTTCATCATAAAAACGTCATAAAGAAAAATTAGTATTTCAGAAAAAAAGTAGAGAAATAAACAGGGTACTTATCTCAGAACATAAAAGGGATAGCGACAAGTGGGGAAAGGCTCAGATTTGGCTTTCACACATTGTCCCACTATGTGCATTTTGGACAACGAGTGGCTGCAGAGGTCCATCACGAAGCAGCAGACTGTCCAAGCTACCTCACAATTGTCTAGTACATTCTTTACGACTCACGTAGAGTACAAAAAGAGCACACCGTACAATAACATTAAAGTATAATATATTTAGATAAAATAAATATTTAATATCATTTAATATTTTTTTAATTTTTAATAATAAAAATATTTTTTATAAAATAAAAAAATAATATTATTATTTTTTGATATCTTACATGATTTTCTATGAGTATTATTATGGTGTAGAGAGGACTTTTTTAGTCTTACATTGGTTATGAATCAAGAGAAAATATGATTTATATGGATTGAAATCTTCTCTTCCAACGTGAGACATTTTTTAAAGGACAAAACTGTGAGGCTCTAAATAATCAAGGCCCATTGAAGCCTAAAGATGGTCATGAGTCAAAGCGGACAATACCTCACGTATGTGGAGGCGGAGGCATAAGTCAACCATCTGAGCTATTCGACCCCTTGACCCATGACTACAACAAGTATATATGACATCCTGAATGATATGTATAAGTTCATATATTTTTATAATATCCTGAACAATATATATGACTTTCTGATGTCATGTATGATTTTCTGCAAATATACATGATATCCTAAATAATATATATGATTTTCTGTGAATATATATGACATTCTGAATGATATATATGACTTCCTAATATCTTATATGACTTCCTATTAATATTTATAATATCCAAAATAATATATATAATTTTCTGTAAATATTTATCATATCTTAAATAATATATATGATGTCCTGTGAATATATATGGCATCTTGAACAATATATATAGCTTTCTAACATCTTATATGACTTTCTATAAATATATATAATATTTTAAATAATATATATGATTTTTTAATACTTTATATAATTTTTTATAAATATATACGACATTCTGAATGATATATACTATAAGAAAAAAAGATAATTTCAAAAAAAATTTTTGAGGAAAAAAAAAGCTCATTGAAAATTTATATTTCTGACTGATTTCTGACGAAAAAAAGGTTGTCGAAAAAAGCTTTTTTGAAAAATTTTTTTGAGGGAATTTATTTTTCGAGGGATTTTCCAATGAAATTTTTTCCTTAAAAACTTCCAATGGATTTTTCGAGGAAAATTTTTCGAGAGATTTTCTGAGGAATTTTTTGAGGGAAGCTTACTAAGGGATTTTTTTGAGAGAAATTCTCTAAGGAATTTTTCAAGAAAAACTTTCTGAGGAATTTTTCGAGGGAAATTCACCGACAATTTTTTCGAGAGATTTTCTGAGGAAGTTTGATCGAGGAATTTTTCCACAAAATTTTCCCTCATAAAATAAATTTTAAAGAAAATTTCTAAGGGATTATTCCTCGAAAATTTTTTCATCCAAAGAAAACAACCTTTTTCTGAGGAATGTTTTTATTGGAATTAATTTTTTGGAAGAATTTTTGAGGAAAAGTTACCCAAAAATTTTTTATCGGTATATTTATTTTTTGAGGGGATAATCCCTTGCAAAATGACTTTATGAGGGAAAAAAATTTCTCACAAAACATCTTTCTTAGGAAAATATCCCTTGTAATATTTAAATCCGACCATTAAAAAAAATCTGAAATATCCTCTCTTTTTTTTATACACCTAATGATATACAAATAATCCGTATAACAGTAAATTTATATTCATAAATATAGCATATTAATTCTAATAGAAAATCTAATCATCACAAATATCATCTTTCTCATATATCTAAGTTCATAAATAAAAAAAGTTCCACAAGTGTCATCATCCTCATCATATTCAAGTCCATAACAAAAGAAAAAAGTATTACAAGTATCATCATCCAAATCATAGCAAAAAAAGAAAATCATAACTGACCATCCTCCTCCTGATCATATCATTATCATCACAATCATCACCATTTGCAGAGGTAGTAGCTGGAGCTGGTGCTGGAACTATAGATGAAAGTTGTGCTAAGATAGATGAATTGACCTGCATCTTCTCCATCATAAGGCGCATGAACTCCTCCATATGGAAAACACGAGTAGATAAGTCACTATTTTGAGTGGCTAATTTATTGTTCTGGACTACTAATTGACTGTTCTGAGTAGCTAACTCCTCATTTCGAGTACTGATACGATCTCAAACATACTATAAATCTTCTCTTGCTCTTGAACACACTCCTCAGGGACTCATGAGGATGTGCGGTCTAAGATGAGGAGCCTATCAGCAAGATAGCTTGTGATTTGAGTCTATAAATCTATCTTTTCTTCACTCCAACTGTCTCTTTCCATATATGCATCGTGGATGACTGAGACTGCTGCTGTAATGATTCTGCACCATTCTCTTTAGTCGAGCTCTGACTTGATTGCACCTCTTGCCACTTCTGTATAAAATTAGTCTGCGAAAGGCATTAGATACAATGGGATAAACATACAAATAGTATAAATATGTGAATTAAAGTAAAATTTTTTGAATACTTATGCTGTCTCTGCCTTCTTATTCATCCACTAATTACCATCCTTTTTCTTTGAATGGGCATGTTTGAAGAGCTCATCCAATGTAGGTGCCAGGTTCAACTTTTGCATTTGAATTTCACAACACAAACAACATTAGCAACTTTAAAAACAAAGTTATATTATTAACAGTGTGAAGTGGATAAAGAATATATAAGTATTAACAATAAATAGAAAAATGTATCATAAAGAATAAATCAGTATCAATCTTATCGCATGGTCGTTAATGCTGATGGAACCATCGGTGTGAAGTGAGAAGCCTAATCCACCGCAATCAGACAAGCGATTCTTTTTATTCTTCGAACTTCTAGCCTTGAACTCATCACTATCCTAATATTTCTATAGCTCCTACCATACACCCTCCCCAATCCAATTTGGCTTGCAGTCATGCTTTTCTTGAGCCTCGTTAAAAATGTCGGTAAGATGATTTGAGCCACGATGCTCCCAATTCCTCCAGATATGCTGCTCATCCTCTGGATCGCATAGAAATTTTATCTACAAAAAGGGGGAAAAAGAAAAAAGTTCAGTATCAACAAAATATATAGATACTTTAAATCAAATAAAAATAATCAAAGGCACCTAATAAACTTTAAAATATTCTTGTCTAAAACTCACGAAACCACATATCTCATATCCTCTTTGGAATTTTCTTCTATAAAGAGTAAGGACCGTCGTACTTACTGAAAGAAGAGTATCCTATAAGCCAATCGTAAGTGTGTTGTGATGAGACTTTTCTTTATAATTTTTCAACTCATGTAATGATATTTATTATTTGATAATAAAATGAGATATTGATTCATCATTTTAGCTGCATCTTATTATGTCTAAAATTATGATGAACCTCAAAGATTAGGAAAATAATTTTAGAAGACATGAATGGGTCACGCTAGTGAGATCTAAAATTCTAAAATTTTAATCTTAAATATTTCTGATCGTAGGAGTATTGAGTTGGAGATCAATGTTCTGGATAGACTGGCACATCCTATGTATGCTCGATAGAGAGGGTGACAGATCTCACAAGCTATTTATGCATGAGATACTAATACAAGGATGTGGGTGCTCATTTGAAAAATGAGTCCACTGAATTGACTCAATGAAAGAGAATATCTTATGGAAGCCTTACTTGCATGTCAAAGATGGTTCTCTAGGTGGGAGTTGTGCAAGTAATCTTTAGACTTGAGACCACCATAGAATCTTGTGCACATGAATCCATATTAAGACATGTACAGAATATTCTGGATATGGTGGAGTGTATATGAAGGTTGTAAATAGGTCAACATGAAATCGATCACTCCTAGTAAGAGGAGATCGCATCCTATATATTCTCAATCTTAGATGACTCGAAAAAAATCTTTTGGTCAAAAGTAGGAAGAAGATTAGAAAGAGTTTCTAATACTTTTTTGTTAGAGTCATCATTGGTTAATTGAGAATCAATATGAATATGTGTTTGAGTTTGACATGATTCCATACTCATAACATATTCAGGGTGCAGGGATGATCGAAAGATTGAATTATATGGTAACTTGCCACTGAAGGATATATTTAGTATTTCTACTAAATTTTATATCTTTTAGATAGTCATGATACGTTGCTAGATGTCAATCTTGACTTATAAATTTTTGATTAAATTAAAGAGTTTAATTCGATCATCAATTAGAAAAGATTCTAATTGTTGAGCTTGGGTTAGCTTGATTGGACCTTAATCAATTAGGTTGGAATCTAATCAAATTCGATCAACTTACACCCAGACCTACTATTGGTTAGATGTGAAACCCAATGGATCATACACATATAAAAATTAGCCAAAGACCCTTTTGAAAAAGGTTGATTGAAATTTTGGATTCGATCAGGGTTCTGATAAGCATGCTAGCACGTGTGAAAACCCTTGCTCCTTTGGAGATCAATTTGATCTCATTCCTTGCTAATTAGCTAGCCTAATTTGGTGGACATTTGGGTCAGATCGTGCCACCTAGAAGCAGCCCAAATTAGGGTGCCACATCTGATATTAACACCAATTAAAGAAGAGTCCAAGTTGTGAAGGACTCTTAGCGCAAAAAAAATTGTTTGCATGCGAGTGTTGGTGTGAGAAGAAGGAAGAGTCCTTCTGGCATGGGATTAAGATGCATGTGATAGCTCATATCACTCTTCATGCTCTGATGCACATCTCAAAGTATGAATGTATTTTTTTCTAAAATTTTTGGGGTAGAAAAAAATTGAAAACGAGAAGGGTCTCTCATGCGTGTGAGCAGAAGCGTCGCATCTCTCTATATTTTAGAGAGTCCTTCTCCTAGTCAAATGCTTTCAAATTAGAATAATTTTTAGTAATAATATTTCACATTTGATAAGCTATTTTTGGTGATTTTTTTAGAATTTTTTCAGACTTATCTGATGGCCAAATGGATGCCAAAACTTCCCTCATGTGCGTGCATGTAGGGTGATCAGTACTCACGTGAAGAGGTGCGAGGATAGCATCCTTTTGTGAGAAATTTATCATCATTTTAGGTTTTCTAAATTAAAAAGAGTCCCTTATCCATGTGAATTTTTTGTGGATATTTTTGATTTGAGAAGGGATGCAAAAATATCCCTTCTCTGGTCATGCATGCAGATGAGGGTGTTGATCGATGTATCATTGATAAGAGTCCTTCTGCTTGAAGAAACTCTTATCTCTAATAATCAAATCAGATAAGACTTTTTTATGGGATGTATCCCTCTCTTTTGGCATCCCTCTGGTGGCTATAAATTGGTGTGGACACTGGGTGTCCGTGGCATTCAGATTGGGTTTTCAATTTCTCTCCGTTGCTCTCCTTTCTTTCTTACAACCTATCTTAGTTTTAGGACAAGGCTTTGAGATTTAAGACAAAGCCTTATCTGGTCCTAACAAGGATTGTGAGGGTCTTAAAAAAGAAGAATCAGAAGTTCAAAGGAGGTTCTCAGAGGGTTAAGTCAGGTTCTTGGAGAAACCTGATCGATACAGGGCTAGTCGAGTTCTAAGGGTTAGAACTCTTGAAGCAAGGAGAAGAAGGAGTGCTGTCTTTGGTTCAATTTTCATGTGGATCACCATTGGAGGGTGGACACTTGGACTCCTTATAAAAATTGAGATTAGTGTTACAGGTATGCTTCTAATCCAAGTTTAATTTATTATACTTTGATTGTTATAGTCAAAGATTTTCGGGCATTAGAGTTTTCGGTGTATCGGGTGTTTCAAATAAAATTTTTAAACATCTAGTCCTTCCGCTGCAACACCAAAACCTAATAGTGGTATCAGAGCCTACCTTGATCTATATAATCAAAGATTAATTTATTGTCTTGATTGTGATCAAGCATATTTTTTTGGTTGGTTCAAGTCGGATCAAGAGTTGAACCCGATTGAATATCCAAACCCTAGTATGTCTTAGAGATATATTTTATGTTAAGTGCATGATGTATATGTAAAATTTTTTTAGTAGTTTAATACTCTAATTGGGATTCATCACCAGGTCATCCAATCATAAGAGCAAGTAGGGTTCACAAATTCTCTCTTCCTATTTCATAGGGTACTCTTATGGTGTGTAAGGGTGTCCCTATGATGTCCCAAAAAGAAAAACCGCAAAAAGAGTAATTTATATTCATGCATGTTATTAAAATTTCATGCATATATGATATGCTCGATATGCTATGATATAATCATGTTGGACGATTATGTTTTCATATCTTAAAGATATGATAAGATGCTATGATTAGTTGTTATGATTGTTAAGATACAACTATAACAGTACATTATTGTGATTGATTGAATTAGGATGTGCTTGAGATCATTAAAGCCCTCATAAAAATTATATTAAGTCATAGTATTGTGAACAAATAGCTAACCTATTTCTTGATCGATTAATCAATTGGTGTCTCAGGTGTGTTTTAAGTACGGTGGTTATTTAATTGATTCCGTTGTTGGCCTGGCCAATTTTTTTATTCATGTCTAAAAAAAGTAATGGGGGACCCCCACTAATCTTAACACTTTTTTGATCAATTGGATTAGTTCGAATCTTGAATAAAGATAGCTCAGTATTTTGAACACTATATATGCCTTCCTTTATGCCTAGTCAATATCCTATCAAAAATTATAGTAGGTTTGTTGTGATATCTACAAGGCTTGCTATGGAGATTGATGTGGATTTGTCTTGGTGCATATTAAATACTTTACAGTATATTTTGAATATATTACTTTATTGTGATATCCATAAGAACAGTATTTTTCAAATATGACTATATGAAAATAAAAGATTTGACTTAACTAAAAATACTATAGTTTGTTGTGATATCCATAAGGCTATGAGTATTTTTAGAGGTAAGAATTATGTTAAGAGTTGCATGAGATGCAATTGGATAGGCTTTCCTACCTTTGAACTCATTGAGGTTTGTTGTGATATCCACAAAGTTTTATTGAGGGATTATGATCTCAACCCCATTAAGAAATCAGTTTAGGGTTTCTCGTTTACTATAGGAGAGGACTATGGTATTCGATAAAATAGTGAGAGACATAACTAGTATAAGAGGCCTCATCTAGTTACGCATGTTATGTTGAAAAATATGTTTCAAAAGTCAATCGTCAACCTGTTGACGGTTGAGCAACCTTGTATTGTAATTGATTTATTAATAAATAAAATATATTTTTGATATTTTCATCATAAGTTTTCATCTTTTAATGAACTCCATTGTTGTGATGAAATCCTTAGAACTATTTAGGTTCGATAAAGAGAGGATTTATCAATTACTCCTTAAAATTGTTCACGACCAAATGATAGGCTGTTAATAAGGACGACAGCTTCTATCGAGCATAGATCGCTGTAGGCCATATGGGTTGGTTGTCCTCTTAACCAAGGAGTGTGGAGATACTAGTATGGCATACAGGTGAGATATAAGGGTACATCGTCATTGAACGTGACCAACTCCAAAGCATTCTATTATCGAGAATATCTTTGATGGGATATAAGTATAAGTGTCCCTTAGACCTGAGATTGCCTTAGTGACTTGCAAGCAACTCACTGTGCTTTGGTATTGGACTAACTGAATTTTTAATTCAATGATGGAAGGCTTTTGGGCACAGTCAAGTACTTACGAAGTCAGAGTATGATCAAGATGGGATTGACCACTCCAAGAGTTGGAGAAGAATGAGTCACTGTATTTGAATTTAACAAAATCTTGACCAGGATAATCCATCAGATGGATTTGATATTTTGAAATACAATATGGACAACCTGATCAGAGTTGACAATTGAACTCTGAGGTGTCCTATGAGTATTTTGATCAAGGAGATGAATTATATGGACACTATATCCGTATGGGTTCTAAGAATGTTATTCTACACATTCGACCTATTCGACCGTCGGGTACTATTGCTAGATGGTCACTTCGATTAGCACAAAAATTTATTCTTATGCTACCAACTTAGGTTCAAATCTATGAGGTCACACACATTAGAGTTCATGATCTGATCGGATGGTTGATCAATGATTAAGAATCATTCTAGGGTTAAACGATCAATACGATTGATATTTAACCTAGTGCAAGTGTTGTAGGAGGATCGATTAGCAATTCGATTGCTAATTGGCTTAATTTGATTAAGTCAATGGGCTGAGATTAAGTCTAATTGAATATGATTTAATTAGAGTTGGTTTAGACTTGATTGGATCAAGTTCAATTGGTTTATTGGATAAGCCAAGTGCAAGGAAAAACTAGTCCTAGTTCAATTAGGACTTGGGTCAACCTAATTTTTGATTCGATTAGAGAATTAAATCAGATTTAAATCTAATTTAATCTGATTAAATTAAGTTTTTAATTAGATAAAGACCTATTTTAATTAGATTGATTTAATTTTGGTTTGATTTAGTTTGAGAAACTAAATTTGAACAAGTCATAGATTGAACCCTAGTAAGACTAGGATTCCACCTTGCACCACCTTAGCCCCCCATGCCCACTCTCTCTTATTTTATACGACAAACCTTCTCTCTCAGGCCTTCACGCATGCCCAAAGCTTTCCACTCTTTCTCTCTTATATGGACTGTGGTTGTGGACCAAATCAAAGTAGGAATTAGTTTGGATTTCAAATTCTATGAGATAGAATTTTAGGAAACCAAAACTCTTTTCTTATGGCACTGATTTTATCCAAATTTTTTTTGATATTTTTGTGAGTTTTTATGGAATATATTATACACCCTTTGTTGGTAGTCCATGGCAGAAAAAGAAGGAGGGGGCACCCAAGAGTTGGGCACCCCTTGTCTTGCCCTATTTGGATTTTCCTTGACTAGGTATTTGACCTAGACAAGGATTCTTAATATCTCTTGATTTAAGATGAATTTATTTAATAAATTTTTATAGATTATAGTTCATTGAGAGACCTTTGGGGCCTGTAAAAATCAGGGAGAAAGAGTGTTGGGATGTGGAGATATAATAGACACAAACTAGGTGTCTAGGTGAGAGCAAAGAGAAGAAGAAGAGGGTCTTCTTCTAGGGTTGCTGAGTTCACCTCTTTCCTTCCTCCATCTGTAAGTTTTCTAATAGTGTCTCATATCTAAAACTCCTTCTCCTACTTTTCATTTTTGGAAGAGTTTAAATCAAGAAGAAGGAGGCATCTGATTGACCATCGAAGAAGGATCAGTATAGTACTAGCATACTGTGCTGATTTCCTGGACCAGGACTTCTGATCGTGATTCGTAGGCTCGTGTGGATGACTTCTAGAGGTCGGACATATGTGTGGCTCACAACATCATCCTCAAGTCCGGATCAATAAAGTTAGAATGTCTAACTTACAAGGTAATAGATCTGATCTATTATATTTTACATACATTAGATGTAGTATAGAAATATGTTGATATGATCAACATGTAGTTCTTGCTCTTTATATTTTAATTTTTGATTTAATATCATATAATAATTATGTAATAAAATTTTAGATCTAGAGATTCTCTAATTTTATAAGATAAATTTTGATTTATTTTTATCTTTTGCTACCTGATCTTGAAAAAGTTTTAAGATCTAACCCTGAAATCTTAGATCTGATTTTTTCAATTGGTATCAGAGCCTAGGTTGTTTATTACATGATTATTTATACATACTTAGATTATTTTTTAAATTAAATCTAATTTATAATTTGATTGTTAAATCTGAAATTAAAATTTTTAGATCAATCCCGAATTGTAGGTTGTCCTGCTGTAAGGTTTACCCCTTACAGTGCAAAGGTTGTCCTAATTCATGTAGATCTATGTTTAATCATAAATTTGTTAGATATAATCTAAATTAAATTTATAATTTATTAAATTTAAAAAATATTTAAATCTAAAATAAAATCTCTTTGTTAATAATTTCCGCGTAAAGAACCATCATATATTTGTCTGAAAAATTTACGCAGTTTAAAGTTGAAATTATTTTAATTACATGAACCTGTTTAGATTAGATCTAAAGTAGTTTCATACTTATTTCACTTGTATTTTGATTATGAATCAAACATGCAACTTGGTTGGTAGAATCATATTGTAAAAATATTTTACAAATATGAAAATTATTTTCAAAAAGCCCAAAACTTAATTGAGAATTAAGAAGTTGTTTGATTAGGTTCTAGGATTGTGAATTGGAGAACCTAAGACACAAACCATAACACATTGGGTTAATAGGTTAGTGGGAATTAGGTCCATTAATTGGATTAGACCTAAAGTTAGATTAAAGATGGACTTAATTAGAGAATTGACTAAATCTAATCAATTGTTGTCTTAGATTAGGTCAAGGATTCTCTAGATTCCTTACAATAGTTGTAGTTGGTCAAGTCCATATCTTTAACGAGAACCAAATGGACTTGATTCTTGGCTAAGCGGTCTAGCATGAACTGTTAGGTTGATTTAATCGAAACTAATTAAATCAATTGGTGTCTAAGGTAAATCAGACCGATGATTTTTAATTGGCAGCCTGCTTACTTGGCCATTTCTGATGGTGTCTAAAGCAAGCTTTGGCAGACCCTCCCACCGATCGAACTTATCTGGCCTCTTGGTGAAATTACATTTTGATCGGATCGTTTGACTATTCGAGCTGACTCTTGTCAGCTAGGTAAATCAGTGTGACTGATTTAGGTGCTCTATGAAGGACTTGGGTGAAGCATCCTATATCTTAGGGATGAAGATCTATAGGGATAGATTTAAAAAGATGCTTGGATTATCCCAGTCCACGTACATAGACACTGTGCTGAAGAGGTTCAGCATGGAGAATTTTAAGAAGGGCTATCTACAATAGGCCATGAAATTTCTCTCTCTAAGAAGGATTGTTCGACAACTCCTGAAGAGAGAGAGCATATGAGTAGAGTCCCATATGCTTCAGTCGTGGGATCTATTATGTACGCCATGATATGTACAAGGTCAGATGTGGCATACTCACTAGGAGTAGTGAATAGATACCAATTTGATCCTGAAGAAAACTACTGGAAAGTGGTTAAAGCTATCCTTAAATATTTAAGAAATACTAAGGACCAATGGTTGGTTTATGACGAGTCAGATCTGAAACTTATGGAGTTCATAGACTCCAGCTTTCAATCTGACCATGATGACAGTAGAAGCATGTCGGGTTATATCTTTACTCTGAATAGTAGAACCATTTGCTGGAAGAGTTCCAAGCAGCTTACTGTGGTATACTCTGTTTGTGAGGTGGAGTATATCATAGCATCGGATGCTGTGAAGGAAGCTGTGTGGCTAAAAAAATTTATCACCGAGCTCAAAGTAGCATCCTCCCTCGATGATCCAGTCCTGCTCTACTGTGACAGTACTAGTGCCATTGCTCAGGCGAAGGAATCCAAAGCACACCAACGGACGAAGCATATTTTGTGCCGCTTCCACTTGGTCCAGGAGATCGTGGATCGAGGTGACGTCAACCTTCAGAAGATGATGGAAATGAGAACCTGGCCGACCCCTTCACTAAAGTCCTGATGATTAAGGAGTTCGACAACTACCAATCGAAGATGGGTATTAGATACTGTGCCGAGTGGCTTTAGAACAAGTGGGAGTTGTTGAAAAATATGTCCCAAAAGTCAATCATCAACCTGTTGACGGTAGAGCAACCTTGTATTGTAATTGATTTGTTAATAAATAAAATATATTTTTGGTATTTTTATCACAAGTTTTCATCTTCTAATGAACTCCATTATTATGATAAAATTCTTAAGACTATTTAGGTTCGATAAAGAGAGGATTTATCGATTAGTCTTTAAAATTGTTTACGACCAAATGATAGGCTGTTAATAAGGATGACAGCTTCTATCGAGCATAGGTCACTGTAGGCCATATGGGTTGGTTGTCCTCTTAACCAAGGAGTGTGGATATACTGGTATAGCATATAGGTGAGATGTAAGGGTACATCGTTATGGAACGTGACCAACTCCAAAGCATTCTGCTGTCGAGAATGTCTCTGATGGGATATAGGTATAAGTGTCCCTTAGATCTGAAATCGCCTCAGTGACTTGCAAGCAACTC
The DNA here is from genome assembly GCF_000442705.2 of Elaeis guineensis. Classification (NCBI taxonomy): domain Eukaryota; kingdom Viridiplantae; phylum Streptophyta; class Magnoliopsida; order Arecales; family Arecaceae; genus Elaeis; species Elaeis guineensis. The sequence goes on along the minus strand of NC_025999.2, from coordinate 60,834,553 downwards.
ACTGTGCTTTGGTACTGGACTTATTAAATTTTTAATTCAGTGATGGAAGACTTTTGGGCATAGTCAAGTACTTGTGAAGTCAGAGTGTGATCAAGATGGGATTGACCACTCCAAGAGTTGGAGAAGAATGAGTTGCTGTATTTGAATTTAGCAAAACTTTGGTCAGGATAATCCATCAGATGGATTTAATATTTTGAAATACAATGTGGACAATCTGATCAGAGTTGACAGTTGAACTCTGAGGTGTCCTATAAGTATTTTGGTCAAAGAGATGAATTATATGGAAACTATATCCGCATGGGTTGTAAGGATGTTGTTCTACACATTCGATCGTCGGGTACCATTGCTAGATGGTCACTTTGATTGGTACAAAAATTTATTCTTATACTATCGGCTTAGGTTTGGATCTATGAGGTCACACACATTAGAGTTCATGATCCGATCGGATGGTTGATCAATGATTAAGAATTGTTCTAGGGTTAAACGATCAATACGATTGACATTTAACCTAGTGCAAGTGTTGCAGAATGATCGATTAGCAATTCGATTGCTAATTGACTTAATTTGATTAAGTTAATAAGCTGAGATTAAGTCTAATTGAATATGATTTAATTAGATTTAGTTTGGGATTGATTGGATCAAGTCCAATTGGTTAATTGGATAAGCCAAGTGCAAGGAAAAATTAGTCCTAGTTCAATTAGGACTTGAGTCAACCTAATTTCTAATTCGATTAAAAAGTTAAATCTAAGTTAAATCTAATTTAATTTGATTAAATTAGATTTTTAATTGGGTTAATATCTATTTTAATTGGATTGATTTGATTTTGGTTTGATTTGGTTTGAGAAACCAAATTTGAGCAAGTCATAGATTGAACCCTAGTAAGACTAAAATTCCACTTTGCACCACCTTAGCCCCCCACGCCCACTCTCTCTTATTTTCTGTGACAAAACCTTCTCTCCCAGGCCTTCATGCACACCCAAAGCTTTTCATTCTTTCTCTCTTACATTGAATGTGGTTGTGGACCAAGTCAAAGTAGGAATTAGTTTGAATTTCAAATTCTATGAGATAGAATTTTAGGAAACTAAAATTCTTTTCTTATAGCACTGATTTTATCCAGATTTTTTCTAAAATTTTTATAAGTTTTTATGGCACATATTGTGTGCCCTTTTCTGGTAGTCCATGGAAAAAAAAGAAGGAGGGGGCGCCCAAGAGTTGGGCACCCTTTATCTTGCCCTGTTTGGATTTTCCTTGATTAGGTATTTGATCTAGACAAGAATTCTTAATATCTCTTGATTTAAGATGAATTTCTTTAAAAAATTTTTATAGATTATAGAGAATTGAGAGACCTTTGGGGTGTATGAAAATCAAGGAGAAAGAGTGTTGGGGTGTGGAGATATAATAGACACAAAACTAGGTGTCTAGGTGAGAGCAAAGAGAAGAAGAAGAGGGTCTTCTTCTAGGGTTGCTGAGTTCACCTCTTTTCTTCCTCTATCTGTGAGTTTTCTGAGAGTGTCTCACATCTAAAACTCTATCTCCTACTTTTCATCTTTGGAAGAGTTAAAATCAAGAAGAAGAAGGCATCTAATCGACCATCGAAGAAGGATCAGCACAGTACTAGTATACTGTGCTGATTTTCTGGACTAGGACTTCTGATCGTGATTCGTGGGCTCATGTGGGTGACTTCTAGAGGTCGGATGCATGTGCAGCTCGCAACATCATCCTCAAGTCTGGATCAGCAAAGTTAGAATGTCTAACTTGCAAGGTAATAAATCTGATCTATTATATTTTACATACATTAGATGTAGTGTAGAAACATGTTGATATGATCAACATGTAGTTCTTGCTCTTTATATTTTAATTTTTGATTTAATACCATATAATAATCATGTAATAGGATCTTAGATCTAAGGATTCTCTGATTTTATAAGATAAATTTTGATTTATTTTAGTCTTCCGCTGTCTGATCTTGAAAAAGTTTCAAGATCTAATCCAGAAACCCTAGATCTAGTTCCTTCATGTCAAATATAAGTGGTCTGTTTGTACTATTATTTTTATTTATGTAGATTTAAGTCTATATTATGGCTTCTTTATTTTTACTGCATGAAAATATGTTGATCGATCCAAACTATGTGGATTGATTGAAGAACTTGCAAATTAGATTCATATTGGAGAAGAACTCGATGTTCTGGATATTTTTGACCTTAAATTGATCAGTAATAATGAGAAGGCAATAGATATCCATAAGGATATTATTTATGATAAATTTGGATATTGAAAAAATAATTACAAGAATTATCTTGCAAGATTGAAGCAGGGTGCAAGTATAGAATCAAAATGTGTGTATATGATACAGACCTATTTTTCATTGAGTAGTTCAGACTTTGATATTTAGATATTGGATACTGTCTATGGATCGTATATTTGTAATTCATTACAGCGACTACAGAATATCAAAGTTCTGAAAAGAGGTGACCTCGAGCTATATGGCATAAGTGGAGAGTCTATTAGCGTAGAGGCTGTGGGAACCTATATGCTTGATTTATCTTCGGACAAAATTTTAGAATTGAAAGACTGTTATTACATGCCAAAGGTCATTAGAAATATTATTTTTATATCTTGTTGTTAAAACAAGATTATGAAATAAGGCTAATAAAAAATGGATGCTTCATTTTCTTTTCTAATAAATTTTATGACAGTTGTTATATTGATAATAATTTTTTAATTCTTACACTCAATGAAAATATTTTGCATATTGAAAGAAATATAAAAAAAAAGAGAAGATGTGAATATCACATATCTCTGACATTGCTGTCTTAGTCATATTAGTGAGGTAAGGATAAACAAGTAATACAAAAAAAAATTCTTTGGCCCATATGATTATGAATCATTGAGAACTTGTGAGTCTTGTTTTATGGATAAGATAATCAAGACTCTATTTTCTAGACATGGAGAGAGGATGAATGAGTTGTTAGCCCTAGTACATACAGATGTATGTGGATCGATGACAACTCAGGTTAGAGGAGGATACTCCTATTTTATTACCTTTACAGATGATTTATCAAGGTTCGGATGTGTATCTTATGAAACATAAATCCGAAGCCTTTGATAAGTTCAAGCAGTATCAAAGTATGGTCGAGAAATAAACTGAAAAAGATATTAAGATTCTTCAATCTGATCGAGGAGGAGAATACTTATCCAATGAATTTTTTGATCATCTTAAAAGTAAAGGTATTCTCTCTGAATGGATCTCTTTTTATACACCCCAGTTAAATGGTGTAGCAGAAAAGATGAATCGCACTTTGATGGATATGGTGCAGTCCATGATGTGCTTCACTGATCTCCTAATATCTTTCTAGAGATATGCCCTAGAAATTACACTATATATTTTAAACAGGGTGCCTTCAAAGTCTGTTGCAAGCACACCATATGAGATATGGAAGGGAAGGAAGCTTAATCTTAAACATCTTAAGATTTGGGGCTATCCTGCTTATGTTAAAAATATTTTTGGACATAAGCTTAGTACTAGATCAGACAAATGTAGGTTTGTAGGATATCCTAAAAAAATTAATGGATACTATTTCTACCATCCTATTAAACAAAAAATATTTGTTAGTAGGCACACCATTTTTTTAAAAAATGAATCTGTCCAAGAAGGAAGCAGTGGGAGGAATATTGAACTTACGAAAGTTCAGAATCTACAAACTGATCAAGAAATATCTGTGGTTGAACCACAAGAAGATCCTCAATCAAAAGTATCCAAGGATGAGATACATGCACAATACACATCACTTTTTCGAAGGTCAGATAGAGTGCGTCAAGCACATCTAAGATATGATTTTATCATTGTAAATGATAATTCGATCAACATCATTCAAGATGATGATCCACTGACCTATTCAGAAGCTATCATGAGTAGAGACTCAGACAGATGACTGAAAGCCATGAAATCTGAGATGGACTCGATGTACACCAACCAAGTGTGGATCTTGGTTGATGCACTTGAGGGTGTGACCCCAATAGGATGCAAGTGAGTCTTTAAGAAGAAGATCAGAGTAGATGGCCAAGTAGAAACCTACAAAGCTAGATTGGTGGTGAAGGATTTCAGACAAAGATAAGGAATTGACTATGATGAAACCTTCTCATCAGTGGCTATGCTTAAGTCCATCAGAATTTTGCTTGCTATAGCGGCATACTACAATTATGAGATTTGATAGATAGATGTCAAGACTGTTTTTCTCAATGGTAATCTAGAGGAAGAGGTCTATATGACTTAGCTAGAGAGATTTATCTCAAGTGAGAGGACAAATCAAGTATGCAAGCTAAAGAGATCCATCTATGGATTGAAGCAAGCTTCAAAAAGTTGGAACATCCGATTTGATATGACAGTCAAAGAGTTTAGTTTTATCAAAAATAAGGATGAACCATATGTGTATAAGAGGACAAATGGGAGTGCTATTATCTTCTTCATTTTGTATGTGAATAACATACTGCTCATTGGAAATGATATTCCAATGATACAATCGGTCGAGACTTGGCTATCAAATAAGTTTTCCATGAAAAATTTGTGTGAAGCATCCTATATACTGGATATAAAGATCTATAGAGATAGATCTAATAGTATGTTAGGCTTATCCTAGTCACGGTACATAGATCTTATATTAAAGAGATTTAATATGGAGGTAAGTAAGAGAGGTTACCTGCCTGCAAGTTATGGTATACGTCTCTCTAAGAAAATGTATCCTAAGATACTAAAAGAAAGGAAGAGGATAAATGAAATCCCTTATGCTTCGGCTGCGGGATCAATTATGTATGCCATGCTATATATCAGGCCTAATGTAGCTTATGCTTTATACGTAGCTAGCAGATTTTAGGCTGATCCAAAAGAAGATCATTGGAAAGCTGTGAAAAATATTCTGAAGTACTTAAGAAGGACTAAAGATATTTTTCTCATATATGGAGGCTCAGAGTTGAAACTAGAGGGATATACAGATTTTAGTTTTTAATCTGATCCGGATGATAATAAGTCAATATCAGAGTATGTATTTATCCTAAATGATAAGACAGTGAGTTGGAAGAGTTTCAAGCAGCAGATAGTAGCTGACTCAATTACTGAAGTAGAGTATATCGTTGCTAGTGAAACCATTAAAGAAGCTGTCTGGATGAAGAAATTTATCATGAATTTAGGAGTCATTCCTAAGATTGAAGGATCGGTATTACTCTATTGTGATAACATTGGAGCCATTATTCAATCTAAGGAACCTAGATCTCATCAAAAATCCAGGCACATCTTCAGACGCTTCCATCTCGTTAGAAACAAGATGTTATCTTGGAATGAGTAGATACAAAGAATAATATAGTAGATTCATTTACTAAGGCTATACCATAGCAGCTATATGATCGCCATCTTGATTGTATGAGATACAAAGGCGATTGATTTTAGTGCAAGTGGGAGATTGAAAGAAGAGTGCTCTATAAATCAATCGCAAGTATGTTGCGTGGGACTTTTCTTTGTAATTTTTCAACTCATGTAATGACATTTGTTATTTGATAATAAAATGAGGCATTGATTTATCATTTTAGCTGCATCTTATTATGTCTAAGATTATGATGAATCTTAAAGATTAGGATAATGATTTTAGAAGACACGAATGGGTCATGCTAGTGAGATCTAAAATCTTAAAATCTTAATCTTAAAAATTTTTGATCGTAGGAGCATTGAGTCGGGGATCAATATTTCAGATAGACTAGCACATCCTATGTATGCTCGATGGAGAGAGTGGTAGATCTCACTAGCCACTTATGTATGGAATACTAATATAAGGATGTGGGTGCTCATTTGAAAAATAAATCCATTGAATTGACTCGATGAAAGAGAACATCTTATGGAAGCTTTGCATGTCAAAGATGGTTCTCTAAATGGAAGTTGTGCAAGTGATCCTTAGACCTGAGACCACCATGAAATCTTGTGCATATGAATCCATATTTTGGTTCATACTCAGGTATGGTATTAAGACATGTACGGGATGTTCTGGATATGGTGGAGTGTGTATGAAGGTTGTGAGTAGGTCAATATGGAATTGATCACTCCTAGTAAGAGGAGATCGCATCCTATGTATTCTCAATCCTAAATAACTCGAAAAAAATCTTTTGGTCAAAAGCAAGAATGAGATTAAAAAGAGTTTCTAATACTTTTTTATTAGAGTTATCATTGGTTAATTGAGAATCGATATGAATATGTGTTTGAAGTTGACATGATTCCATACTCATGAATATATTTAGGGTGCAGGGATGATCAAATGATTGAATTACATGGTAACTTACCATTGAAAGGTATATTTGGTATTTTTATCAAATTTCACATCTTCTGGATAGTCATGATATGTTGCTAGACATTAATCTTGATTTGTAAATTTTTTATCAAATTAAAGAGTTTAATTCGATCATCAATTAGAAAAGATTCTAATTGTTGAGCTCGGGTTAGCTCGATTGGACCTTAATCGATTAGATTGGAATCTAATCAAATTCGATCAACTTGTATCCGAACCTATTGCTGGCTAGATATGGAACTCAATGGGTCACACACATATAAAAATTACCCAAGGACCCTTTTGAAAAAGATTGATTGAAATTTTAGATTCAATCAGGGTTCTGGTAAGCATGCTAGCATGTGTAGAAACTCTTGCTCTTTTGGAGATCAATTTGGTCTCATCCCTTGCTAATTGGCTAGCTCAATTTGGTGGGCATTTGGATTAGGTCGTGCCACCTGAAAGCAGCTCAAATTGGGGCACCACGTCTCATGTTAATGCCAATTAAGGAAGAGTCCAAGTTGTGAAGCACTCTCGGTGCAAAAAAAACTGTTTGCATGAGAGTGTTGGCATAAGAAGAATATCCTTTTGGCATGGGATTAAGATACATGTGGCAACCCATATCACCCTCCATCCTTTTGTGCACATCTCAAAGCATGAGATAAATTTTTTCTAAAATTTTGGGGTAGAGAAAAATTGGAAATGAGAAGGGTCTCTCTCACGCACGCGCAAAAATATCGCATCTCTCCATATTTTAGAGAGTCTTTCTCTTAATTAAATGCTTTCAAATTAGAATATTTTTTTGCGATAATGTTCCACACTTGATAAGCTATTTTTGATGATTTTTTAAAAATTTTTTCAGACTTATTTGATGGCCAAACAGATGCCAAAACTTCCCTCACATGCGCGCGTGTGGTGATCAGCACTCGCATGAAGAGGTGCGAGAATAGCATCCTTCTGTGAGAATTTTATCACTATTTTAGATTTTCTAGAATTAGAAAGGAGTCTCCTATCAACATGGAGTTTTGTGGATTTTTTTGATTTGAAAAAGGATGCAAAAATATCTCTTCACTGGTCACACGCACAGATGAGGGTGCTGATCGACATATCATTGATAAGAGTCCTTTTGCTTGAAGGAACTCTTATCTCTGATAATTAGATCAGATAAAACTTTTTTGTGGGGCATGTCCCTCTCTTTTGGCATCCCTCTGGTGGCTATAAATTGGCCTGGGTGCTGGGTGTCCGTGGCATTTATATTGGGTTTCCAGTTTCTTTCCATTGCTCTCCTTTCTTTCTTACAACCTATCTTAGTTTTAGGATAAGACTATGGGATTTAAGACAAAACCTTATCTGGTCCTAACAAAAATTATGAAGATTCTAAAGAAGAAAAATCAGAAATTTAGAGGAGGTTCTCAGAGGGTTGAGTCAGATTCTTGAAGAAACCTGATCGATACAGGACTAGTCGAGTTCTAGGGGCTAGAACTCTTGAAGCAAGGAGAAGAAGGAGCATTGTCTTTGGTTCAATTTTCGTGTAGATCACCGTTGAAGGGTAGACATTTGGATGCCTTGTGAAAATTGAGATTAGTGCTACAAGTATGCTTCTTATCCAAGTTTAATTTATTGTACTTTGATTATTATAGTCAAAGATTTTTGGGCATTAGGGTTTTCAATATATCGGGTGTTTCAAATGAAATTTTTAAACACCTAGTTTTTCTGCTGCGCCACCGGAACCCAACACTTACTCTTAAGGATTTCAACCAAAGCACGGGTCACCATGTGGTCATCATTGAAACTGTATAGATTAACAATAATCAAACAATCATGTATATTCATTTCAACTCAATAAAATAGCACAATGTTATATAGTTTTACCCATAATCACTTGGAATTAACAGAACCATCTCTGCTGTTTGTGTATGCAAGCCCTTCTGGCTAGATGTTGTAGTGGCAGAAGTGTGCATAGGTTGACAGATGGTGACGGTCCAAGTGGGACCACAGTGTAGGAAAAAGGAAGGACTGCAAGTAGGACTAGGTGTGTGTGGCATGGTATTGGGGTATTGGAAATAAAGTGATGGATATATAAAAGATGATGGTTGCATAGTAGAGGAAGAGGATGGGATAGTGAAAGTGGTAGGAATGGAAGGTGAAATGAAACCAAAATATGGTGGTTGAGTAGTAAAAGCCCCTGAGATCATAGTAGGGAGATGTGGTGGAATAGGAGGGAAAGGAGGCCGTATGGTTGAAGAGGGTGGTGTAATGGGAGAAGAAGATGGTGTGATGGTGGCAGAAAGTGGTGAGTGAAGTGTCTGGAGGGCCATGCTGATTGAGGATAGTGGTAAGCCTGTGATAGTTATGGTGGTTATGCAAATCTTCTTTAATCGAGAAGTAGATGACTTTCCCTTCCTCTTTCCAACTGGATCTGAAGGTGACATCTATAGATGCACAATAATATAAATATAAAATAAAATAAATATCAAGTACTGATTACAACAACCTAAATATAAAATAAATATCAAGTAAAGGTTATAATAATATATATGTAAAATAAAGGTCAATAACATTAAATAAGCATATATACAAACAAGTTATCACCGATTAACAAGAAAGAGTAAAGAAATTACCTAAAAGCATAAATATTATATCATAATTACTCATCATCATCCTCATTATTATCTTCATATTTTTCATTCCTTTCTGAATCATCTTCATCAGTGAAATATTCTTCTTCTCCCTCTTCCTCTTCTTCTTCAACTTCCTCTTTATCTTCTTTTTCTTCATCATCAATGGTGCCTTCAACATATGCATCAACCTCCTCAAATAAGCTCTCATTGTCTCATAAATTTTCAATGGGCTTATTATCATTTATTATATTAACTTGAGACATCTCCTTATCTTGAAAAGCAAGCTCCAAAGTGTGGTCATTATCTACTCGACCTCTTGGTCTTGTCTTGATGACCACCCACCAATCTACCTTATCTCTTATCTTCCCAAGACAAGATAAATAATACACTTGCACCACATGTTGGGAAAGAATGAATAAATCAAACTTTGGATACCTTCTATGATGTCGAATCTCCACAGTATCATATTGTTTTTGCACTTTTATCCCCTGATTTATGATAGGATTAGACCATTCATAGTAAAATATCACCACTCTTTTATCATCTTGTTCGGGATACGGTAACTCCACCATCTCCTTAAGAATACCATAGAAATCACTTTTACTCTCGCCATGTCCTTTGACCTTAACACACATTCTACTATTGATTGTTTTTTTGCCCTGACTATATGCATGTGTGTAGAATTTGAATCCACCAACGAAATACATGGGCCATATTTTTACCATTCTCATGGGATCCCAGACTAAGTTATTCAAGTGTTGATTTCATATCATACTACATGGATTGTGCACCTAATCATAAATTGCAAAAACAATATATTAGACTTATGTTTCACATGAACAAATAATTTTTATTTGCACAAGCAGGAGTTAAAGCTTACATAATCTTTGAACCATGATGCAAATGAAACCTCAATCCATGCATCTACCTGAGCATCACTAAGACATCCTGGTGTGGAAGCATGCACATACTGCATAAATATACTAAAATATCATGTTGTATTAGTTTTGTTGGATTCATTGATTGAGGATAAAGTTTTGTGTGGAGTTAAGAAGGATGTGATACTCACTCAAGATATGACTTCACTTCATCATAGTTTAACAATATGTGTAATGTTGCAGTAGTAAGCTCTGCATTAGTCAAATATCGAGTTCTATACTGACCATATGGGCGGCCAAACTGACTAAATATTAAAAGAGTTGGTTGCCACCTTATTTTATACTCTTCCCTATCATCATTTCATTTGCTCCAATGCCCATGGCATGTACGTGAGGCTCAAAATTATGAATAGAAGTAAGATGTCTCCTATGCTAAGTATGCCTCACATATAGAGCCTTCAATGTGAGCTTTATTCTTAACTATTTTTTTCAATTTATTAAGGAACCTAAGAACATAGCATTGTATGTTAGCACATGTGATATGAGAGATTATGTGGATAAGGATTTGAAACAAATACAAAAATATTATTCTTTACCTCTCAAAGGGATACATTTATTTATACTGAATGGGTCCACCTACTCGTACTTCATATGGTAGGTGAATAGGTAAATATTTCATTATCAAAGAAACTAGATGAAAATATACGTTCCAACTTACACAAGATGATAGGAATATTATATTCCATTGGCACTAAATCCTCCTCCCATAGCACAGTTGAGCATAAGTCTCTAAAGAATATACTCAACTCGATAAGAGACTTCCATATTGGTTCTGGTAATGCAATAAATGCAATGGGCAACAAATGTTTAATAAACATGTGGCAATCATGACTCTTCATCCCAAATAACTTACCTTCATTCATATCTACACATCTATCTAGATTTGAAGTATATCCATCAAGCATTTTCAACCCTCTTATCTATTTACAAACAACTCTTTTTTGGTCTAGTGTGAAGCTAAAATTAGCTTTTGATTTCACCACCTTCTCATTAAGTAACTTATAGAGCTCTAAATCTCGCCGCCTACAATACTCTTTTAAGTCCATTCTTGCTTTAACATTGTCCTTTATTTTATTTTTTACATCCACAACAGTGTTAATGACATTATCCAACATATTTTTTTCTATGTGCATGACATCTAAGTTGTGTCAGATTAAATTCGTCTTCCAATATGGTAATTCCTACAATATGCTCTGTTTCATCCACTTTCTCTATATCTACAAAATTTACATAAGCCAGCTTCAGTTATTTTGGGATATCCATGAACTTTTCTTCATACTGGGTCCCTTGTTAATTTGAGAAGAGGCTCTGATCTATCAACTTTGTTTTTTCAGAAGGCATCCTTATTTCTTCTGAATACATGATCAACAGGCAAGGACTGACGATCGATGACAATCAAATCATATATTTTTATCCCCATGCTTTAAGCGGAAAGCCTTCATTCTCTCCATACAATAAGGACATGCTAATTTTTTAATTGTACTCCACCCTGACAACATGCCATATGCCGGAAAATCATTGATTGTCCATATTAAGGCAGCCTTCATGAGAAAATTTTGTTTCCTTGAAATGTCATAAGTAACTACACCCTCGTTTCATAGAACTTTTAATTTATCCATCAATAATTGCAAATACACATCTATTATGATCTTCGGATTATGCAGTCCATGAATGAGCAACGTTAAAAATATACACGGAGTGGTTATACACATATCAAGAGGTAGATTGTAAGGCATAATAATTACCGGCTAACAGGAGTACGATGAAGCAGGTAGACTATATGGAGTAAAGCTATTAGTACATAACCTAAGTGAACATTTCTTGGCTTTAATGCAAACTTAGGATATGTACCATGCTTCTCTATTTGATGGATGGCACAAAACACCCTATTCTTGTCTATTCTCATAATATTATCTCATGTGTCTAGCTGACATATTCGAGGCATAAAGCCGCTTAAGTCTAGGGATGAGTGGCAAATAATGCATCCTCTTGTAAGGTACTTGTCTATGATTCTCACTTCCCATCCTACTTAGTTTGTATCGAGGATGACCATAAAACTTGCAATCAGTTAAAGACTTGTCATCCTTATAAGACAACAAACACCCATTGAAGCAACAGTCTATTTTTTTAGTATATAGGCCAAGCTTCGAAACTAATTTCTTTATCTTATAGAAGTCAAGAGGGCTTAGGTTATCGAAAGGGCTTATCTCTTTCGCAAGCCCCACAAATTGATTAAAATAATATTAAGACACATTGTTATCCGACTTGATGCTCATCATTCTAATCGCAACTGACAACTTTGAGTGTGATTAGTACAACCTAACCATAGCAGTTGTTGTACTACATGCAATATCTCATAAAATCTTTCAGCCTTCATATTTGAAGGCTCCTCCACATAATTTGGGGCATCCCTATTTTGATGAGCATCCACATTGCTATTATAAACATCTCCAAAATTTGGCCCAATAGCATCAAAAATCATGGCTTTGTATCTACTAGTTTGCTTATTATTGCCCAATTGACTACAATTAGGAGCACAAATTGAGCAGTACTTGAACCAACAAACTATGTTTGATCAACATCATAATTCACAATTGGTTCATATTCTCCATGTTTTGTCTAATACTAGTAGTCAGGTTTGAAATCTTTTTTATAAAAATGTACCTTCACTTTCTTTACAGTCAAGTATTTTATATTTTTGTACTTGAAATAAGGACATCTAATTTTTTCCTCACTCAAAAATATAGGTTGTTGGCATTCAAAGTGAATAATCCATTCCGCCCCCACTAGAAACTCATCTGTATAACCTTTTCGGTTCGGCAAAAGTCTATTATATATCCAACTATGATAATAACGAATGTCTATATTCTGCCAAAAATATTACACATAAGTTTATCAACAACAAACATATAAAATATGATAAAAATAAGATAATAAGCATAGTGTTCTAACTTCCAAGGAAGAACAATTTAACTTTCATAAAAGTGAAGGATAACTTGACTATTATTTATGACATATAAATGATTTAAATAATAAAAAGGTTGCTACGTTTATAAAACCATGAAACATGACATTGGATGCAAATTTTATTTTCTATCCACATCAATGGATCCAATTCCAGTTACAAGCGGGCAGCTCAATTGCCCTTTTGCTGCATATTAGACCACAGAATTTTATTTACAGCACTAGGCATAATCCATGCTAATGCTACACAAGGACCAAAAAAATAGAATTTTAGATCAGTGATAGTTGCAACAGCCACACCTATTGATACAACAGCCAACGTGATAACCTGCATAGCCCAAGGAAAAAGGTACATGGTTCTTTCATCAAAATGAATAAAGATGGAGAATTTATAGCTTCCACAATTCTTTTCCAAATCAAACAACCAATATGCATCATCCTTTTCCATATGATTCTGGCAGTTTTTTTTCAAGATAGACATGCTCAAGCAAACTCTAGTTTAGAAAAACAAAGAAGATATCAGTAGAAGGAAGAAAATAAACAGACCTTCTAAAAGGAAACCTTTTTGCTGAGAATCGGTGCTGGAATTATCAAGAGATCTTCCAAATATTAGTGATTCTCTATAAGCATTGGCATCAAATTATTTTGCTGAGAGTTAAGAGTCAATCAAAAAAAATACTAGATATAAACTAAAGAAACCCATGTACAACAAATCAATCAAAACTATAATGCAAGCATGTTTATCAGAACTAATTGCAGAATATAGATCGTGTTACTCGATCTACCGAGTGAGGGGAGGGGCAGGGGCTCTCGACATCGCATGATAGTAAGCAGTGGCTTCAAAGTTTAAATAAAGGGGAGGTGCTGCGGATAGAAGGCCTAGAAGGGATCTCAAGGCGATGAAGAGGTAACGGGAAGGGTAAGTCACAACCGTGAACGGTAGGTTGGCAACCGCAAGGAGTGGACTATCCGATGAACAAGCTCTCAGTGGCACTATCGCAATAGGCAAAGGAGCCAGTGGTGGTCAACAGTAGTGAGTAACCATGGCTGTCCGAGGGGAAGATAGAGGTGGTGAGGTGATCAATGGTGGTTGATTGATGGTGAGGCAATCGGGGTGAAAAGGAGGCGATATCGACAGTGCTGAGTGGTGGAATAGCGATGATATGACTTAGGCAGTCGGTGGATGAGTACGACCAGACAGCGAAGTTGCTGATCATAGTGAGGCGATGACCAACGAGCTTGATGGGCATGGGCCGCACAGCGAGGCGATGACTGATGAGGTTGATGGGAACGGTGAGGTAGCAAGATGGTGAGGTTGTTAGCAGCAGTGAAGTTGTTGGTTAGTGGCGACGAGATTGCGGATTGGCGGCAGCAAAAACAAACCCTATTCTTGTGGATGAAGAGGAAGAGGAGGGGATTTAGGAGTGGACGAACTAGCTTGGACTCTAGAGTCACGAATTCACGATCCCTTCAAGTGACCAAGGGCTTAATCGAGTTAGGATGGGAATCGGGAATTTGGGATGGGGCCGCATGGGTCATGGCATGGGTTTTGACTTAGTGTCAATTGTTAAGTGGTCAGGCTTAGCCACTTAACCAATTAAAATTAAAACCTAACATATTTTATAATATATATTAATATATATTATAATTTAAAATATTAAATTAATATAATATATAAAAATTTGAGTAGGCTCGCGAACTTTCAAGTTGAGTATTTTGTTATTCGAGCTTGACTCAAAAAACTAATCGAGCTTGACTCGAGCTTGATATTAGTTGAGTCAAGTTGAGCTTGGATCCGAGTCGAGCTCGAGTAGCTCACGAGTAGTTTGACTTATTTATAGCCCTATTCATTCCATACATAATATATATATATATATAAGATATAAGCCTGAAATCACCAAAACCATTTTTTGAACCTTCTGAACAGCAATCATAAAATAAGCCTGAAATCCTATGTGGTGGCGTCGTGGTGTTCCCCACAGATCTCGAATGCGCCTGATCGACCCAACTTGTTTGCCACTTATATATATATATATTCAATAATAACTAAGATGAGTAAGACATATTCAATAATACATTACTTTCTAGCTATCAATTATGTACATATAATCAAGATATGTAAAAGTTAATTAATATTAAGAATATAACAAATAGTTAAGAGTTAAGAATATACTAGATAATTAATTTATTAGCAATCCCTCAGAGATTCTCTCAAAAAATCATTTAAAAAATAATTTAGTGGCAATCCCTTGACAAAATCCCTCAAAAAATCATTAAAATAAATAATTTTTTAAAATCCCTTGAAAATGCTCTCAAAAAATATTTAAATAAATAATTTATTGGTATTCCCATGAAAAATCTCATGGAAACTCTACAACAAAATAGGATATTAGCGACAAAAAAAGTCATCGCTAATAATGGATTTTCATTGCTAATAATTATTAGTGATAAAATTTTTATCGCTAATATTTGATCATAAATAATACTATCATTGATCATTTTTAACGATAAATTTTTTTTTTATCATCAATAATCGATATTACTGAAAAAAAATTTCATCATTAAAAAATTATTTTTTCAAAAACTATTTACGATAAAAAATTTTAATCATAAAAAAAGATAATTTATGATGAAATATTATGTCACTAATAAGAAAATAATTATTTATGATGTATATTATTTATCACTATTAATTTAATTAAAAATTTTTATAAAAATTAAATTTAAAAAAAATGTTAGGGACATAAATTTTTCATCCTAAACATGATAATTTTTGATGTAAATTTTCATCGCTAATAAATTATCAATTATTTATGATAAAAATATTTTTATCACTATTAACTTAATTAAAAATTTTTATAAAAATCAAATTTAGAAAAATATTAGCAACATAAATTTTTCATCATAAATAAGATAATTTTTGACATAAATTTTTATCGTTAATAATTATTTATGATGAAAATATTTTTATCACTATTAATTTAATTAAAAATTTTTATGAAAATTAAGTTTAAAAAAATATTAGTAATGTACATTTTACGTCATAAATATAGTAATTTTTTATATAAATTTTTATTAGTAATAAATTTTTAATTATTGATGATGAAAATTTTTTCATCATTATTAATTTAATATAAAATTTTAATATTTTTAAATTTATTAACAAAATATTTACGATCAATTTTTCATTGCTAATATATTTTTTGACAATCAATATTTCATCGAGAATAATTCTATCCCTAATAATTTGCACATATTTTTTTAAAAAAATAATTTATGAATATATATATTTAATTTATATTGATAATATTTTTTATAAATTAAAAATAAAAAATTAAAATAAAAAATTTACAAAATAAACTCATAAATAAATTTTATTATTTTATTATATTAAATTAAAATTACAAGATATCTAAAATAAAAATTAAAAGCTACACAAATAGGTTGTCAAGTGTTGGCATCTGTAGAAGGAGAACGGGCTGGGAAAAAGGAACGCTCGGATGAGCTCGAATCAGCCTGCTGCTGCCTCATCAATTGCATCATCTACTCTATCTGCGCTATCCCCTCCATCATCTGGATCTAGATCTGGAGCTGGTGGTACTCATCGATGCATGCATTCAACTCATCAGCTCACTGCTTAGCCTGCTTCTGCACCTCTGCTAGTCGAGCATCGCAGGCAGCATGGATGTCAGCCCTGGACGAGCATGAGGATCAGAGAGTAGTGATCCCATGCCCTAGACCCCTAATATAATAGGCTCATACCAAGCATGTGATCATAAATCTCGTCATCTGTAGGTGCGGTCGAGCCCTCAGGGATAGGTTGGGATCTGATGTCTATCATACGGTCTTGAAAATTAAAATTATAGCTATTTTAATTTCATACTAAAAATCAAACTGTAAATAAAAAGATAATTAAAAAAACTTACAAAAAGCTTTTGGCTCCCCATTGTCCACTCTCCTGACCATCGCTGGTGGGTCCACTGGTGGATATCGATCCTACTAGGAAGCTCGTCACTCTCTGTAATTTGAGAATAATTAATTAAATTTTTTTTAAATATTTAGAGAGTTAAAATTTACTAATTAAAAATTACTTATCATCTGCTCCATGTGATGAGTGAACGACCACGAACCCTCACAATGCGCTACTGTCTGTCTCATCCGATTTGCGACATTCTAGGCACATCTTCTCTGTACAGTTAGCAGTCAAATTAGTAGGTAACAAACTAAATTTAAGAATAAATGATTCAATCATTAAACTCTAAAAAAAAAGAGTTTGGATGTATAATCTGATATGCCGGATCCTCGTAATGCCGGTATATGAGAGCCCAATCATCCATAGTGTGCTGTCATAAGGCCGCTGTCGCACTGCCTCCATCCCATAATCCTACATCACATGGTATCATTGCTGATGGATGCAGTGGTGATACTCTTTGAAATACAAAGATAAATGAGCGTCCATAGCTTGCCGCACGCGATCTTCCTCAAAATCAATAATATCAAATACACTCTGTCAATAAGAAATATTAAAAAAATATCATGCTAATTAAATATTCATAGTATAATTTATTTTACCTATAACTAAATGTAGAAAATTTTTCTCTGAGTTGGTACAATGTGATGCCAATCGAAAAGCATTATGGGGGTATAGCTGCGGCATATGATATCCAGCTCGGTCTGCCACGGCTCGCACCATCCCCTAATGGGCTTGGTGTAGTCGGATGGTATCTCAATACAGAGAAGCAGTCCTGGATGCTTGCGTCTCCAATGCTCTAGAGCGAGATTCTTCGATGGACCTCGTCCTCGTCTCACTACTGATGGAGACTGACCTGAAATAACAGTAAATAAATCATTAGTATGATAGCTATCCAAATAAAAAAATTAAATTTTATTATATAAAAAGTATAATAATACCACTCGAATCCGTCTCACTCGGATCTGTCTCACTCAGACCCACCTCACTGGGACTTGCCAGTGCAAGACCCTCTGACGACAGAGTTGGTGCGGTAGTGAAAATCGATGAAGGCACCTCAGCCTCTGAGGTAGACTGCGAATACGAACATCGTCATCTGTCTCCTAGTGCCATACCTGTAATTCTTGACATATAAATGAAATATTGAATAAAAATAATAAAAAATAAATTATATTCTAATGAATAGAATTATATCGCATACCATTTTTGCAAGAGAAGATTGAACAAAAAATATAGATTTACTCATCAATATTCGTATTTTTCTCGATGTGTAGATCCTCCTCCGAATCACAATAATCGACATATGTGTCATCTTCTATCTCATCATTATTTATGAACTGATTGTTGCTCTCTGACTCATCAAGATTAAATACAAAATCAGCTATAATTTTTTTGGATGGCAGATCAGCCCTATTCAAAGGAACTATTACAAGTTCTTTATCAACAAGAAGCTCGGCTAATATTTGTTCTTCCTCTGAAAAAGCTCTCTTCATGTAAATTCGAATTTTCATCCATCTCTAATTGGGTTGGTATGTCATATATGCGTCTAGATATTATTTTTTGTATGACATGCCAATTACCTCGATACTTTAGATCCTTCAAATATATTACTTATTTCGCTTGAGTTACTAATATATATGGCTCATTTTGGTACTATGTTCATGCAAAATTTACACTGATAAAGTATGGATTGATATGAATATCGATCTTTTTATTACTAATATCTCACCATTCACATCGAAATAAGAATATAGAATTACTAGACCCATACTTCAGTTTTATAATATCTATCAGTATATCATAATATTCAATCTCTTCTTCTCCTTCATATCCTATCATTGCAATCCCACTATTCTAGATTCATCGTTGCATCTCAAGCTCTCTTGTGTGAAATCTCATTCCTCCAATGATACAGGATGTGTAGTGGTTAACCCTTCGATCGAAACTACATGCTAAATCGTACAACTCATTGATCGCACATTCTTCTTTATTGAAATACTTATATTTCATCTACACCATAATATAAAAAATTATGTTAGTTCAAACAATTATTTCTATAATTATTAAAAATAACGTATTACTAGTGCAACTTACAAGATCATTAAATCATTTTATAAATTTTCTTCTATGTCGATCATCAGCATCCTATTATTCTCTCTACATAGTATACTCTTGTGCTCACTGTAATAAGTCATGATTTTTAATTTTACATCGATATGAAAAAATTGCTTAGAATATTAAACAGTATACTAAGATGGTACTTACTCAATAAAATCTTTAATTTTTTTACAATTATTTAGAATGTAGAAATGTGCTTTAGATAGCTCATTCATGTCTATAACTTCATATCTTTTTCCACCAATGGGTCGAACCATTTGTTTAAATATAGATGGCATTGATTCATTATCACCCCATTCATGGTCTGCATTACAATCTGTACGATTGAATCTTGTTTTGATATCATCAAGATACATCGAGTAGAATGTGACACACTCCGTAACTATGTATGCTTCTGCTATAGACCCTTCAGGCCATATTTTATTGCGCACATACTTTTTTAGGATTCACAAAAATCTATAAATAAAAATAAACTTAAATTTTAAAAATATATTTATATCTTATAACTGATATGATAAAATATGTATAATTTGTTTACCTTTCAATAGGATACATCCACTGATAATATATCAATCCAGCCTAAAGAGCTTCCTTTGGAAGATAAATAGTCAGATGCACTATAACATCAAAAAATAATGGTAAAATTTTTTTTTCTAACTTACAAAAAATGAGTATGATATCCTTCTCAAACTTCTCAATTAAGTTAATCTTTAATTTTCGATAACATAGTTCTCGAAAGAACACTCCCAACTCAATCAATACAGTTTAAACATTACCACCCAAATAGCTATGCATGACCATCAGAAGCAAATGTTGCATCATCATATGAGAGTCAGAATTTTTCGTGCTAGAGATATTACTGTCATTGTTCCCAACACACTACATACGTTTGAAGTATATGTATCAAAAAACTTTACAGTTTTGAACCATCCACAGAAACTCTTCTTTTTTTGGCCAAACAGCGAATAACTTGTAGGTGGCATAAAAAATCTATCACCTCGATGAACTAAATGCAACTCTGGTTGGATTTTTATTTTCTGTAAATTAAGGTGAGCTTTTGTACTATGTTTTATTTTTTCTGAGATATTCAATACAGTACTGATGATATTATCATAAATATTCTTCTCAATGTACATTATATCCAGATTATGATGAAATAGTAGCTGCTCCTAATACGGTAGTTTGAAAAAAATACATCACTTCGTCCAATTCAGCTTAGCTTCAGTACGCTTCCACTTGCGAGTGCCCGATATTTTTTCAAATTGGATGTTTTCAATGACTTCAAGTTGTTCTAAAACTTCTGCTCCACTTAACTCCTTAGGTGGTAGACGTCGATCGGACTTACCATCAAAGTATTGGTTGTAATGGATCTTCCAAGAATGATTACCAGGTAGAAACTGTCGATGACCCATGAAGCATATTTTCCGTCTATGCTTTAAATGTAAAGAGAATGCATCCTTATTGCATATTGGACATGCCAGATATCCTTTGGTGCTTTATCCAGATAAATTTTCATATGCAGAAAAATCATTTATGGTCCATAAAATTGAAGCATGCAACTTAAAATTTTTTTGACTCATAAAATCATATGTCTGTACTCTATTTTTTCATAGCTCCTTCAGATCATCAATTAACAATCGTAGATATACATCAATTTCATTACTTGGTGCTTTCAGATCCAAAATCAACAATGATATAAAAATAAATGATTCTTTCATACACTTCCAAAGTGACACATTATATACAACTAGCATCACAGGTCATATGCTGTAGGAAGTACTCAAATTGCCAAAAGAATTAAATCCATTTGTTGCTAGACTAAGTTGGATATTGTGCGGGTTACTCGCAAAGTGCAGATGCTTTGCATCAAAGTCTTTCCACACTACAGAATCGATCGGATAACTAAATATGTTCTCTTTTGGAACCCACTGTTCATGATGCCATCTCTTTTTTTCTGCTGTCTTTGTGGACATATATAGCCTTTGAAGTCTTGAAATCAATGGAAAATACCTCAAAATCTTTTGAGATATTTTTTTTTCCTTTTCTATTATCAATTTTATACCTAGGCTCACTGCATTTCGGACATTCAGTTGTCTGTTCATTATCCTTATAAAATAATATATACTCATTTTTGTTGGCATATATAGGAATATAGCCAAGTCTCAATTTTTGTATGTATATTTTTACTTTAGAATATGATTTCGGAAGTCTCTCTCCATCGAGAAGAGCTGCTTTAATCAATATCAAATTTTGTTCAAATGACTTCTGACTCCATCGATTTACGATTTTAATATGAAGTAATTTTATCAAAAATTCTAACTTAAAAAATTTTATAGAATTTGGATAGTGACTCTCGTGCATCTCTTACAAGCTTTGCAAACTATTCAGAAGTTCCTTCTACCTCAAGCCGGATATTATGTTCATGATCAAAATTACCTTCAGATGTACTAGTACTCATACGTACATTTGAACAAACACCTTGATATAAATCATCCAATAGTTCTCCTATACCACCATGTTCGACAGGTTCAGCAGCATCACTATCATCTTCAGTATCATCATCATCGTGCACAACTTCATTCGGATCATCCTTCCTATGCCATATCTAGCAAGTATATTTCTTATCCATACCATAATATAGCAGATACTCCTCAACAAGTATTATATGATGATATACTATATTAACACATCTCTTGCATGGACACTTTATCCGACTAGCACTGTCAGCCTTATGCCATGCAAAGTCAATAAAATCTCGAACACTTTTTTGATATTTAGACAAAAAAAATCTCTAGCATTCATATAACTTTTGTTAATATCCATCTAATAACAAATACAAAAAATATTAACAATAAAAAAATTTTCAGTGGTATTCATCCGAATCGGATCCCGATCTGAATTTTGGATTGAATCCCGACCCATATTTCAAACCAAATCTCGATCCAGATCTGGACATGGATCATTTTATACAAAATAGCATGCATTAAAGAACATAGACTGAATAGTAATATATAAAATCTATTTTCATCAATTTAATGAAGCAAAATACATGATCCTATCCATTTCAAATCATTACTAATATGTATGATCCTATCTCTTTCAGAAAAATAATAATCTCATTATTGTTATTAGTCGATATTTTGTTTCATTATTATGAAAATTTTGACAGCATCTCGTCATGGTTCTCTAAGTATACGATGTAAATATGATGCCTACGCACCTTATCCATCATATATCTGGAGAACAGTAGACAGATAACTGCTGAGTACCACATAATGAAATAAAATATCAACTATTAACAATAATAAGATTATTATTTTTTCAAAAAGTCTGAATACGGGATATCCAAGAGTCGATCTCGATCAAGATCGACTCTTGAATGAGAATCTATAGCTCAATGCAATTTAACTACCATCTTTGAACATACATTCAAAGATCGATTTGTAAATCATCAAAAAAGAGTAACTCTGCATTAAAATTTTTTCATCAAAAATTTCAATAGAATTTTCTCTAAAATAAAAATATTTTTTATATTTAATTATAATAAGCAAAAGCATACAAAATAGCATACAAAATAATTAAATTGTAATAAGTAACAGAAATGTGCATTGTGCTAGTGGAATAAAAAAAAATTATAAATTTCAGTAGTAACACTAAAAAATTTATGCAATAAATATAAAATAAACTATAAGTAGTTAAGCATGTAAAATAATATTAACATAAAATAATAACACAAAATCTAATCTTGAGGACCCGATGGTTTTTTATTTTTTTTCTAAAATATTTTTTACCTAAAAATAATAAATAAATTTTTATTTTTTAAAAAAAATATTTTTTACCTAATTTTTTTAAAAATATTTTTTTCCTAAACGAGCTCCGGACTTGGCCGTCCACGGCCCCCACTCCCATGGCATTGGCACCATCATGCAACTCGCATTGCTCGGACTCGACCCTCATGGCTACCGCTCTCGTGGTGCCCCCACCATCACCCACCCCTTGCGACCCAGCCCCCACGACGTCGCCGCCCTCTCCAATCCCCTGCGACCCGGATCCAAACTCGAATCTTGATCAGATCCTGATCTGGATCAGGATCCCAATCTGAATCGAGATCTTGACCTAGATCCCGACCTCGATCCAATTCAGATCGTGATCTAGATTTTATTTTTATTAATCAAATAATAACATATTTGACTAATATTTTATTTTATTTATTTTATTTTTTTTTTCTCTCCCTCATTTCTCTCCTCCCTCCCTCCCTTCCAGTCGTCACCCACTCTCCCCGACCGACCCCCTCCCCGCCGTCACCCACCCCTCTCCGACCGACCCCCTCTCCCGGCCAACCCCCTCCCCAGCCCTGTGGCGCCGCTGGCTACCCACGGCCCTCTCCCTGCCCCCGTGTTGCCCCCAGCCACCCCCCAACCCCATCCCCGCCTCCGCGTCACCCCCAACCAACCCCCTTGCTGGCCTTTTGGCATCGTCGGCCACCTCTGGCCCACTCTCCACTCTCGTGTCAACCCCGACTGCCCCCCGACCCCATCCCCGCCCGCGTGGCACTACCGGCCGCCCACGGGCCCCCCCCCCGTAACCTCCTTCACCCCCCGATGGCCCGATCAACCCTCGATGGCTCGATCAATCCAAAAAAAAAAAGGGTTGGAACCCTTACCTCTGACAGACGGTGGACGGCGGCAGCGACGAGGGAGATGGGCTCGCCAGCAGTAAGAGGGGGGAGAGCTCGGAGAGGGCAGAGGGGAGAGCTCGGAGAGAGAGGAGAGGGGAGAGGGAAGGAAATGGATTTCGCACGAAAGGACATCGAGTTGACGTACATTGAATGCAGAACTATTAGCGATAAAAATTTTTATCACTAATATTAGTGATACAAAATTATTTTCATCATCAATAATTTCTGCTAAAAAAATTTTTCTCACTAAAAAAATTTTTTGCTCTTAAAAAAAATTATTGGTGATGAAAAAAATTTAATCATTAATAAATTTATTAGCAACGTAAATTTGATTTTCATCGTTAATAATTTTCACCAAAAAATTTTTCCCACTAAAAAAAATTCTCCACTAAAAAAATTTTCTCTCTTAAAAAAAATATTGGCGATGAAAAAAATTCATCATTAATAAATTTATTAGAAACAAAAATTTAATTTTCATCGCCAATAATTCTCACCAGAAAAATCTCCCCACTAAAAAAATTTTCCTACTAAAAAATTTTTCCTCTTAGAAAAATTATTGACAATGAAAAAAATTTCATTATTAATAAGTTTATTAGCTACAAAAATTTAATTTTCATCATCAATAATTCCCACCAAAAAAAATTTCTCACTAAAATTTTTTTTCTCTAAAAAATTTTTGCTCAAAAATAAATTATTGACGATAAAAATAAAATTTCATTGTTAATAACTTTATTAGTGATAAAAATTTAGTTTCTGTTGCTAATAATTACCATCAAATTTTTTTTTCCTCTAACAATTTTTTCTTCAATTTTTTTTTAAAAAAATTATTTTTAAAATATTTTTTTCGATGAAAATACTTTTCATTGCTAATAATTTTTTTTTTCAATTAACAAATTTTTTGTTCATAAAAATTGGTTAGAATAAAATTTTTAAAACATGATTGCTGATGAAAACTAAATTTACGTCACAACATAAAAAGTTTCATAAAAAAATTTAAAGACTATTTGTAATGAAAATTAATTTTATGTCACTAATAATTAAATATCTTTCCAATAATAATTTCATAAAAAAATTAGTTTTAAAATTTTTCCATCAAGAAAATTTTTCATCCAAAAAATTTAACAAAAAAATGATATTAAAAAAATATTCATGGTGAATAATAAAATAATTTTTTTTAATTTAAAAAACTTTTGGTCTAAAAGAATTTTTCAAAATAATTTCATCAAAAAATTATTTTTCTATTAATCAATAAAATTTATATAAATAGTTAATTTATAATTTTTTCTCAAAAAAATTTTTTTTCAAAAAAATTAAGTACATAAAAAATATAATTACGATGAAAAGTTTAATTTATGTTGCTAATAATTGTTATAAGAACAGCTCTTCAACTTCCGCAATAGAATTGACACTGTAGGAGATTAATAGCTTTGAGGTTTTCGATCTCTAAGGAGCTCATCTTCTTCTTGAAGTCTTCATTCCGAAAGTCAGAGTCTTCATTCTAAAAGCTCGTATGTTGCATGCATGTAAGGAACGAGATAGAAAAATTTATCAGAAATTATGTGAGTATCAAAGATCTAGCAATTAACCAGAATCAAAGCAAACCTGTAGATAGTGCAAGTTGTGTTATACAGCACAAGCTCATATTTATGCTTTGCATTGCTAGGAAGATGAGTGTCCGTATTATTTGTCTTCTCATAATTAGAACTCTTACAGAGATACATTTGAGCATCGATCGATGCGGAAAGTATGGTACATTTCAAGATCGTAGAAGCTATGTTAGAATGTGCTACTTAATTATATAGTTTCTGCATGAAAGGAGGCTCCTTTCATGCAGCTTAAGGCAGACAGTCCATTAGAAAGATTCATTGATATCACTAGTAACAGTGACAGTGATGAACAGATGAATTTTATGTGCAAATAAACGTATAGCTCATCTCATTCAAAAGGATCTATTTATTTTAATCCATGAATATCACCTATTTTTATATGATTTTTTTATACAAAAAGTTCGATCTGGATCATAACTTATATTTGTTTCTTTAACATATAAAAGGATAAAAAATATATATAGTTGTTACAAAAAATAGATGCAGTTACCTTATACAAAATTAGAAATTTAAATTTTATAATTTTTTAAAGTTTTAATTTTTTATATATTGGTGACAAAAATATGTTTGTCATAAATAAACATATTTATGATGAAAATAAAATTTTATCATAAATAATCATTATTTATGATGGAAAATTTTTTTATAAATAATGATTAACTTTTGATTTTATATTTTTTTAACTATTTACGATGAAAATATTTTCATCATTAATAATACAGTATTTACGATAAAAAATTTTTCATCATAAAAAGATATTATTTATGATGAAAATTTTTATCACAAATAATGATCAATTTTTAATTTTTTTTTAAATTTTTAATTTTTTTAACTATTGATGATGAAATTATTTTCATCAGTAATAATCTCGTATTTATGATAAAAGTTTTTTTTATCATAAAAGAGCTTATTTATGATGAAAAAAGTTTCATCACAAATAATGATCAACTTTTGATTTTTTTTTTAATTTTTTTTTTTTAACTATTAGCGATGAAAATATTTTCATTGAGAATAATCCTGTATTTATGATGAAAATTGGCTTTTCATCATAAAAAGTAATTATTTATGATGATAATTTTTATCTCAAATAATGATCAATTTTTGATTTTTTTAAATTTTTGATTTTTTAACTATTGATGATAAAATTATTTTCTTCAGTAATAATTTTATATTTATAATGAAAATTTTATTTTCATCATAAAAAGAGCTTATTTATGATGAAAAAGTTTCATCATAAATAATGATCAATTTCTATTTTTTTTAAATTTTTTATTTTTTAACTATTGATGATGAAAATATTTTTATCAAGAATAATTTTGTATTTATGATAAAAATTAATTTTTTATCATAAAAAATTGATTAGTTATGATAAAAAATTTTCATCACAAATAATGATTAATTTTTGATTTTTTTAAAATTTTTGATTTTTTTACGTATCGATGATGAAAATTTATTTTTCATCATAAAAATAGGTTGTTTATGATGGAATATTTTTATCATAAATAATGAGTAATTTTTAATTTTTTTAAATTTTTAATTATTTTTTAATTATTTACAATAAAAATATTTTCATCATAAATAAATTTATTTATGATGAAAATTTATTTTTATCATAAATACTCAATTATTTAAGATGCAATGATTTCATCATAAATAATCTATAATTATTAAATTTTTTATTTTTTTTAAATATTGGCGATGAAAATATTTTTGTTGAGAATAAATTTATTACTGATGAAAAAATAATTTTCATCATAAATACTTAAATTATTTATGATAAAAATATTTTCATCATAAATATTTAAAAATTTAAAATTAAAATAAATGATAAATTATTTATGATGAAAAATTTCAATGCAAATAATTCATATTTATGATGAAATATTTTTTCCATTGCTAATATGCAATTATTCATGATGAAAAATTATGTTCATGATAAATATTTTATTATTTATGATGAATTTGATTTTTTATCATAAATATAATTATTGGTGATGAAAATATTTGTATCGTAAGTAATTCTATTGTAAAAATTCTCTTTTATTGATATCCATCAAAAAATTCCTTAGAAAATATATAACAAAATTATTTGGAATCCTTAGGAAAATCCCTCAAAAAATAATATAACAAAATAATTTATTTAAACTCCCTTGGAGTATCCATTGGAAATTGATTTTTTAAGGGACTTGATTAATCAAAATTCTTACATGCAGGAATCATTTTTGAGAGAAGAATCCTTCAGAATATCCCTCAGAATATCCCTCAAAAATTATTTTTATGAGAAATTTTTTGAGAGAATTTTTTTCATAAAATTTTTTCACTAATAACTTATTTATTAGGGAAAAATTTTTCATAAAATAATTTCTAAAGAATTTTTTAAAAAAATTTGTTCATCAAAATGTTTCGCTAAGAACTCATTTATGAGGGAGAAATCCCTCAGAAAATCTTTTGCAAAAGTAATTTTTGAGAGATTTTCTGAAAAAATATTTTTCATTAAAAATTTTTCACTAAAAACTTATTTTTGAAAAAAAAATTCCTTGGACAATCCCTCGCAAAAGTAATTTTTGAAGAATTTTTAAGAATTTTTTTCATCAAAATTTTTTCACTAAGAACTCATTTATGAGGAAATTTTTTTTTGAAGAATCCCTTACGAAAGTAATTTTTGAGGAAGTTTTTAAGAATTTTTTTTATCAAAATTTTTTCACTAAAAACTCATTTATGGGGGAACAATCCCTCAAAAAATCTCTTGCGAAAGTAATTTTTGAGGGATTTTTTGATGGAATGTTTTTTATCAAAAATTTTTCACTAAGAACTCATTTGTGAGGAAAAAATCTCTCAAAAAATTTCTCACAAATGTAATTTTCAAAGTATTTTTTTGAGAAATTTTTTTTCATCAAAAATTTATCACTAAGAATTCATTTATGAGGAAAAAGTTTCTTGGCAAATACTTCGCAAAATTAATTTCTGAAAGTTTTTTTGAGAGAATTTTTTTCATCAAAATTTTGTACTAAGAACTCATTTACGAGGAAAAAAATCTTCAAAAATCCTTCTCAAAAGTAAGTTTCGAGAGATTTTCTAAAGAAATATTTTTCATCAAAAATCTTTTAACTAAGAACTCATTTATGAGAAAAAAATTCCTCAAACAATTATTCAAAAATTATTTTTGCAAGTAATGTTTTAAGGAAAAAAATTTTCATTGTTAATATTTTTTGTCAAAAAATCCATCGAAATTGTGAGGAATTTTTTTCTCTTGATAAATATCTTTTTTTTAGTAGTGATATATGACTTCCTGATGCCTTATATGACTTTTTGTTAGTTATAATAACCAACAGAAAGTTATATAAAATATCAAAAAGTTATATATATTATTCAGTATGTTATATATATTGACAGAAAGTCATATATAATATTTAAGATATCATATATATTGACAGAAAGTCATATAAAATATTAAAAAATTATATATATTGTTAAGAATATCATATGTATTCACATAAAGTCATGAAAGGAGTGGCAAAGTAATTGAGCATGGCTGCCATTCAACAAAATGCATACGAGAGACTAAGCTTCGTAAGACCTATGGTCTTGCAGTTTTCTGCTCTATTGATATTTGGCTATACATAGCGCTGTTGAGACACGGGGTTTTTGCAGCTTCTCATCTCGGACATGATGATAAGTTTGTGGGTAAGTGAGTGGGTATACTAACAAAGAATAGGAGTGGATGGAGCGATGGGTCATTAAAGGCATAGTTGGCTCCCCCACTCCACCATAAAAAAAATCTTTGTACTTCCATCACCATAAAAAAAATTTTGCTCACGTGCATGCGTTCTAACCACTTATTGCATCTTTATGCCAGAATATTTAGTGAAGTTTTAAGTAAGGGATAGCAAAGAATAAGACTATTTCCATTTTTGCTTTTCATAGAATGATGTTTATTCCTTGGTTCTATATTCTCTTGAAGCTGGTGCAATGTAGAGTGATGGGATCATATGATTTAATATTTATTTTCTTTTTCTTAACGTATTGAATTAAAAGCATCTTAAAAGCACGACTTAAAGAGAGTCGAGAATTTTTATGGATACCAAGAATTTGGATGGACAAATACATAAATTGTTTTAGATTGGAAGAATCTTAAATGCATGGATTTGCCACTGAATTCCATAGATTTGTTATTTACAATAGCTGGATATTGTTTGGGAGAACTTTTTTAATCATTGGTGGGATTATTGGAAGAGGAAGGTATAGTTCTTTTTTATTTTATTGGTTCCTGTATATACTTTTTTGTGCTCTACCACACATCTTCTGGTTCAGAGGGTTGGCTAGGATCAGAAAGAAAGAAGCGTGCAAGGTCAGTATTTTTCCACAAAGTTGTGTCAAGGGATAAAGCTTATCGTCTTTTCGGGCATTCTACCATGAATCTTTCCTTATGCCGTGAGTTATAATGAAAATTGAGAATCATGTTTTGCCTTCAAAATTGTCATCATTGATAGCTTTGTATCAAATTTTCTTATGAACTTGGTGCTGGAACGAAAAGGCATCCTACCTATGCCTTTTTGATTTGTTCTTGATTATCATTCGCGAGACGAGGTAATAGTGGAGAAAGAAGACACAAACTCTATTTTATATGGCTATAAATATGTTATCAAGTGGTGTTTTATGCTGAACCTGCATTGAGTATTACAAAATATTCATTTGAAATTGAAAACAATAGTCAATTGTCGATTTGCGAGATTGCAAAGGCATTTGATTTTATGTCAGAAACATTTGTTCAAAAAACATGGGGTTATCATTATGGACAACAAATGCCTTACATGTTACATTGAGTAAATATTATCAATAAAGCTGAATATTATTGTTGGGCAAGATTGCATGAGAGAAAGATTTTGAGTGAGAAAGAAAAATTATGATATGTAACAGACCGTTGTGCGAAGGAAAAACAAAAGCTAATTGCTTTTTGTAAAAAGAAGATTGATTTATTATATGGTGATCCTGATCCACAAGATAACTTAATGGCAAGCAATGATTGTTTTCAGCATATTGGAGTGCATATTGCTCAGTTAGAATTTGAATGGAATAGCCAAAGCAATGTCAATCATGGCATGGATATTATTTTTTAAAAAAATTATTTTGTATAAGTTATTAAAATGCAATTACTTTAGTAGATTTGTATCATATTACCAACAGCTTATGTATATTGTATTTATTGCAGCCAACAATAAACAGGTTAGCACTAGGCTTGCTAGGCAAGGGAGATAGATTATAATGGCAAACAAAAAACAGATGAAAATATCTATGACAATTGATGCTGTTCTTAATGGTGGTGGGAACCATAGTCAAGTTATGATAAAAATTAATATAGATAGCGCACTTGTGCATTTCTTATTAGATGTTGCAAATATATATCATTGTTTATATGATGTAGATATGAGAAATTTGTAGATATTATATATATGAGTATATATGAGTAAGTTATAGACATTGTTCAATTTTAACAGGCTGACATGATTTTATTGAAGAAGATGAAAATAATATTAGGATTGATGGAATTGATCAAGATACTGACGATAATGGATTTCGGCCAACAACTATTGGTTAGTTTTTAATTTCCGCACTCACTATGAGCTTAACAAATTTATCATTGATGATTATTTTAATAATATTTGCATATGTGATTGTTAAGTTCGTGGATAATATGAACATGGTACTTGATAATGAAATAAATCTTTGATATTAGGTTATTGATGATACAATGTTTTATGGATGAATTAAAGAAAACTAAACTCTAAAGTAATCAATAATAACACATGAGTAGTACATAAATCATAAATGCAAGAAAGAAATAAAAAAAAACAAAGATGCCTAAATAAATTATTATGGTATGGAGTATTTTTTTTAGTTAATATAATATGCACTGAAATTTGATTATTTGCGAAATATTCTATTCAGATTGGAGTTATATCATCTCACCTATACTTATTGTTTGGCTTACTAATATAGAGTATTTTGATAGATAACCCGTATATTAATTATCTTCGTAGTTGTGTTCTTTGCAAAAACTTCAAATGTCATAAGAAAATATGATTTTAGTTAATCATTTGACCTTAATATTTGATCTTATGTCAAGATTGGATTTACATTGTCTCACTTACACTTATTCCATATGCTCAGTTATTTCATATACTATTTTTTATTATTTCACATTGCATCCTTTCTGTATAGTACATGTAATTTTTCAGTTTAATGATATCAACATGGCATTTGATATTGGAAAAAGTCATTTTTTATATTATCTTATTACTAATATAGGATTTTGATAGATGACTGGAAGAAAATATGAGTGCAAAAAAATGAATAGTAAAGATGGCAAAATAAAATACTATGATTCATGAGTATTGTCAAGTTAATACAATCTGTATTATATTTTACTTATCTGCAGCTTCATGTTCTATCAAGATGGAACTTATATTGTCTCATTTGTGGTAATTGTTGAATTATTGATATAAAATATTTTGATAGATAATTTTGATAGATAACCTAAATCTTAGTTATCTTCATAGTTGTACTTTCCACAAAAACTTCAAATGACATATGTACAGATTATTTTATTTAATGATTTAATTTCAATATATGATTTGCATCAATATTGAACTTACATTATCGTGTTGCACTTATTCTATATATTATATTTTCTTATTTTCCAATGCATTCTCTCTCAATCTTCCATGCAAAAATAAATTTATTTTATTAAATAATACAAGATACTAAAAGTAATGTTCTATTTGTAGCTGGCAAGATCATGGTATTTAATATTGAGAAGCCAAATTGTTGGTGTGAATATTGTGGTGCATTGATGTGGTACGAGGAAAGATCCAAAAATTCATAAAGGCCTTGAAATCCTAACTTTACACTTTATTGTATGGAAGGAAAAGTGCAACTTCCACTTCCCAAGAAGGCTCTATCACTGCTTTAAGAGTTGCTTATCTACAAACAAAGAGGGATTGCTAGTAGCTTTTGTGAGAATATTGGAAGTTATGATATTATATTTGCATTTATTTCTATGGAAGGTCAGGTTGATCATTCTTTTAACAGGTCTACTGGTCTTTATGTGCTTAGATTGAATGGACAAGATCATCATCGAATTAGTTCTCTGCTTCCTATGGTTGGAAAAAAATTATGTTTTGCTTAGTTGTATATTCATGACACCCAAAATGAAGTACACAATAAGATTGGAAGACTACAATCACATCAAAATATAAATCAGCAAGTTGTGGAAATGTTGTTGAAAATGCTAGATGATTATAACATGTTGGTCAGATCATTCAAAATGATGATGTCAAGACCTGAGCCCGGGGTCATGACCGGCGCATAGGATGGACTAGCCAACCTAGCAAGCCTAATGAACATATCAAATGGGATAAATCAAATGTACAAATTCTATCGAAACTATACAAAATTTCTCCTAAAAGTTGGACATTCCCAAAGGTATGATTTTCTGCTTAATCCAGTATATTCATACATACATATACAAATTTAGATTTCTAATGACCAAAATATCTACATGATATGTAATAGGAGTACATACATATACATACAGTCATTCCAATTAAGTAAACACAATGGAAGCTAGATCCTGTCTGTAGATAATGGAGCACGTCTAAAGTTTATACACAATCAAAATATACCAAAAGGAAACACAACTACAAGACAACAAAAGTAGATGCCCACACACATAAGTGCTGGGCTCACCAAAAAAGATGCCTGCTCCTATCAAGCTGAGGAACCTAGACCCTTCACAATACTAGTATTTGAAAAAAAAATATCAAAGTAATAGGATGAGTCATCAGACCCACTGAGAGATAATATATCTATAATAAAAATGGGATAAGCTCAGGCATGGTGTTTTAATCAAAAGCATTCATACAACTTTTCCAAAAATATAAACATAATAACATTTCCAATTAGGTAGTGTAATGGAATAGATGCAAAAAAAAAAAAACACGTTCCTTTAATAACTACATTCGAATAATCTTCTAAACAATGATTAATGAATAGATCAATTATAATGTACTAAATTTTAAAGTAATCATATATCCAATGTACAAAAGAAGGTTTCTAATTCAGAACCAAATAGTTGCTCGCTTATCCGAGACTTTACCAATACTGCATGTGTGTATCAACACGTTGGGCTAACACCACCCCTGTTAGCTAGGGAAACAAAACTGGCTATGTTGACTAAACACGTCGGGCTAGCACCACCCTTACCAGCTAGGGTATCCAAAACATGGTGCACTAAGGCTAACACCAACTGCCGCTAGCTACAGTGTTCTATCAAAGTTTTCTTTAATAAAATCTTATTGTCACCTATCCAAAATATAATTTATATCTCATTTTCTCATGCAAAGATAACCAAACGAAACTCATCATCAATATCATCTTTCCAAACATATCCATTATTTTCATGTTCACTTTTCTTATCAATAGTTAATGGTATTCATAACATATATCAAAAGAAAAAGTTTAAAGGTGCCTATCCCAAGATTCACATAAGCTCTAGCAATTGAGAAAGTCAGAATATTTTCAAAGCTCTTTCATCATAAAAAATAAAATAAATTTTTAAGATATTCATTAAGACAGACATGCTGAAAATAAGATATTAAAAATAAAATTTCAATTTGCTAAAATTTCATAAAAGAGTGTAGCATATAATATATAAAAGTTCATAGGAATAGATAAACTGAGACAAATATATCAAAAGAGTTCAAAGTACATAAAAACATATCATAGAGTATATTATCAACTCACTGCACTAGCCAAAACTAAGGGGGTGCAAGTTTATGTTGCCTTGGAGCCAACGGAAATAATGAGAGGAGCTCCTAATGAATCTCTTATGGTTGCTAGATCACCTTGGTGTCTAATTCATTCAAAACACCCTTTTTTGAGCTCGATTCCATTCCTATAATATTAATAAATACTGATAAATACACTTTAAGATAATTCATAAATAGAACTAGGCATATTTTGCATTTAGACTGATTTCTTAACTCTTCTAATCCTTGCATTCATTCAATTCTATTTTGCTCTGATTATAGTTAATTAAACTTTAACATGAACTTATGCATCCCAATAATTCAGCCGTAATATAGTCTCATGACTTATTCCAATTCAACCAATACCAATTCTAAACTATTTGCTGACATAAGTTCCAACTGATTTTAGTGAATTTTGATAGCAGCACACTACTCTCCAATTCAAATTTAATCCATAACTTAACTCATCCAAAACACTAAACTTAATAACAATTATTCAAGATCCAATTTAAATTTAGTCTATGGTTTGAAATTCTTACCTTGATTAGCGGAAACATTTCAGCTATTAACACAAGTACATTCTTCTTCTTCTTCTTCTTCTTCTTTCAAAGGAGTTTACCACTAATTTATCCTTTTCTAGCAGATTTTTTTTTGGTTTTCAGTTGAGAGTATGACCTTCCTCAACCTCTCTTGCTCTCTATTTTGTTCTATTTTTGCTAGAGAATCAGAATAACTCTAAAACAAGAAAAATTGGTGAATAGCCCCTCAGGAAAATAAATTTTGAAAACTTACCTGGTTAGATGTCAATTAGATGAATTAGCCAGCAATTAACTTGATTTTTCTATCCCTTTATTTACATAAAATAGTTGCTGAGTTGGCCTCTTGAAAATACTTTTTAAATTTCAAGTTAAAGCACCTCGATTTTGACTCGCCATCCTACTATTTCCATAACTTAGTCGACTCAGTCTGAGACTGAGTCGGCTCAGTTCACAACTGAGTCGACTCGACCTAAAATTAGATCGACCCACCAGCATACCGCCACAATCCTTATGGTATGTTAATATTCTTATTTATTTTGCTCTCTATTAATTTTAAAATATAAATATAAATAAAAAAATATCTTCCTATTTGGAATCAATAAAGATATCAAAAAAATTAAAATTCTTAAGAATAAGAAGTCACAATTTGGATTTGAGTTCAAATTTTTCTAAATCTGAAACTTTTAAAATTTTCTTTCTTCAGAACGAATAGGTTAAAGGATCTAAAATTTATTAAAAATTATTTTATAATTTATTAACATCCAAAGATCAATTATTGTCAATTTTGATTTCAAAAAAATATATATTCTATATAATCCTCCACATACATGCTAGTTTCTAGACTTAAAAAATTTTCAAGATCCGTAATGACAATCAGTCACAAATTATGCCCAAATGGCTTTAGTAATTTTTGGCAAGATAAGTTTAATTCAAAATAGTTTATAATTGAGATTAAATAGTTCTCAAGGTCAATCCTAGAAACTTAAGCTAACACAAAAGAAACCACAGGTAATCCAAAAATTCTATACAAGATCAGGGTATTACATTCTTCCCCCCTTAAAAAATTCTATTCTCGAATCTCAAGAAGAGTGGGTACCTCTAGCAAATGTGGATATTTGGCATGCATTGCCTCCTTCCTCTCTAGAATGATTCTTCCACAACACCTTTATCGAGTGTATCTCTTTTAAATGAAGCTTTTTCACTTGTTGGTCAACAATGGCTATTGGTTCCTCTACATAAGTTAGGTTCTCATCCAGCTGTACAGCTTGTGGTGTAAGCATATGAGATAGATCCAACAAGTATTTGCACAACATGGAAACATGAAACACTGGGTGCACCATGAAAGTTCTGGTGGAAGTGCTAACTGATGTGCCACTGCACCAACTCCATCAAGAATCTCAAACGGGCCAATATATTGCTGGCTAAGCTTTCCTTTCTTTCCAAACCTCTCCACTTCCTTCATTGGAGAAACTCGAAGGAACACATGATCAGCAATCGCAAACTCCAAATCTCGAGATCTATAGTCAACATATGCCTTTTGTCTACTTTGGGCGGCTAACAATCTTTCCCTAATCAAGTGGACTTTGTCCAAGGAATCCTGCACCGAATCCACCCTAAGAGTTTGGCTTCACCAACCTCAAACCATCCAATTGGAGACCTACAATGCCTCCCATACAAGGCTTCGAAAGGTGCCATTTGAATGCTAGCTTGATAACTATTATTGTAGGAAAACTCCACCAAGGGCAAGTAGTGACTCCAATACCCACCGAAATCTAGAACACAAGACCTCAACATATTCTCCAAGATTTGGATAGTCCTCTCAGACTGTCCATCTATTTGGGGATGGAATGCCGTGCTAAGATCCAATCGGGTTCCCAAGGCATCTTGAAAAGCCCTCCAAAAATGAGATGTAAACTGTGGTCCATGATCCAAAATAATGGAAATCGGAACTCCATGGAGTCGAACAATCTCATCAATGTAAAGTTGAGCATATTGAGTCACACTATAAGTCATCTTCATTGGGAGGAAATGAGCTGACTTTATCAACCTATCAACAATCACCCAAATCGAGTCAAACCCCTTGGAGGTACATGGTAACCCCATCACAAAATCCATGGTGATCCTTTCCCACTTCCACTCAGGTATTTCAATTTATTGGTATAACCCTGCAGGTCTTTGATGTTCCACCTTTACTTGTTGACAAACCAAGCAGTGAGAGACAAAATCAGCCACATCCCACTTCATGCCTTCCCACCAATATAATTGTTTCAGGTCTTGATACATCTTAGTGGAGCCGGGATGAACGGTGTACTTGGAATTATGAGCTTCTTCTAAAATAACTCTTCTCAAGTCATCAATATTAGGCACGTACAAATGACCACCATATCGTAACATCCCTTCAGGGTCTACCACCAATTTTGTGTGCTTACCCATTTGAATATCTTCCTTAAGCTTACAAAGCTTGGGATCTTTGTCTTGGCTAACCTTGATGCGCTCAATTAAGGATGATTGAGCTTGCACATGAGCCAACAATAATCCAGACTCTCCAATCCCGAATTGCACTCCACCTTCTTCTAATTTGTGAATTTCTTCTACTAAAGGTCTTTTCATAGAAGCAATATGAGCCAAACTTCCCATGGATTTTCTACTTAAGGCATTAGCAACAACATTAGCCTTGCCCGGGTGATACAAGATGGTGCAATCATAATCCTTGAGTAGTTCCATCCACCTCCGTTGCCTAAGATTCAAATCCTTTTGCTGGAATATGTACTTCAAACTCTTGTGATCCATATAAATCTTACAAGTTTCACCATACAAATAATGCCTCCATATCTTCAATGCAAAGATAACTGCTGCCATCTCCAAATTATAGGTGGGATAATTTTGCTCATGTCTGTTAGGCTATCTAGAGGCATAAGTAATAACACGACCATGCTGCATCAAAATACATCCGAGTCTAACTCTAGAAGCATCACAATAAATTGAAAAATCGCTAGACCCTAAGGGCAAAACGAGCTGAAGTTAAACAAGTCTTAAGCTTCTGAAAGCTCTCCTCACAAATATTTGACCTTTGAAATTTCACATTCTTCTGAGTCAATTTAGTTAAGGGGCTGCTATCTTGGAGAAATTCTGAACAAAGCGACAGTAATAACCTGCTAGTCCCAAGAAGCTATGAATCTCCGTTACTGATGTAGGTCTTGGCCACTACTGAATGGTCTCAATCTTCTTCGGATCCACCATAATTCTATCCTTCGAAATAATGTGTCTGAGGAAGGCCACACTATCAAGCCAAAACTCACACTTGGAGAACTTCATATATAACCAGTGCTTCCTTAAGGTTTGCAAAACCATCCTCAAATGTTGCTCATGTTCTTCCTTGTACTTGGTAGGATATCATCAATGAAGACTATCATAAAGTGGTCCAAGAATGGTTTGGAGACTCGATTCATCAAGTCCATAAAAGTAGCTGGAGCATTAGTCAACCCAAAGGACATTACTAGATATTCGTAATACCCATAGCGAGTCTGAAATGCAGTTTTAGAAATATCTTCCTTCCTAATTCTCAATTGGTGATATTCTGAATGAAGGTTAATCTTTGAGAAGCATGTGGCTCCTTGGAGTTGGTCAAACAAGTCATTAATTCGAAGTAGAGAATACTTGTTACATACTGTCACCCGATTAAGCTGCCTATAGTCTACACACAAATGCATAGATCCATCCTTCTTCTTCACAAAAAGCATAGGAGCACCCTAGGGAGAAGTGCTTGGATGAATAAAGCCCTTATCCAACAAATCTTGCAGTTGCTCCTTTAACTCTCTCAATTCTACAGGTGCCGTGCGGTAAGGAGGTATAGATATAGGTTGAGTGTCAGGAGCTAAGTCGATGCAAACTCAATCTTCCTCTCTGGAGGCATTCCAGGCAACTCATTTAAAAATACATCTGGAAATTCACTAACCATGGGGATTTATTTTATATTGGACACTTCAACTTGAGTATCTCTAACCATGGCTAGGAACCCTTAACAGTCTTTGCTTAGTAAACTCTTAGCACGTAAAGAGGATATCAAACTGATTGGGGCTAAACTACAGTCACCCCCAAAGAGAAATGATGGCTCATTAGAGACATCAAATCTTACCACCTTCAAGTGGCAATCAAGGGTGGCATGACAAGAAGCTAGCCAATCCATACCTAAGATCACATCAAAGTCTATCATATCCAACACCATCAAGTCTGCCAAAGTCTCTCTACCATCTATACTAATTAAATAGGATCGGTACACATACTTGACTTGCAAAGATTTCCTAACGGGTGTAGCAACCAAAAATGGGTGATCCAACAACATAGGTTGCTTACTAAATTGGGAAGAACAAATCGAAAAGAACAAATATGTAGATCCTGGATCAAACAAGACATGGGCATCAAAAGAACAAATCGAAAGTATACCTGTCACAACAGCATTCGATGCCGGAGTGTCCTGTCTAGTCAAAGCATAAACACATGCCTGGCCTCTTCCAACTTGACTATGTCCTCGACCACCAGCACCTCTGCCAGATGAACCAGAAGCTTCCCTCATAGGCTGAATTGTAGAAGATGGGGATGGTGTAACTGGCTGAGCTGATCCCTTACTAAAGCCCCTCTGAAGTTGCGGACAATCCCTCACAAGGTGGCCCATCTTGCCACATTGGAAACAAGCTCCAGTCTCCCGACGACACTGTCCAAAATGATACTGACCACAAGTATGACAAAGAGGTGCAACATGACTAGGTTGTCCAAAATTATGATGACTCGATGATATCGTACTCCTAGGATCATCTCTCGATGTTGTGACACTCATTAAGCAATGCCCAAAAGATGCCAGTCCTGGCTGTGGGGCTCTTTGCTGACTCTAATTCCAAGCCCTCTGCTAAAACTAGCACCACTACTAAAGGAACCCAAAGTCTTGGTCTTCTTGCTTGGCTCCCTAGATGCACGCCTCTCTAACTCTCTCATCTCAATCCTCCTGGCAGCATCTACTGCCTCTGCATATGTCAGTCTCTCAATCTGAGGTGATAGAACCTTAAACCAAGGATCAACCAACCCTTCAATGAATCTTTCAGTCCTCATACTCTCAGTAAGAACCAAGTAGGGAGCATAATGAGAAAGTTGGATGAAATGGACATCATACTCAGATATGGTCATACCAGGTGTTTGCACTAACCTCTCAAACTCTCTAGCCAATCCATCCCTCTTACTAACAGAGAGGAATCACCCCATGAAGGCACCAGTGAACTCATCCCATGTCAGAGGAGGTGAATCTGTGGGTCTCCCTAAAAGAAGGGACTCATACCATGACTGTGCAACATCCTCAAGCCTGTAAGTAGCTATTCAACTGATCTCATACTAAAACAACCAAGGGCCCTGAGAACCTTACTCATCCCATCTAAGAATCATTGAGGATCCTCTATCACATCTAACCCAGAAAATATAGGGCTTAAGCTTTAGGAAATCTGGAAGAGATACATCAATACCATCATTGGGCTGTAGTCCTGCCCCTGTATTATGCTGTGTCCCAAACCTATCATGACCTGCCATCAACCCTGCAAGGTTCTCTATAGCTCGGTAAACTCCTTTTAACTCAGAAACTACATCAGCCATACCACCTTGAGCATTGGGAGGTGGGGTAACATTCTCTCCCAAAACTGGCTGTCTAGTCCGCCTAGCAGTCCTACCACAACCTCTGCTCCCAGAAAATATAGGGCTTAAGCTTTAGGAAATCTGGAAGAGATACATCAATACCATCATTGGGCTGTAGTCCTGCCCCTGTATTATGCTGTGTCCCAAACCTATCATGACCTGCCATCAACCCTGCAAGGTTCTCTATAGCTCGGTAAACTCCTTTTAACTCAGAAACTACATCAGCCATACCACCTTGAGCATTGGGAGGTGGGGTAACATTCTCTCCCAAAACTGGCTGTCTAGTCCGCCTAGCAGTCCTACCACAACCTCTGCCTCTACCTCAGCCCCTTCCTCTCGCTTCAAGAGAGGGTGGCCCATCAGATGCTGTGTCAGGAGGCTCACGACCTTTGGCTCCACGGGCACGAGAACAAGTCCTAGGTGGTATCTCCATCTAACAAAACAAATATATAGGATCAAAATATAAACAAAGTTTATGACAACAAGGGATTATAGAAGACTAGATGACAACAAATGAACAAGAATAATATCCTAATAGGCCTTTCGTAATGCCTCGATTGTGAAAATGGCCGATTTCATTAACATAATCGTGACCCTACTAAAGGACACTTGCACCATTAACCACAGAGAAACCCAAGGCTCTGATACCAACTATGTCAAGACCTGAGCCCGAGGTCATGACCGATGCATAGGATGAACTAGCCAACCTAGCAAGCCTAACGAACGTATCAAATGGGATAAATCAAACATACAAATTGTATCAAAACTTGACAAAGTTTTTTCTAAAAGTTGGACATTTTCAAAGGTACGATTTTTTGCTTAATCTAGTATATTCATATATACATGTACAAATTCAGATTTTTAATGACCAAAACATCTATATGATGTGTAACAGGAGTATATATATACATACAGTCATTCCAATTAAGCAAACACAGTGGATGCTAGATCCTACCTATAGATAATGGAGCACATCTAAAGTTTATATATAACCAAAATATATCAAAAGAAAACACAACTATAGGGCAGCAAAATTAGACGCACACACATGCAAGTGCTGGGCTCACCAAAAAGGATGACTACTCCTATCAAGCTGAGGAACCTGGACCCTTCACAACATTAATATCCAAAAAAAAACATCAAAATAATAGGGTGAGTCACCAGATCCAGTGAGAGATAATATATCTATAATGAAAATGGAACAAGCTCAAGCATGGTGTTTTAATCAAAAGCATTCATATACTTTTTTCAAAAACATAAACATAATAACATTTCCAGTCAAGTAGTGTAACAGAATAAATACAAAAAAAAATACGTTCGTTTAATAACTACAATTCGAATAATCCTCTAAACAATGATTAATGAATAGATCAATTATAATATACTAAATTTTAAAGTAATCATATATCCAACGTATGAAGAAAGATTTCTAATTCAGAACCAAATAGTTGCTCATTTATCTGAGATTTTATCAATACCGCTCATGTGTATCAACACGTCAGGCTAACACCACCCCTGTTAGCTAGAAAAATAAAATCGGCTATGCTAACTAAACACGCTGGGCTAGCACCATCCTTGCCAGCTAGAGTATCCAAAACATGGTGCGCCAAGGCTAATGCCAACTGCCACTAGCTACAGTATTCTGGCAAAATTTTCTTTCATAAAATCTTATTGTCATCTGCCCAAAACATAATTTATATCTCATTTTCTCATGCAGAGATAACCAAATAAAACTATCGTCAATATCATCTTTCAAATATATCTATTGTTTTAATGTTCACTTTTCTTATCAATAGTTAATGGTATTCATATCATATATCAAAAGAAAAATTTTAAAGGTGCCCGTTCCAAGATTCACATAAGCTCTAGCAATTGAGAAAGTCAAAATATTTTTAAAGCTCTTTCATCATAAGAAATAAAATAAATTTTTAAGATATTCATTAAGGTAGACATGCTAAAAATAAGACATTAAAATAAAGTTTCAATTTGCTGAAATTCCATAAAAGAGTGTAGCATATGATATATAAGATTTCATAGGAATAGATAAACTGAGATAAACATGTCAAGAGAGTTTAGAGGATATAAAAATATATTATAGAGTATATTATCAACTCACCGCACAAGCCAAAACTAAGAGGGTCTAAGTTTATATTGCCTTGGAGCCAATGAAAATAACGTGAGGAGCTCCTAACGAATCTCTTATGGTTGCTAGATCATCTTAGAATCTAATTCATCAAAACATCCTTTTTTGAGCTCTATTCCATTCCTATAATTTTAATAAATACTGACAAATATACTTCAAGATAATTCATAAACAGAATTAGGCATATTTTGTTTTTAGACTGATTTATTAACTCTTCTAATCCTTGTGTTCATTCAATTTTTTTTGCTCTGATTATAGTTAATTAAACTTTAACATGAACTTAAGAATCCCAACAATTCAGTTGTAATATAGTCTCATGACTTATTCCAATTCAACTAATGCCAATTCTAAACTATTTGCTAAAATAATTTCCAACTGATTTCAGTGAATTCTGATAGCAACACACTACTCTCCAATTTAAATTTAATCCATAACTTAACTCAACCAAAATGCTAAACCTAATAATAGTTATTCAAGATTCAATTTAAATTCAATCTAGGGTTTGAAATTCTTATCTTGATTAGTTGAAACACTTTAGCTACTAACACAAGTGCAGTCTTCTCC
The DNA here is from genome assembly GCF_000442705.2 of Elaeis guineensis. NCBI lineage: Eukaryota > Viridiplantae > Streptophyta > Magnoliopsida > Arecales > Arecaceae > Elaeis > Elaeis guineensis. Next base: position 60,791,626 of record NC_025999.2, on the reverse strand, counting down.
TTTTTCTCCTTCTTTCAAAGGAGTTTACCATTAACTTTAAAATATAAATGTAAATAATGAAATACCTCCCTATTTAGAATCAATAAAAATATCAAAAAAATTAAAATTCTTAAGAATAAGAAGTCAAAACTTAGGTTTTAGTTCAAATTTTGCTAAATCTGAAATTTTTAAAACTTTCTTTCTTCAAAATGAGTAGGTTAAAGGGCCTTTAAAATTTATTAAAAATTATTTTGTGACTTATTAACATCCAAGGGTTAGTTACTGTCAATTTTAGTTTCAAAAATATATATATTTTATATAACCCTATACATAGATGCTAGTTTTCAGACTTAAAAAATTTTTAGCACCCGTAATGGCAGTTGATCACAAATTGTGCCCAAATGACTTTAACAATTTTTGGCAAGGTAAGTTTAATTCAAAGTAGCTTATAATTGAGATTAAGTGGCTCTCAAGGTCAATCCTAAAAACTTAAGCTAACACAAAAGAAACCACACATAACCCAAAAATTCTATACTAGACCGAGGTATTACAGGCGAGAGATAGATTCAGAGAGAGTGGTGTTGCAGATTTTACCCTACATTTGATTGATAATAAGAGTACTGATGGTAGAGAATACAATATGCCTTATTGCTTAGAAGTTGCAACTTTGATTGTTGATGATCTTGTTGAAAAAATGTTCATCATGATATAATTGTTGAGCATAGGAGAGAAGGTTTGTAAAGAATTACAGAGTTGCACCCAAGTTTCATGGCTATGCAGTATCCATTGCTTTTTCTTTATGGAGAAGACAGTTATAGAACAGAGATAAGGCATAGAGCTATTTCAAGCATAAATAATAAAAATAAAAGAAAAAAACCATGCATGAGTACTATGCACTAGAATTCAGCAAAAATGAAATGAAGGCACTACATTACTATGTGGTGGATAATTATTCCAACAGTTCTTAGTAAATTCTTATACATATATTGAAAAAGAAAAGTTGGGATGTATAAGGAGAAACTAGAATAAACTAAGAATTGAGCTTTATAGAGGACTTAAAGATACAGTTGCTAAAGGTATGTTATGTCACATGAAGTTGGAAAAAGATATATTCTCCCATCATCCTACATAGGAAGCCCAAGATATAAGATTCAGAATTATCAGGATGTAATAGCTGTCATGGGCCGGATATCCTGATTTGTTTTTAACATTCATATGCAATCCAAAATAGCTTGAAATTGAATGGTTTCTAGCACAAATAGAAAAACAAAAAATAGAAGATTGTGTTGATATTATTAATAGGGTTTTTGAGATAAAGTTGCAGGAACTAATAACAGATCTTAAGAAAAAAAATTATTTTGGCCATACAATAGCAAGTAAGTTGTACTTTTATTTGAAATAGTATAATTTACATATATTCTATTTTATATAAATTGCTTAAAAAAAATATTACAAGTGAGACTATTGTTATTGATTGATATTGCATAAATTGGTCCACATAACATATAAATTTATTGTTAATGTAAATTTTTATTTGATTTGTTCCAGTTGTTTATGCAATAGAGTTTCAAAAAAAGAAGGTTGCCACATGCTCATATCTTGGTTTTCCTCCATCCTGATGACAAGCATCCAATCCATCACAAATTGATGACATTATTTCCGCTAAAATTTCAGATTTGAATGAAGATCCTGAAGAATATAAAGTTATTGAAAAGTTTATGACTCATGGATCTTGTGGAGTGGTAAATCCATCTTCATCTTGCATGGTGGAAAATAGATGTAGCAAGCATTTTTCAAAAAAAAATTTACAATGAAACTACCATTACTGAAGATAGTTTTTTAGTGTATCAAAGACGGGATGATGGAAGCTTTGTCTTGAGTAAAGGAGTGAAGCCAGACAATTGATAAGTTGTCCCATATAATAGAAATTTAGTTGTCAAGTTTCAGGCCCATATGAATCTTGAATGGTGTAATAGATCAAGATCAGTGAAGTATTTGTTCAAATATATCAACAAAAATCTAGATCAAGCAATTGTGAGTATAAATGAAAACTTGGATGAAATCAAAGCTTATCTTGATTGTAGGTATGTATATTTGCAATAAACAAATTTATATGTATTCTGATTTGCATAAGTTAAATATGGAAACCATAATATTATATATATTTCCAATTCAGATATATTTTTGCATGTGAAGTAGTACCCCGAGGAGAACATAGAGTCTTGATGCGTAGTCGTTGATAGCACCAAAAATAACTCTACTCACTACGTAGGTAGGATGAGTCGAGATCGTATCCTCAGGGACCTTGGGCTAAGTTGAGATTGCAAAGTAAAAGAAAGAAGCGTTGTTTTTGATTTAGAAAATAAATTATCGTAAAATTGAGGTAATTAAAAAAAAATAAAGAGTTCGGGAGTTTTGAATTAATTTGCACTAGCAGAGTTGTATCTCTTTTTTAACTAAATAGATGTGATTAATCTTAGGTAAAATACCTGTCTTTTCTTGGCACGCTCCGTACCCGTAGATCACGACGCATCTCCAGAAAGTACTAGGTAACCAACTCTTCTTTCCTCGGCACGCTCCGTATCCGTAGATCACGACGCGTCTCCGGAAAGTAAAAGTTGTTCCTAATATTAATCTAACAAGAAAGCATAAATAAAAGCATATGATAGGGAGCAAATAAAGAACTCATGACAATTTAAATAAAAAGCATAATCTTTATTGCATATAAAGAAATACAGAAAAGTTTAGAACAATAAACCATCTCTGTGTCGTTACAAAATTTCTTCTCCACTCCCGAGACTGCTAGCCTAGCTGCTCATGAAGTAGTCCCTTTCTATTCCTCTATGCAAGGCTCTAGAAGAATTTCTGGGCTCCCCCTCCAATGAGAGTACAAAAGTCTTTTTATAGGTGTTAGGAGGGAGGAGTTTTACATGATCTTCCGATGTGGGACTAAAAAAATATAAATCTTTCAACATATTTCTAAATATTATTTTTTTCCTTATTTTGAACTTGTCTGCAGTGCGCCCACACCCGCGTCAGCGCCCGTCCCCGCGTCCACGCCACGTCCTGCGTCCGCGCCCCACGTCCAAACCGTGTCCCGCGCCAGCTTCCCGCGTGTTCACGCGCGTTCACGCGCGCATGCTTCTTCTTTTGAATTCACGCGCGCCAGATTTTTGTTTTGAATTCACAAGCTCATGTGAAACCTTTTTTTGTAAATTCCAAAAAGAAACAAAAGTTCATTCATAATGACATCTATATCCTTTTTGGATTCCTTGCATAGTATCTTCATTTTCTATAATACCAGATGCGTCTTTCTTTTATTTTAATTTTATTTTAAGTCCAATTTTCTTCAAACTTGAGTTTTTTTGATCTATGAATCGGACTCTTTGTATCGGCGATCACCTTTCCTGTAAAACATAGAAAGAAACATCAAATTCTTAATAAATAAGATAAATTAAATATAAATAATTTAAAATACTTAAATTAAGTGTTTATCACACCTCCCAACTTGAATTTTGCTCGTCCTCGAGTAAAATAGATATATCAGCATTGTGTACTGACTCAGTTTTGAATCAAAAATTAGGTTAGGCATCCCAAAAGGTAGATGATACTTGGTCAGACCATTAAAGAGATATTTCATTGGATTATCAATTTGACCCAATTAGTGGTTGAGTATTAACTAAAGAAATTTTAGAGCTTTTCTTTCACCAACTCCCCACTTTACTCTTTAAATCCTCTAACTTAATGGGAAAGAGGTTTATTATCTTCTTGCAATTTAGTCTCCTTTTTATATATATATATATATATATATATATATATCATTGCCTACCTTTTTACGCGAACCACAACGCTTACTTAGGCGAAAGGGCCCGGTTACTCAGTAGGAGACCAATGTTGTTTTTCTCTTTTTTTTTTTTTTTTTTTTAAGGAGAATTTTTGTATACCTCGATCTTTCCACCCAATTTCTCATGAAGCAGATTTTTTATTGAGATCAGTAAGAAGAAGGTTGTAGAATCACTCTCAAAATTTGATCTAGTTTAAACCCTACCATTCATTGTGTTTTCTTAATAATTTATTCCTCAGTATCTCTAAAATTATCTTGACCGTTAATCATTCATTTATTAGGATGCCTAATTGACTCTTAATCAAAATTTGAATACACAAAACTAATTATTTCTGACCATACTCGAGGATTTGATTAATTCCCCCCCCCCAACTTAATCTACATTGTCCTCAATGGAGTAGAAAAGCAAAGAAAATAAAAGGAAAGAGTACACCTGGGATAATTTTGCTTCGAAAGTTGAAGATAGCTTCATTGATTAATAGGCTCTTGTTCTAAATTCCTGCAACTGCAATAAAGTAAAAAAATATGAAATCATTGGGTTGCCTTCCAACAAGCGTTAAGTTTTATGTCTTCAGCCAGACGTCAAGTTTATTAACAGACTCTTCCATACAGAGTGGTCCTTTATTCTTTAAAAAAATGATGATCAGTTAAAACAAAATAGAAGAAATTTGGGTTGCCTCCCAAAAAGCGCTAAGTTTTACGTCTTCAGCCAGATGTCATATGCAATAAAACCAACAAAAGATGGGTAATAGCTCATACTTGATTGTCCATGGAGGAGTGGTTTTATCATGTGGTGTATCCAACAATATGTTAACTTCTTTCATATATCCCTTAAAGTCATACACTCCAAAGTGAGCCAAGCAAGTATCTAAGGGTTCAGGTGCTAGAATTGTGGGTGTTGCATCTTCTATAATATCTTCTAGTGTATCTACTTTGAAGCAACTATCCATTGATGGTCCTTGGGAAGCACCAAACACATTCAATCTCAGTTTCTTATTCCCAAACGATACGTCCATGACTCCTGTCCTACAATTGATGCATGCATTCGCCGTAGCTAGGAAAGGTCATCCTAAGATAATGGAAATTTGTTTGGGGTTGCCACTTAATTCCATATCGAGAACCAGAAAATCAACTGGAAAGTAAAACTCATCTACCTTGACCAAGACATCCTCAAGCATTCCATGTGGTTCCTTAATTGATCTGTCGGCTAACTGTAATGTGACTGATGTGGGTTTCAGTTCTCCAAATCCAAAAAGTTCATACACCGAACTAGGTAAAAGATTCACACTTGCCCCTAAATCCAGAAGAGCTTTTTCAATGTGATAATCTCCTATAACACAGGAAATGATGGGGGCTCCTGGGTCCTTAAGCTTTGGAGGAGTGGCATGCTGGAAGACAGAACTAGCCTGTTCAGTGAGACGTACTTTCTTTGGGATTTGTAATCTAGATTTACATTTTTGGATGCACAAATCCTTCAAAAATTTGGCATAAGCAGGGACCTGTTTGATTGCGTCTAGAAGGGGAAGATTAATTTGGACTTGCTTAAACAATTCCAACATCTCATCGAGTTTTCCTCCCTTCTTATCTGCAGGAATAGGGGCTTTCAGAGCATCCGAAAATGGGGCTTTAGGCAAGTAAGATGATTCCGGTGCAGTTGGTTCCTTCTCTATTTTCAGGTCCTCCTTGTTCTTGGGTGATTTGGATTCGGTTAGAGATTTAGGGTCAGTCTCATTGGTTTTACTAGTGTGTTCCATGACCTTCCCACTTCTCAGAGTCATGATTGATTTGGCATGTTCAGAAAAAGCTTCTGGGGTATTAGAACTCCCAATCACAAATTGCCCTCTTGGGTTGCTCTCTGGTTGGCTAGGTAATTTTCCTCCTTCCCTCCTACTGAATGCAGTTGCTAGTTGACCTATTTGGGTCTCTAGCTTAGCAATGGATTGTGTGTGGGAGTTAAGGATCTGAGTGTTGACTTCTAATCGTTCTAGTGCTTTCAGGACTTTTTCCTCAAAAGCTGAGCTGTGACCAGTAGTAGATGGTTGAGGAGCATTTTGAAATTGATGGTATGATCCATGCCTATATGTTGGATCCTGATATTGAGGTCGAGGTGTGGCAGGACCAACCACTGGTTGTGGTCTCCAGGAAAAATTTGGATGGTTTCTCCAGCCGGGGTTATAAGTGTTCGAATATGGATCGTTTCCTGGTCTGCGAGCTTGTTGGACTTGAGCTTGCTGAACCTGCTCGTGCACAAACTCAGAAAATTGAGGTACGGCTGGGCATTCACTAACAAAATGGTTCGGACTTGCACACAATGCACAAACTTCTTGGATTGGATTAGGTGGAATCGGGGATTGTCCAGTGTTTAGAAGACGATCTAATTTTTGGGACAGTTCATTTACCTTTTGATGGATATCTATTGCATTTCCTACTTCATATATTCCACCTCTTTTTGAGTTTAACATGGGTTTATCTCTAATGGAGGCAGACATATGATGTAATGAATTTTCACTTAAAATTTCAAACAGTTGCCATGCCTCATCCTCACTTTTCAGTATAAATGTCCCACCGCATGATGCATCGACCATTTGTCGATGTCTTTCAGAGAGCCCATCATAAAAACATTGGATTAACTGCCACTTGGGTACAGCATGGTGGGGATATTTTCTAATAAGGTCTTTTAATCTCTCCCATGTTTCATGAAATATTTCTCCATCTAATTGGGAAAAACTAGTTATGGCTTTCCTTATTTGATTAGTTTTTCCTATGGAAAAATATTTCTTGAGAAACTCTCCTTGCAGCTGGTCCCAGGTTGATATAGTCATGGAATCCAAAGTATGTAGCCAGTATTTGGCTTTGTCCTTAAGTGAAAAAGGGAATAATTTCAATCTAAGAGCATCATCGGAGAAGTTGTGAATTTTGACAGTTGAGCATATCTCAAAAAATTCTTCAAGATGTTTATAAGGGTCTTCATTACTAAGTCCATAAAATGAAGGTAACATTTGGATTATACTGGACTTAATTTCATATTGAGTGGCCTCTACAGGGGGTACTTGAATACAAGGAGAGTAGGTATATGTGGAAGGAGTAAAGTACTCCTTCAATTGCTTGGGTGGATCATTTTTCTGATTTCGGTCCATCTTTTTATGTCTGTTGGCTCTAAAGGTTCTTTCTATTTCTGGATCAAAAGGTTGGATTTCTGGTCGTAACGATCTACAGCCAAGCATACACCTTACAATTATACTGTAGAGCACACACAGAAATTTTTTTTTTTTTTATAATATATATTTTTATAATAAAGTGAGAAAAAAATGAAGAAAATCTAAAGAGAAGAACCTAAGAATCTTAAATCTATGAAAAGGGAGAAATTAATTAATGTTTAGATGTTAATTGCAATCAACTTAAACAATCATAGACTCTCTATCCTATGGTTAACTTAGATCTAGACAGCTCCTAACTTTCAAGATTGCTTTTGAGCACTCCAAGCTCAAGACTGACTAACTGACTCGGCCAGGTAAGCGTAAGATGTGGGAGGTTCCCTACTCGTTGCTTTCCTTAGACACCAACTAAGTTGGCCAGGTCAGTCAACGGAACCAATTGAAAACCACTTTCTTTAACCACTTGCCTTAGACACCGAGCAATTAACCAATCCGCACTCGGTTCAACTCTAGAGCTTTCTTATCCTATTGAGCTCGAAATTCCTAGGGCTGACGTCTAGTTGATTTTAAATTAAGGTCTAGGTTATGCAAATGCAAGGGAGTGATTTGTGGGCCAAGGAAGGGTGATCAAATCCCCACCTTATCTGGTTAATGGGTTATTACCCTTAAGATCAATTATGGAGATGCAATGCAAAGAAACAAGGTGTCCAATCAGGTTAGAAATTTTTATATTTGAGGTTACGCTATTTTAGTTAAGTGTTATGAAATGTCAGTGGTTTTTTTTTTATATAATTTTATCTTTTTATATATATATATATTTTTAATTTTTTTTTTAGTTTTGCAAGAAAATAAATTTAAGTGATTAAGTCTAAAAAGCAATAAACCACTGGGCTATGAAAAGTAGCAAATTATTCTAAGCAGCAAAATTTTTTAGTAAATTAGTTATGCAAGGTAATTCTGTAATTATGCAAATAAGATTATCTAGCTAGAAAGTACTGAAAAAAAAAATTTAAAACGAGAAATAAAAATTGAAAAGTATTTTTTTTTTAAAAATTTTTTTTTTCAATTTTTTAATTCAACCGTGCCAAGATCCCCGGCAACGGTGCCAAAATTTGATGCGTAGTCGTTGATAGCACCAAAAATAACTCTACTCACTACGTAGGTAGGATGAGTCGAGATCATATCCTCAGGGACCTTGGGCTAAGTTGAGATTGCAAGGTAAAAGAAAGAAGCGTTGTTTTTGATTTAGAAAATAAATTATCGTAAAATTGAGGTAATTAAAAAAAAATAAAGAGTTTGGAAGTTTTGAATTAATTTGCACTAGCAGAGTTGTATCTCTTTTTTAACTAAATAGATGTGATTAATCTTAGGTAAAATACCTGTCTTTCCTCGGCACGCTCCGTACCCGTAGATCACGGTGCGTCTCCGGAAAGTACTAGGTAACCAACTCTTCTTTCCTCGACACGCTCCGTATCCGTAGATCACGACGCGTCTCCGAAAAGTAAAAGTTGTTCCTAATATTAATCTAACAAGAAAGCATAAATAAAAGCATATGATAGGGAGCAAATAACGAACTCATGATAATTTAAATAAAAAGCATAATCTTTATTGCATATAAAGAAATACAGGAAAGTTTAGAACAATAAACCATCTCTGTGTCGTTACAAAATTTCTTCTCCACTCCCGAGACTGCTAGCCTAGCTGCTCATGAAGTAGTCCCTTTCTATTCCTCTATGCAAGGCTCTAGAAGAATTTCTGGGCTCCCCCTCCAATGAGAGTACAAAAGTCTTTTTATAGGTGTTAGGAGGGAGGAGTTTTACATGATCTTCCGATGTGGGACTAAAAAAATATAAATCTTTCAACACATTTCTAAATATTATTTTTTTCCTTATTTTGAACTTGTCTACAGTGCGCCCACACCCGCGTCAGCGCCCGTCCCCGCATCCACGCCGCGTCCTGCGTCCGCGCCCCGCATCCAAACCACGTCCCGCGCCAGCTTCCCGCGTGTTCACGCGCGTTCACGCGCGCATGCTTCTTCTTTTGAATTCACGCGCGCCAGATTTTTGTTTTGAATTCATAAGCTCACGTGAAACCTTTTTTTGTAAATTTCAAAATGAAACAAAAGTTCATTCATAATGACATCTATATCCTTTTTGGATTCCTTGCATAGTATCTTCATTTTCTATAATACCAGATGCATCTTTCTTTTATTTTAATTTTATTTTAAGTCCAATTTTCTTCAAACTTGAGTCTTTTTGATCTATGAATCGGACTCTTTGTATCGGCGATCACCTTTCCTGTAAAACATAGAAAGAAACATCAAATTCTTAATAAATAAGATAAATTAAATATAATTTTTTAATTTAAAATACTTAAATTAAGTGTTTATCAAGTCTCTGATCAAATCAAACCTCATGTGGATACCTGTTGAGGTCGGACACGTGTGCGGCTACATCAGAACCTAAAGACATCCACAGATCTGAATTCGAAAAGGAGTTCTATGATTTAGGTATGTGATTCGATCATAAATAAATTTTTAATCTCTAAAATCAGATGCAATATATCTTATTTATCATCATATAAACTAGATCAATAGATATAAGATTTTGATCTATGCATGCGTAGGATTAAAATTATTTTAATCTTGACTTTCATTACTTAAATTCAAAATTATTTTAAAATCTGCATGCAAAATATCTAAAATTCAACAGTGATATCAGAGCCACGGGTTCATATACATGAAAATAAGATGAGATTTGATTTTTAAATCAGATCTGAAATTAATCTGATATAGATCCGACATTGATCTCAAACAAGACTGTCCTAGCAAAGAGTTTGCCCCTTATGTTGAAAAGATTATCCTATATCGATGTTAGATGTTTTAAAAAATATTTTTAAATTTTAGATCTAATTTTTATTCATATACGAGATATATGAATATTTTTAGATCTGATATATCATGATTTGTTCGATATTGATATGAAATAAGGCTGTCCTAGCAAAGAGTTTGCCCTTTATGTTGAAAAGATTGTCCTATATCAATGTTGAATGATTTTAGATCTAATTTTAAATCATGTATAAGATATGTGATTGTTAATTTAGATCTAAAAAATTAGTTTTTAGATTTAATTATTTATCATATATGAGATATATGAGTAGTGGCTTAGATCTAAAATTGTTTCATAGATCTGAAAATTGAAAATTAGTTTTCGATACCATAACATGTTTAGATCTAAATTTTAAAATTTAGATCTAAAATTTGTAGAAAAAAATTTTAGATTTAAAATTTTTTGATATTGTTCTAATATAAGATCATCCTGACATAACTTGTTATGCTGTATGGTTGTCCTAGAACGATATTAAAATTTTTTTATTAAAATAAAATTTTAGATCTAATTTTTCTTTATATATATGATATATGTATTATTGTTTAGATTTGAAAAGAGTTTCAAGATCTATTTTTATTCGTATATATAATATATGAAAGTATGTTTAGGTCTGAAATTAGTTTCTATGATATATATTTTGTTCATATATATGATATGTGATTGCATGTTTAGATCTGAAATTAATTTTTATGATCAAAATTTAATTCATATATATGATATATGATTGTATGAATGATCTAAAAATTATTTTGAGATCCAAAACTTATTTTTCATGCAAAGAATTTAGATCTGAAAATTTAGATTTAAGATATGAAATTTATGTTTGTGCATGAGAGATTGGTTATGGGTAGATTAAATTAGGTCTTGTAATTTGATTACATCTAGGACAATTGATTTGAACTTAATGGAACCCAATTGATTTGAGTGGCTGATCAAATTCATTCAAGAGTTGATTAGGATTAGATTAAGAATGCTCACGATCAAATCAATTGTTGTAGTTGATCGGATCGATTGAAATCTATTTATTTAGTCGATTGATTTAAGGATCTAATTCGGCTCAGTGGCTCGAGCTTCAATCACTTAAGCTAATCCATTTGAAACCAATTGATCAATTGATGTCTAAAGCAAGTGCTAGATGGTAGTTACTTAATTAGGATCCTTGAATTATCAAAGGAGAGCCTCTCACTCATCTTCACTTATCTGGCCAATTGGGTAGATTATGTCTTGAATTAGATTATTTGGTAGTTTAGTTTAACCCATGCTGATAGGACTAGTTATGATGATGATTGATTAAAAGAGATCTGAATCAAATCTCCTCATAAATATTAAGTCTAGTGGTCTTTCACTATTATAGATGTGCGGACATACTACCGACGTTTATTATTCTTGGCTGATCATAGTGATTCAATTACATCAGGAACATGCAACCACTCTATTAGCAAAGAATTACTTCGAGATAAAGATGAGGTTGGGCCCAATAACTATTAAGTGAGGGACTCATTGATAGTTTTACATCTATTTGTGAACGGTGGATCTGACTTAACTAAAGAGTGTGGTCAATAACTATTAGGGGAGCCCACAGAACTTAGAGATCAAATCGCTGTAATATATTTAAAGAAGCATCTAGATAAGAAGTTATCTACACATCAGTGTATGTATTACAAATAACTATTAGATGAGGTGCACGGTGTCGGTGCCCTACAATAAAATAGGTTTTTAGCGACGAAAAATTTTCATCGCTAATAATCTATTTTCGTCACTAATAATTATTAACGATGAAATATTCATTGCTAATTATTCATCATAAATAATCATATCATTGATAATATTTTATGATAAAAAAAAAATTTCATCACTAATAAATGACATTTACGATGAATAATTTTCGTCATTAAAATATTTTTGTCAAAAAATTTTAATCATAAAAAAATATTTATGATGAATTATAATGTCATTAAAAAATAAAATATTAATAACAATAAATTTTTTTTATCATTATTAATTTAATTAAAATATTTTTGAAATAAAATTTTTAAAAACTTTTAGCGATGAAAAGTTTTTATCATAAAAAATATTTTTTGCAACAAAAATTTTTCATCATTATTAATTTAATAAAAAAACTTTTAGAAAATAAAATTAAATAATATTAGTGAAGAAAATCTTATGTCATAAATAAGATAATTTTTGATGAAAATTTTCATTGCTAATAATTATTTACGATGAATAATTTTTCATCATTATTAATTATATGTAAAATTTTAATAATTTTATATTTATTAAAAAATTAAATTATCATACTAAAATATTTTTGGTGATTAATATTTCATTAAAAATAATTTCATCGCTAATAATTTAATCATTTTTTTTAAAAAATAATATATGAGTATATTTTTTTAATTTATATCTATAATATTTTTTAAAATAAAAAAATAAAAATAAAAAATTATATAATAAATAGATAAATAAATTTTATTATTTTATTATATTTAATTAAAATTATAAAAAGTTTCAAATAAAAATAAAAAAATACATGAAGAAGCCGTCAAGTGTCGGCATCTAAAGAATGAGCTGGAGAAGGAAAGTGCTCGAAAGAGCTCGGACCGGCCTGCTACTACCTCATCAGTTGTATCATCTGTTCTATCTGCATCATCCACTCCATTATCTAGATCTGGAGCTATTGATACTCGTCGATGCGTGCAGCCAACTCCTGAGCTCGCTGCTCAGCCTACCTTTGTACCTCCGTCAGTCGAGCCTCGCACGTAGAATGGATGTCAGTCCTAGATGAGCGTGACGATGAGGGAGTAATGATCCCATACCCTAGACCCCTAACATAACAGATCTCGTACCAAATACCTGATCACAGATCTCATCATCTGTGGGTGTGATCGAGCCCTCAGGGGTAGGCTGGAATCTCATATCTGTCATACGATCCTGAAATTTTGTAATAAAAATTAGACTGCGAATGAAAAAATAATTAAAAAAACTTACAAAGAGCTTCTAGCTCCCTGTCATCCACTCTCCTGACCGTCGTTGGTAGGTCCACTGGTAGATATCGATCCTACTAGGAAGCTCGCCACTCTCAGCATCTCTCTGTAATTTGAGAATTAATAAAAAAAATTTAAATAACTATAAAATTATATGCTAATTAAAAATTTAAAATTACCTACCATGTGCTCCATGTGACGAGCAAACGACCTCGAACCCCCATAATACGGTACGGTCAGTCTCACCCAATTCACGATGTTTTGGGCACATCTTCTCTATATAGTTACCAATCAAATTAGTAGATAACAAATTTAATTTAAAAATAAATAATTCAATCATTAAACTCTAAAAAAAGAAGAAGTTTGAATGTGTAACCTGATATGCCGGATCCTCGTAATACCGGCATATGACAGTCCAGTCATCCATAGTGATGCTGTCATAGGGCTGCTACTGTGTTGCCTCCTCCCCATGATCTTGCACCATATGGTACCAATGCTGATGCATGTGATGGCGATAATCTCTGAAATGCAATGATAAATGAGTGTCCACAGCTCGCCTCACACGATCCTCCTCAAAATCAATGATGTCGAATATACCTTGCCAATAACAAATATTAGAAGAATACTATGCAAATTAAATATTCACAATATAATTTATTTTACCTGTAAGTGGATGTAGAAAATCTCTCTCTGAGTCGGTAGAACGTGACACTAATCGAAGAGCGTCATGGAGGCATAACTATAGTATATGATACCCAACTCAGTCTGCCATGGCTCGCACCATCCCCTAATAGGTCTGGTGTAGTCAGCTGGTATCTTGATCCGAAGATGCTATCTCGCATGCTCGCATCTCCAATGCTCTAGAACGAGGTTCTTCGATAGATCTTGCCCTCGCCTCACTACCGATGAAGACTAATCTGAAACAACAATAAATAAATCATTAGTATGATCCAAATAAAAGAATCAAATTTTATTATTTTAAAAATATAATAATACACTCACTGGGATCCACCTCACTGGTGTTGGATTTTGGAGTTTGGTGCATGCATATGTGTTTCAAAACTTTTATTTTCTAAATACCGCAGCGGAGAATAAGATTAAAACACTTTTAATCTGAATTTTGCATGCGTAAAAATATAAAACCACATGGATCTATTTCATATGCTGAAATTGATATATGCTGAAATTTAGATTGTGATCAAATCACATACCTGTTTCGCAATCTCTTTCTTCAAATCTGGATCTGAAAGAGATGAGGCTCTCTGTTAGCTGCACAAGTATCTAACTTCTATGAGTATTCACTTGGGATCAGCCTGGAATAGCTCTCTATAATCTGAATTTTGAATCCCAAAAATTCAGCTTGCTAAATCTGAACGAAGCCTAGATCGCGATTAACACTTGATCTTTCTCCTTGATCTTCTTCTTCTCCTCTTCTCTAAAGTTTCTCCTTACTATGTGCTGCTACCAGATACTAGAAATCAGTAAGGAAGAGGCACCCAAACTCCTTTGGGCATGGAACACCTTGGGACGCACGTCCCAAGGGAAGGGCATGTAGAACGCCCAAGAGAAGAGAAAAGGGGAGGAAGAAAGGGTGCGGGGAGAGCCTTTGGGTATGCAAAGTTACTGGTTTGGATGCTCTAGGGACCTTAGAGAAGGTTCCTTTAAATAGGCATAAGGATTGAATCCTATTCAATTTCATAATATAAGTTCTACTTGCATTAGGATTCCTATTAACTTAAGTTATCCAACTTATATTAGGAAGCCCATTAGGCACCAATAATGGAAGCCCTTGCACCCATAATTGGACACCCCAAAATGCACCCAAGAGATATCCTATATGAAAACAAAAGGCCCTCTAATCAATGGACACATCCAAATTGATCAAATCAAGGTGGTGCCCCATAATAACTATCAAGAAGATTCATAAGGGACTTGCACCCTTAATTTATATGATCCATAACCTTAAACACCCAATAATTGAAGTCTCATGAATCTTATTCATGTGGGTTATTAGCATGTAATTAAGTTAGAATTAACTTATCAAATAAATAATCCCAACAGAAAGAGAAATTGGGTCCAACCATGTGCTAGCAAGGTTACCATAAATTCAATGAATTTTTCTAAACCCAATTGATACTTCATAAGCTCAATTACTTATTTCAGGCCTAATCTCTTTATTGTGTAATCTCATAAGTTCAATTCTATCTGGTAGTGAGACATACAATAATTTCTATCATCGTATCATTGAAACTCTTTTCAATGGATCGAAATAATTTCACTCTAACTCAACAAGGATTATCGATCCAGAACAATCTTAGTGAGCTCTCACAATCCACTAGCGACACCTGGTAGTATGTAATGGCCACCCAATAGAACTGAAATGAACCTCTAGATGTAGTTAACGTGTAATTCAATCTCTCTATCGTGAGTCCTGACTAGATGGCAGGTCATAAATAAATCGTCAAACCTCAACATCGGTCATATGATATGTTCAATCAGCTTAAGTCCATATGTGATTCTATGAAAACTCTTTTTCATCAATCACACTGCTATGATTATAGATTTTAGGATTCAGCTTCTTAAATCTCATAGGACTACTCTTTTCTGCTAGGACCGATAGATCCCATCTTGATGCACATCCCACTCTTACAGTGGACCAACTGTCGCCAACATCCATTACAAGGGCTCCTTGAGACCCATGTTGATGTGTCAGTCAAATTTTAGCAGCTTCACTGTGAGCAGTAGTGTCATCTCAGGTCAAAGGATCAGTCATACAACTGCAGCATCGAGAAAATCACTAACGAGTGAGCAAACATCCATGTGACTTCTCGTGTTGGTCATACTCAGTGCTAGTTGTTCTCTAACAACCACCTGCACTCTCGCTCCAGTATCTCTATACTGCAGACTCGAGATCCATTTGTCCAAAGAAAGCAATCCATGCACTGGTCTATCCGGATCAATCACCATCCCCATAATGATTCTATGATCAAGAGCAATTTAGGAATCAACCATCAATGATATATGCTTCAAATTCTCAACTCTTTGAGAATATGTGTCATCATCTTGTTAATCCCTTAGATAATTCATGGACACATAGACATGAATGGTAATATAACTGCCCAATAAGTATAAAATCATATCCTAGAGATATGAATGTGTCAGTCAAGATTGGCTTCTAGGGCATACATCCAACAACTCCATCCTTCTTTCTGATTAGTCAAGTACAAAAAAAAGTCTAGAGAACCTGGGCCCTAAGGGTTAGGTTCAATCTGATTTAAATTGGATCCCAATCGGGTTCAAATTGAGTCCGAATCAAATCAAATTCGAAAGGCTATCAAACTTGATCCAATAAGGTTTAAAATCCAAATCTGATTTGTATAATTAAATCTAATTAGCATTAAATTAAATTAAGCCTAATTAAATTAAATCTAATTTAAATTAATTAGGATTTGATCTATAATTTAATCAGCCTCAATTAAATTATAATATTTATAATTAAGTCTATGTGCTAACAATTAACAGTTACTAAATCTATAACACTTACAAATTAGTAATTTTTAAATTCAAACTATCAATCAAATTGATAATTTAAATTTATTCAAGCTATTGATCAGGTTAAACTCCTTTTGTATATAAACCCTCAAGTTCTATTTTGTCTAATAGTGAGATATACTATGATCTCCATCACAGTATCATCGAAACTCCTTTCGATGGACCAAAATAATTCTAGCTCACCCCAATAAGGATCGTTGATCCAAAAATAATCTTAGTGAGTTTTCACAATCCACCAGTGATATCTAGTAGCATGTAGTGGCAATCTAGTACAACAAAAAAATATGAACCCCTTGGTACAGTTATCGTGTGATTCAATCCTTTTATTATGAGTTTCAACTTGATAGAGGTCATGAAGAACTCATCAAATCCTATTGTCAGTCATATGTCAGATTGGCTCGACTCGAGTTTACTTGTAAATCTCATAAAAATTTATTTTTAATATTCATATTTGCTTCGATCGAAGACTTTCTGAGCTCAATTTTGTAAATCACATAGAGCTTTTTCTTTTCTACCAAGGTTGATAGATTCCATCTAGGTGCACCTACTCTAATAGCGAATCTAAATCTACTGTAGCCAACATATACAGCAAGAATCTAAATGGCTAGGGATCAAAAAAATATACAGTCAAACTCAGTAGCCTCGTTGTGAATAGCCAATAATACCGTAGATCAAAAGACCACTCATACCACTACAGCATCAAGAAGACTACTGACGAGTGAGTAGACATCCAAGTAGTTTCTAATGTTGGTTATCCTCAGTGCAAATTATTCTCCAACAACCACCTACACTCTTATCTCAGTATCCCCATACTATAGACTCAAGACTCACCTGTCTATAAGGGAGGTGATCTGTGCACCGATCGTAAATAGATTGATCACTATCCTCCGTGACAATCCTACAATCGAAAGCATTTAGAAACTAACCACTAATAATGTATGTCTCAAATTTTTAATACCTTGAAAATATACAATATCATCTTTATTAATTTTTAAGATAAATCATGCACACATAAATATCATTGAAAATTAAAATATCTTTTTATTAATAATAAAATTTTACAAGTACAAGAATGGCCCTAGAAATATAAATATGTTAGCCAATAATTAGCTTCTAGGGTACTCATCTAACAATATTTGGTATATGCAACTTTAGTTTTAGATCTAAAAATTAATATATGTGTGATATATGTTTGTGGATTTTAGATCAAAAGCTTTGTATATGAGATATATGACTTTAGATTTAGATCTAAAAATATTTCAAGATCATAAGCCATTAATGCACGCAATGAAACATAATCTAAAAAATATTTTTAAAATATAAAAATTATATTATTGTATGTAAGTATGGGTTGAATAAATTAGATCTTGTGATTAGACTATAATTGAGATTAATTGATTAGATCATGTTAGAACCCTTTATCGATTTTAAGCAATTGATCGAACCTAATCAATGGTTGGTTAGGATTAGGTCAAAGGAGCTCAAAAGATGAGTTTAATTATAGTTGGTCATATTGATTCATATTTTGATGTGAATTAATTGACTCAAGACTAAATTTGGCTCAGTGGTTCGGGCTCGGGTCAATAGGCTAACCTGATCGATTCTAATCGATCAATTTGGTGTCTAAAATAAATACTTAGATGGTGGTTATTTAATTGATTCTGTTGTCTAATCTGATTAATTCGTTGGTGTTTAAAGAAAGCAATGGGGGGATCCTCACTCATCTTAACTTATCTGGCCATTTTAGAAGATTATATTTTGTATTAGATTACTTGTTGACTCGAGTTCACTTATGTCGACTAGGTTAATCAGACATGAGATTGTGCTGATCTGAATCTGACCAATCAGATATCAGACGTGCTGACTTAGAAGAGATCTGAATTTAAATCTCTTCACGAAAAATTAAGTCTAGCGATCTTCCACCATTGTAGAGATGCGGGTGTCTTCCTGATGTTGGTCATTCTTGGCTAGTTATAATGGTTCGATTACATCAGAAAGATACAACCACTCTATTGGCATTAGATATCTTAGGATAAAGATAGGGTTGGACCTAATAACTATTAGGTGAGGGATCCAATGATGGCTTTGTGCCCGCTAGTGAATGGTAGATTTGACTTAACTAATAAATGTGCCAATAACTGTTAGGTGAGATCACAGGACTTAGAGATCAAATCCATTGCATCTTGCTTAGTAAAGCAATAGATAAGATGTTGTCTACTCATTATCTGTACTCATCAATAACTATTAGGTCAGATGTATATAGATCAGTGAGACCACCGTACCTACTAGAAATCGATCATATATAAGTTTCTGTTTCTCCACCCAAGAAGTATGGAAGATTCAAAAAATTTATGGGAGCCTTGTTTGTTTTTAAAATCCTTAAAATAAATATTTACTAAGTCAAATATCTAATTAAAAATTATTTTTTCTATAGATAACTATGTCAAGTTCCAACCCTTTAGCTTGAATCCTTGACACCAATAAGTTGATCGGGACAAACTATAAAGACTAGCTCTGAAACTTAAGAATTATTCTTAGTTTCAAAAAATTGACCCATGTCCTAGATCAAGATGCACCTGTGTTGCTAGCTCATCCATCCCTTGATCAATGGGCCACACTTGAGAAGTGGATGGATGAAGACAATAGAGCGAATTGCTATATTCTTGCATTTATGTTCAATGATTTTCAGCATCAACATGAAGATATGCAGATGGCCAAGGATATGCTGACTCACCTACAAGAGTTGTACGGTGAGCAAAGTCACACAATTCACTTTGAGGTCTCCTAGATTTTTCAAAGTGAAGATTCCTGAACAGTTCATCAATGATCATTGTTTGACAATGATCAAGGACATTGAAGAGCTTCAGAAGCTCGGGATGATGATGGATAAAAAATTACAGGTAGATTTGATCTTCCAGTTTCTTTCAGATTCATATGAGTAGTTCAACATAAACTACTATATGAATAAGATTGATAACACTCTGTCCGAACTATTGAATATATTGGTAACAGTTGAGGACACCTTGAAAGGTTCAAGAGGCTTGATTCTTATTGTGGAGCGGGCTTCCTCTAAGAGAAAGTCTACTTGAAAGAAGAAGAAGAAGCTTGCAAAGAAGCAGAAGAAGAAGGTTCCAAAGAAGGCCGGTGATAAGAAAAAATATTTTTATTATAACATCGAAGGCCGTTGGAGAAGGAACTATTCGACCTACCTGACGAGTGTGAAGAACAGGAAGAAAGATGGGCCTTTTAAAGGTACGTCTGATTTGCTCATAATTGAAACTAATCTAACAGCTTCTTCTTCTTCTAGTTGGATTCTAGATTCTGATTTAGGTGCTCACTTGTACACTTCTATGCAGGGTCTGAAAAAAGTTAGAGGATTGAGGGAAGGTGAGATTACTCTCTGAGTCGATAATGGAGAAAGAGTTGCTGCTGTAGTCGTCGGGGCCTACCTTTTACGACTACCATTAGGAATTAGTTTAATTTTGAAAGACTATTATTTTATATCTGTAGTCAGTAAAAATTTAATTTCTGTACCTATGCTGGCATAGGATTACTATAATTTTTATTTCAATAAAAATATGTATACAATTTATTTTGAAAATAAAATTATTGTACATACTTTCTTGATTGACGGTCATTATCATTTGTATGTGGATGTGAGTATTAACATTAACGAGCAAACTGTGAATACCATAGGGTCTAAGAGACTTAGAGATAGGATTAGCTAAAAGTATCTGTGGCACCTTAGGTTAGGCCATATAGAAGAGAGCAGACTTAACAAACTGGAGAAAGATGGCCTTCTCGGGCCATTGACTTTCAAGTCTTATCAGGTTTGTAAGTCCTATCTTCAAGAATAAATGGCCAAACTACCCTTTGTGGGACAAGAAGAAAAGGCCATTGAGATACCACCCTGGTGCACACTGATGTGCATGGTCCATTCGATGCACAGGCCAAGGGTGACTACATCTACTTTATAATCTTTACCGATGATTACTCATGGTATGGATTTGTATATTTTATGCATCATAAGTCTGAAACTTTTGAAAATATAATATATATATATATATATATATATATATATATATGTGTGTGTGTGTGTGTGTGTGTGTGTGTGTGTGTGATGCTTCCATAGAAAAATAATATATATATACATACATATATATAATATATATATATATATATATATATATATAAATTTATATAATATATATAATAATCTAGAATCTCATTCAAAAGACTTATCAGATCTAGCTAAATTGATGTGTAGATATATTTATATATATTATATATAAATATAAGTGCATGGCTATTGTGGCATTACAGAAAATATATAACTTGTTTATTAAAGTAGATGCACAATCATTACTGCTCCTACAAAAGGCATAGCTTTGTTTATAAATTTATTGTAAATTACTAATCTACTAAAAGTTGTATGCAATTATTGGAATGTTTTCAGTACAAATAACTCTACTTGCTAGAGATAAAATACTCAATTTAAAATGAATTACAATTTAAGTCAATTATTGATAAGAATTATGAAGGGTTCAATTCATATTATTATACCAAAAAATTTAACAATATGGAGGACTCTTCTCCTTGTACTACATTAGTATTCATTCTTTTTATAGAGAAGTAACATCATATTTATTTTTGTAAATATACAACTCGCCTTACCTCAACTTAACTAAGGTGTGATCCCAAACTCATTAGGATTGAGTATATAAATTCTTTTTCTTTATTTCACTTGGTTTAGAGACATTAAATATCAATTCTTTTCTTACCACTTCATCTATATCTTGTTTGGTGTATCTCTTTATTTTTATATATAAATCACTCATTTGTATAGATGCACATATACTTCGGCCTGTATTCTATATATCTAAAGTATCTAAAATCATTGTTCTCTAAACTTTATCTTAATTGATGTTACCTTTATTTTTTTATGAACAACTTCATTTTAATTTTATTTTTTTCTTGTATTACTACATATTCATCTTAATATTGTACATACTTTTCTTATGCACATATTATTTTTTAAAAACTATCTAATATTTATTTATATAAATATAGAAAAAATTACTATAATATATCTAAACATCCTTCAATAGGAAAATTTTTAAAATTTTAAAATTTTTAAAATTTTTTAAATATTAGCAACAATTTTTTTCATTATAAAAAAAGGCATTAGCGATGGAAATCTTATTTTCCATCGCTAATAGTCTAGTTTTTAAAATTTTTAATTTTTTTATTTTTCAAATATTAATGATGAAAAGTATTTATCATAAATAAGCAATGATTTTATGATAAATATTCGATTAGCATCATAAATAGTGGATTATTTAAGATAAAAAATTTTTATCATAAATTATCTTTTATTTTTAAATTTTTATAATAGATTTATTAGTAATGGAAACTCATACTTCTGTCGTAAATGTACTTCATGATTTATGATAAAAATTTTTACGTCACTAATAGTGTCATTTTTGAAAATTAAATTTTTTTTATTTTTCACATATTAGTGATAAAAAATATTCATCATAAATAATCAATGATTTTTTGATGAAAAATAAAAATTCTATTGTAAATAATAGATTATTTATGACATAAATTTGTTCATCGCAAATATTCTATAATTTTAAAATTTTTAGTTTTTCTCATTATTTATGATAAAAAATTTTATTGTAAATAGTGGAGTATTGGTGATGGAAAATAATTTTTCATCACCAATACTCAGTATTTATGATGTAATATTTTTATCATAAATAATCTATAATTTTTAAATTTTTAAATTTTTTTTTACATATTAGTGACGACAAACTTTCATCATAAATATTGAGGTATTTGCGACAAAAATTTAATTTTCATCATCAATACTCTATTATTTATGATGTAATATTTTTATCATAAATAATCTTTAATTTTTAATTTTTTAAAATTTTTTATTTTTTTCAAATATTAGTGATAAAAATTTTTCATCATAAATAACCAGTATTTGTGATGAAAAATGAGGTTTTATCATAAATATTTATATTATTTACAATGCAACTATTTTTATCATAAATATTTGAAAATTTAAAATTAAAATAAATATTTTATTATTTATGATGATTAATTTCATCGCAAATAATAGGTATTTATGATGAATTTTTTTTCATCACAAATATGAAGTTATTTGTGATGAAAACTAATTTTCATCATAAATATTTCATTATTAACGATGAATTTAATTTTTCATCATAAATAGTTTTATTGGGGATGAAAATATTTCTGTCGTCAATAAATTTATTGCAAAAACTCTCTTTTCTTGTAGTGGTGGGACCGCAGCACCCACTAAAAATTCAGTTATCACGTTAGGGTATTTATTTCTTCATTCGAAGAGTATGAGAGATTCAAAAAAACAGTGAAAGCCTAGTTATGTCTAAAAATTTTTAGAGTAAGTATAAAATTAAGTACAAATATCTAATTAGAATATTTACTTTCTGGGTTTATTATGTCAGCTTTCAACTCTCTAGCTCGAATCTTAGATATCAACCATTTAACCAAAATCAATTACATAAACTGACTCAAAAATCTAAAAACCATTCTTAGTTTTTAGAAAATTAATTCATGTTCTTGATCCGGATATCCTTATGTTACCAGCTTGTCCAATCCAAAGTCAATGAGCTATACTTGATAAGTGGATGAATTATGACAATAAAGATAGGTGTTTTATGTTGGCATCCATGTCAGATAAACTCCAACGTATGCATGAGGATATGTAAGCTGCCAAGGATATACTGACTCATCACAAATATTGTGAGATGATCAGAGTCACATAGTGCATAAGATGCATGATGGGTAGTCTGTCCATGATTAATGTTTGACATGATCAAAGATATTAAGGAGCTTGAGAAGCTTGACATTATCGTGCACAATGAATTACTAATGGATTTGATCCTGTGATCCCTTCTTGATTTGTATGGGCAGTTTATGGAAAACTACCATATGAATAACCATTATAGCTCCTTATCTGAATTGATCAATATGTTGGTAACTTCGTAAGGACCTTGAAAAGTTTAAGGGGTATATACCTAAAGAGCCTAAAGAAATAAGGACATGCCTTGAGAAGGCATGTTGGAATTGCTCAAAACTAATCTTATAATTTTCTCTTCTTCCAGTTGAGTATTAGACTCTAATGCCTATTTATGCACTTCATTGAAGGGTTTAAGGAAAGATAGAGGGCTGAGGGAAGGTGAAATAACCCTTCGAGTCGGCAATAGGACAAGAATTGCTGCTGTGACCGTGGATACCTATCCTCTGTGATTACCATCTGGTTTTAGTTCTTGGAGATAGTCTCTATCATTTATATAGTGATGCATCTGTGAACTTATTTGAGCAAATAATGAATGCCATTGGGTCTGAGAGATCCAATGTCGAGATAAATTTGAAGTATATGTGGCACCTTAGGCTAGATCAGATAGGAGAAGAAATGGTTAATAGACTGGAGAAACATGGACTTTTAGACTCATTGACTATTGAGTCAAATCTAGTCTGTGTATCATCTCTTTAAGAAAAAATGACCAAGCAGCTCTTATGGAACAAAAAAAAAGAACTACTGATATACTTACCCCGGTACACATTTGATGTGTGCGGTCCATTTGATGCACTAGTCAAGGGAGGTTGTCTATACTTCATTATTTTTATCGATGATCAATCGTGGTATGGATATGTATATGAGATACAAATTTGAAGCCTTTGAAAGGTTCAAAAAAGTCAGATGTGAAGTATAGAAGCATACTAAAAAAATTCTAAAGATACTTTGATCAAATCGAGAATGCAATATCAAAGTAAAAAAAATTTCGATTATCTCATAAAAATTGTATAGTTTTATAGTAGACCCCTCCTAGTATACCTCATCTCAATGGAGATCTAAGAGGAGGATTAGGACTGTATGAGATATGGATCGATCTATGATGAATTTCATTGAATTATCTTGTTTCTTTGGGGATATGCTTTTTTTGAAATTTATCTATTGAATAGAGTTTCCTCTTAATCAATTCCTATCACACCATATGAGATATGGCATGGTAGAAAATGGAGTCTTGATTATCTCAAAATTTGGGGATATTCGTCTGTATCAAGTGACAGTAGACGGACATATTAGAGGATAGGTCTATGAGAGCTCATTTCATATGGTATCCTAAAGGCTTTGGGATACTACTTTCTCTTCCTAATAGATCACAATGTGATTGTGAGCCGTCATGCTATCTTCTTGAAAAATAGTTTATCCAAGATGAAGTAGTGAAAGAAAAGTTGAGCTCGAAGAGAGAGTCTCTGAAGAGCAACAAGTCATAAGACCTATAGAATCTATTCATAATGAGCCCGTACATGTAGTAACCTTTCCACCTTGAAGATCTAGTAGGATATTCCATCCTCTCCAAAGGTACTTAGGTATGCTTATAGAGGATGTAGAGAAAGTGTTTCACATGGGAGATAGGAAACATAGAGATGATCTCAAAATCTACAACAAGACGATGATAGTGACTCTGAGAATGGGATGTGAAATTATCTTTCTGAATGAAAATCTTCAGAAGATATCTATATGGAACGGCCTATGGATTTCACTTTCAGTGATAGAGATCACACTGTAAAGGCCCATATATGGACTTAAGCAAGCATCTTGGAGTTGGAACATTCGTTTCAATAATGTGATCAAATTATTTGATCAGGATTGAGAAAGATTCATGTGTTTACATGAAGATCAATGGGAGTGCTGTCACATTTCCATAATGTACATGGATGACATCATCCTGATTGGGAATGTCCCATGATGACATCAGTTAAAATAGGATTGTATATAGAATTCTTCATGAAAGACCTAGGGCCAACATCCTATGTTCTGAGAATAGAGATAGATCCAAGTGGATGCTTGAATTTTTATAGAAAAATATATAGAGGAGGTACTGAAAAGATTCAGCATTGAAAACTCTAAGAAGGTGTCTGCTATCCTCTTGGGTATAGGAGTATGCCATACTATGTATTCGACTTAATATAGCCCTTACTGTGAGTAGATATCAGTTGAATCTAGACTGAGAGCACTGGATTGCTATGAAAACATCTTTAAGTACTTGAGATGCACTAAAGATTTATTCTTGATTTTTGGAGTAGGATCAGAACTAAGAATGGGAGGATACACGAATGTTGATGGTAGAATATCTACATCAGGATGTGTTCTTGTACGATGTTAGTTCGGTATGTTGGAAGGATTCATTCTACATTAGGATGTGTTCTTGTGTGATGTTAGTTCGGTATGTTGGAAGGATTTCAAGCAACCGATCAATAGAAGCTGAGTATGCTGTAAATATGTAGGATGCATTTTGATTTTAATGTTAGTTGCAGAACTGAATGTCATGCCATGAGATGCCATGATATTATACGTAAAGATATGGTGCCGTAGCCTTTGCAAAGGAGCCAAGATGTCACTAGAGGTTCAAGCACATAGAGCAGTGGTATAAGTGACTATCTCGAGTAGAAATACATAGAGGAGCAGAGAGTAGACTCCATATGGGATGTAGTAAACTCACTAATTAAGTCACTTAGCTAGTCAGCCAAAGATCGAAGCCTGTCTTGTGAAGACGGGGCTTAGGTATATGGTAGATTAACTTTAGTGCAAGTGGAAGATTGTTAGATGTATGTCCCAGAAATTAATTTTGGCTGATGCATATTATATTATTAGGACATGATTTTATACTTAACGGATAGTTTTTTATTTTCATTCATGTTGTATGTATCCATAAATCATCCAAGGGATTAATAAAATGATGACACATATTCTCAAAGAGTGGAGAATTTGAGACATGTGTCATTGGTGATTAGTTCCTAAATTTTTTCCGATCATAGGATCATCATGGAGATGATGATTGATCCAGATAGATTGATACATGGATCGCTTCCTTCGAACAGATGAGTTTCGAGTCCATAGTGTAAGGATATTGGAGCGAGAGTGTAGATAGTTGTTAGAGAATAATTGCATTGAGCATGACCAACATGAGAAGTCATATGGATGTTTGCTCACTCATTAGTGACTTTCTCGATGCTGCAGTTATATGAATAGTTCTTTGCCCTACGATACCAATTACTGTTCACAATAAGACTGCTGGAGTTTGACTACACATAAATATTAACTCAATTAGTCTTTGTAGTGGATGTTGGTGATAGTTGATCTACTGTGGGAGTAGGTGCGCATTTAGATAGGATCTATCGATCTTAATAAAAGAGAGTAGTCCTATGAGATTTAAGAGACTGAGTCCTTAAGTCTATGGCCATAGTAGTATGATTGTTAAAAAAATATTTTCATGAGAATCATAGTCAGACTCGAGCTAATTGAATCTATCATATGACCGATATTGAGATTTGATGATTTATCCATGACCTGTCATCTAGTCGAAACTCACGATAGAAGGACTAAATCACATAGTAACTACACCTAGAGATTCATCATCTTTATTCTGTTGGATGCCACTACATATTGCTAGGTGTCACTAGTAAATTATGAGAGCTCACTAGGATCATTCTGGATCAATGATTCTTGACGGGTATGAGTTTAAAGTGTTCTAATCTACTGAAAGGAGTTTCGATGATATTGTGATAAGGATCATAATATATCTCACTACCAAACTAAATAGAACCTATGGGATCACACACAATAAAGATTTCTAACTGATCAGATTGTTGAGTTGCGATTATGAATCATAATAGAATTTAATTATCAATGTGATTGATGATTAATCTAATACAAAAATTATAATTGAAAGATTCACTAAATGTTAGTGAATTATAGGAGGATCAATTAGTAATTAGATTGCTGTCTGGCTCAATCTGATTGAGTTATAGGATTCAAATTTGATTTAATTAAATTAGATTCAATTTAAGTTGGTTTGGATTTGATTAGATTAAGCCTAATTGGTTTATGAGATAACCTAATTGCATAAGGAGAACAATTTCTTCTTTGACTAAGACTTAATTGAATCAATTTTCTAATTAAATTAAAATTTAATCTAGATTTAATTAAGTTTTTAATTAGACTAGGAATTAACTTAATTTGGTTGCTAACTAATTCTAAATTAGTTAGGATTAAATCAGATTTAAATTGAATTTAAATCAGTAAACAAATGAATCTTAGTTGGACTAGGATTTATCCTTGGTGCCACCTCTCTTTTTGCGTCAGTTAAGCCCAATGCCAAATCTGATTTGGCATGTGGTTGGATCAGCTCAAGCACCTCCATGCCACCTCTCTTATATCTATTTTTGGTGGAGATCAAATCTGATTTGATCTGGTTTTGATTGGATCAAAATAAGACTCCCAATTTGATTGGGTTTCATCTTAACAAACCTAGCCAAACTTTAACTCTTTGAAACCCTTGGACCCCATCTATAAATAAGGAATTTTATGGATATGGGAGTGCATCTGAAAACCCACCTGGGACATGAGCAATTGGGTGTGGATCAGCTTAGGGCATGAGCTTTGGAGAGAGGGAAAAAGAGAGAAAGGGTTTCCTCTCTTCTAATTTTCTTCTTTCTCCTACACCTTGTCTTCTTCCTTCTTGAGAAAGTCTTAGAGAATGAAGAAGATCCTATTCAACCATCAAGAAAATATTCTCTGCAAAGGAGCTAGTACATCAGGGAGAATATAGAGTCTCTGATCAGATCAGGCCTCATATAGATATCTGTAGAGGTCGGAACGTAAGCAGTTACATCAGAACCTGAAGGTATCTACAGTCTGGATTTAAGAAGTAGTTCTATGATTCAGGTACATGATTTAATCACAAATAAATTTTTAATTTTTGAAATCAGATACTTTATATCTTATTTATCATCATATAAACTAGATCAATGGGTATAAAATTTTTATCTAGGCATGCGTAGGATTAAAAATATTTTAATCTTGACTTCCACTGTTTAAATTCAAAATTATTTTGAAATCTGTATGTAAAATATCTAAATTCCAACGTGAAGCATGTAGGAGAATCCTATAATTTGATTTATATTATCAACAGCCTTCTGTTGAATAACTTAGTTTTCATTTACCAGATGAACAGAATGTTACCTTCCCTGACTCAATTGAATTTCAAACAGTTTCAAACAGACTGGGTATTAGCAAGTTCACTAAATGGATAACAGCAAATCAAATTTATGAAGATGTGAGCGAATTGACATATACTGAATTTCCTACCAAATGAGTTTGGGACATCAAAGAATAAGAGTGGAGAAGAAGAAAAATAGGACAATCAATTAGCAGAATCTACTTTGCTCATCCCACATGTGGAGAGTGATATTACCTAAGAATATTGTTAAACATTGTGTGAGGGCCTACTTCTTTTGAGGAAATAAAAAAAGTCAATAGATAGATTTATCCGACATTTAGATCAGCATGCTATACATTGAGCTTGGTAATGATAAAGAATGGGGTGATTGCATTAAGAAAATATCTACATAGACATCTGGATCACAATTAAGAGAATTGTTTGTTACCATACTAATACATTGTGAACTAACAAAACTTGGTGAATTATGGAATTCAAATTGGAAATTGCTATCGAAAGATATACAATATCATCAGAGAAGATTATTGAACCTGAAAGCTCTTATACTTGATCTATTTCAATGACGGCAACATGCTCTTCTAGATATTGAAGAATTCTTGAAGAAAAATGATAGATCAATGGATGATTATCCACGTTTACCAAATCTAGATTGCATTATTGTTAGAGATATCCTAAATAGATTATTATATGAGGAGTTGTGCTATGACAAAGAAATTCTTTCAATTGAGTTTCAAAGGCTATTTGGTGGGTTGAATCATGAACAAAAGGTTATTTATCATACTGCTATGTAGTCAATTGAACAAGAAGAGAGAATGCTTTTTTTTGTATATGGACATGGGGTTATAGGAAAAACATACTTATGGAGAACCCACATTTTGAAAATTAGATCTGAAGGTAAAATAGTATTGGCAGTCGCTTCATTAGGAATTGCAGCATTACTTCTTCTAAGAGGGCATACTGCCCATTCAAGATTTCATATACCATTAAATCTTCTAAAGGAATCTGTTTGTGAGATAAAATAGTGGACACAACTTGCAGAACTACTTCACAAGATAATATTAATAAATTGAGATAAAGCACCAATGGTAAACAAATACTGTTTTAAAGTCGTTGATTGTTCACAGCAGATATATTGAGGTTTATATTTGACAATAGTTTTTGAAAACCATTTGCAAGAGTCACAACAGTACTAGGTAGTGATTTTTGACAAATTTTATCAGTTATACCAAAAGGCAAACATGAGAAAATTCTCGAGGCATGTATAAAACATTCTTATCTTTGGAATTATGTGATTATTTTGAAATTGACAGAAAATATGCGCTTAAAGTGCAGTATGAGCAGTGATAGTGGAAGATAACTAATAATAGGGTTTGTTAAATGGATTTTACAAATTGGAGGTGGAAATAGAAATTCCAAAAATGTTGATTTGTGGATTATAATACCAAATGATTTGTTGCTTGAAAGAGGACATAATCCTTTGGCAAAGATTGTTGACACCATTTATTCGGATCTACATGAAAAACATAGTAATGGAAAATACTTAGAAGAAAGGGTAATTCTTGCTCCTACAAATGATATTGTCCATGATATTAACAATCATGTACTTGAGCACATACATATCGAAGAATACACTTACTATAGTTGTAATTCAGTTTGTAATTTGACATATAGTATGGCAGAATAGGATGGACCATGCCCTATTGAATTTCTTAATATATTGAAATTTTCAGGCATTGCAGATCACACATTGAGATTGAAAGTTAGGTTGCCTGTTATGCTTCTATGCAATCTTAATCAAAGTGAAGGATTATGCAATTGAACAAGGCTAATTGTCACCCAATTAGGAAAATGGTTTGTCCAAGCATAGATAATAACAAGAGCTAATGTTGGCCATAAGGTTTCTATATCAAGGATAGTTACGTCAGCTACAGAATCCAAATGGCCATTTACTCTCAAAAGAAGACAATATCCTTTGATAATATGTTTTGCAATGACAATTAACAAAAGCCAAAGACAATCATTGAGGAATGTTGGACTATATTTATTAAGATAAGTCTTCACGTATGGCCAACTATATGTGGCCATCTCTAGATGACAGTAGAGCTGGATTAAAAATAATGGTTGTTGATGAAGACAATCAAGATCCTAGAATTGTAAAAAATATTTTTACCAAGAAGTTGTTTTCAAGGAACTATGATTGAAATATATGTTTACAAGAACTGGTACTCATGTGTTGCATATTGTATTGTAATATTTATCCCTGTCATTTCATAGCTTGAATCCTTAATTACATATTTTGTTTAATACGTGTAATCAACAGGCACTAGGCAAAAGAACTAGCAAAGAGTATTTGTATACCGAAGCATTTTTGCCACTTATCCACAACAAACACAAGGTACATATAAGTTGATTATATACTAAATTTAGTGCAGTAGTAGTAGCTGATATATTTGACCAATTAATCATATTTTGTAGGTTGCCATAACAAAGATGGCATGCCATATGTTAGCAGATCTGACTACTGATATAAATATCTGGAACACAAAAGTGAGAATTTTACGGATGTGGGAGGTAGCAAACACAAGAAGCAATAATAAAGTGATAAGTTTGGATCTCATTATCGTTGATGAACAGGTAAGAAGAAATAAATCTAATGAAACTATGAAATAATATTATTCATTTAGTGTCAAAATGGACAAACGATTAATTGTATTTGAATAGAATACTATGATACATGCAAGTATTAGGAAGGCTTTGATCAACAAATTCAGTCCCCACAACAAGAAGGAAACCTTTATATAATAAAAAATATAAAGGTCATCCCAACACAAGCAACGTATCAACCTGGGATCAATGATAAAAAAAATTCTGTTTCTTTTAACCACTATAGTCATAAAATTGAACATAGAGGCAATCAATATTTGTAGATATCATTTCGAGTTTGCAGATATGCAAACCATATACGGCAGGTGTAATGACAACACTTACTTAACGGATACAATAATATTTGAAATTGTTTATACTGATTTTATTACTTATTTCTATAACAATTATATATCTTGAGATTTTGAATTGGTTGTTTCAGATGTTATTGGAAAATTGGTTGCTGTTAGTCCTTCAGAAGAGATAAATGTCAAAGGAAATTTGGTGAAGAAGAAAGAAATTGAACTGATTTTGATGGATTAGGTATACATGAACAATTGTATCATGCTTTGTATACAATATATATATATACACACACACATTATATTTATTGTTTGCACCATGTAGGGGAGAAAAAAATGAGAATTACTATGTGGGACAAAGCACCAATCGAGATAGAGAACTGCTTGGACAATCCTTCTCATAAAGCATTGGTTATTGTCATCACATCAACAACTGTAAACTAATTTATGGGTGAGAAATAATATATCAAAAATTAAGAAACAATGAAAATATTATTTATTATTAACTCTTTGCTTCACACAGGGCAATTATGTTTGTCATCCATAAGTGCAACCAAGATTTACATCAATTTAGAAATAACTAAAACTACTGAAATACTTCAAAGGTAATAAAAATATAATAGCATCTATTCCATAAATTTGGTAAAAAAATATTAACGATAGAAAAAATTTAGGTATATGGCTACAGTAACAGATGTTAGGGAATTATAGACTCAAACAATGACACAGCGATCAGTTAAAGAATAGATGTTCTTGAATAGAAGAACAATTGAAGAGATTCTACAAATAGAATGGCAAGCTGATGATTAGATATGGAGTTAACTCCTACAATATTGTAATGAAGATTAAAATATCTATATAAACAACTATGTCCTATTTCCCATAATTTCATTATTTTCAGAAAAAAAGTATTCACAATTTTGGATAAGATTGTGAACATAGATGCTAGATTTGGTTGGTGCTATATAGGGTGCAAAACATACATGAAGAAATTGATAGTAAAAGAAGATCATTACTATTGTAATGATTGTGAAAAGAAATCTTTCTTCCCAGTACCCAGAAATCCATGAATCTCATTCATTATTTTCTTTACAAGCTGTTTAACATGTATAAAAAGAATTAAATATTTAAAATTTTTCTTTCATAAACAAAAGGTACAAATAGGGGTTGCAGATCAGAGCAAAACAGCCATATTTATGTTATTCAATAGAAAAGTGGAAAAGCTATTAGATATTACAGTTAAACAACTTATTGACATACAAAATGGAGACACACAAATTATGCCAGCAAAGATGCTAAAATTAAATGGAAACAACCTTATTTTCCAAATTAAGCTAACGGATTTCAATTTAAAAGAAGGTTTTCAGAACTATTCTGTGGTGAAGACATTTTCCCTAGATAGCTCTCTCGAAGCCAAATATAACTCTCTGAAATTGCAGAAGGTATTGATCAAGATATTATACTTTTATCCTTATTAATTTTAATATTGAATTTCACTTTGTAATCCAATTCCTATTTTTTATGAACAAGCCCAAAAAATTATAGAAAATCCATTGAAAAATGATATCATGGTGAACACTCCAAAACAAAAAGTAAACATTAAACTAATCAAGTGCCGAGAATTAGTATCAAACTTGCTAATTGAGTTTGTGATTTATGACAAGAAGATGAAAATGGAAAAGAACTTAAATCTCCTTTGACCCCGGATGTCCAAAAGGATAAGGTACACTCACCTCCTATAATATGTATTTTTATTTATATAAAGTTATCTTCATCCTCATTATATTGGAACCACATTACAAGAATTCATGGAGACCGTTAGAATACTTTACAGCTTCAAGAACTATAATGATGAGGAATCCACAGCTGATTCAGGATAACATGATGAATTAAATAAGGTTGACAAGGACATAGAGACACAAGTGGCAAGGAAAAGAAAAAGAAAGTTGGTATATGATAACAATGAATGAAGTTACTAAAATAAAGATAACCAACAAACAATTACATTTTGAGATTGAAAATGTTTGATATATATTATCAGTTTGTTAAATAAGAATCTATGATTTTCATTTACTTGATTTAGAATATGTTAACTATTTGAAATTACACCCCGATATTAAATATTTGGTAATCAAATTTATAAATATCGTTATTATAGCAAACTAGAGAAACAAATAGATTTTGTTATTTAACTTTATGTTAGCTTTTTTAGGCAGATCCACCAAAAGTTTTTGCAATATATTATCTGAGGTTAAAGTCCAGCCTTTGTTATAGAAAATATGATTGTAACTAGAATTTAGGGGATCAAGGTGTTCAAGCGAGTGATGTAGCGCGCAATAGGTCGTGGAAATTTCATGATGCCATGGATGACAAGTTGCAAAAGTTTTGTGGGCTAACAACTGAGCATTGGAACATAAATGTTACAAATCCTAGGCAAGTTCATTTGAGACTTTAATTGATAATTTTTTTCTTAATTTCTTATTTTTATTTTTGTTTCTTATAGAAAGATATATATGATGCTTTCCCATATAATTTACATGTCAATAGGCAGCATAAGGGAAAGAGCGAGACCATTGGAGTTATTCTTCCTCGCTTCTACTTTTGTTAGAAAAGAAATGGGGTATGCCTTGAATTCTTTTAGTTTATATTTTTTTCCACTTAAAAAATAAAATATAATTTTTCTCATATAAAAAATGAAATATGATTTAAAATATGAAATATAATGGTATTGCAAGAAGAATTTAATTTAACTTTGAAGATATAACAGTCAGACTATCAGAGAATTAAGGTTGGGAGAACTATCCCAATTATTAAAAAAAAAGATAAATTACATGAACACCTCCTCAACTTTAGCTCAATTTTACTTATACCTTCTGTACTTTAAAAAGTGTCAAACTTATCTTTCTAGTTATCGATATATTTTAATATAGTCCAGCTATTTATTTTATCAATAAGTGGTATTAGATTTCTTTCTCAATGAACAAAAATATCTTCTTATTTATGGATGCATTTAGAGGAGGAAGAAGATGAGAAGAAAAAGTAAACGAGGAGAAAGAGGAGGAGGGGAGAATGATTGCAGGTAAGGAATGGGTCAGAGGAGAGGAAGGAGGATAAGAAGGAGAAGAGGGTGGGGAGGAAGAAAAGGAGAAAAAAATATGTTATCGACTGAAAGGGATGGAGGTGGAAGGGGCTGTCATGAATGAGATGGCTTATGGACGGCTTGGAAGAAAAAAAGAATGAGGAGGTGAAATAGATGAGAAAAAAAAAAGGTAGAGAGAGCCATTATGAAGGAAGAGAAATAAGTGAAGAAAAAAGAGAGAAGAAAGATTTTTTTGCCGGTGAGAAGGGGCGGATTTAGAGGGGGCTATCTCAAGGGATAAGGCTCATGAGTTGGTTTGGAAGAGAAAAAAAATAAGAAGAAAGGGGAGAAGGGGTGAGAGGCTGCCGGCAAGGAATATGGTGAAGCAGGAGGAAGGAGAGGAGAAGAGGATGGGGAGGAAGAAGATGAAAAAGACAAAAATCTATTGGAAAATGTAGGCGATTTCATGCATATATTTCAAAATTTTTTCAAATAAATTATAGTGAAAGATAATTAGATTAATCAAATTAATCTAACATGCATATGATCTAATCATCAAATCAACCTACTCTAGGATTTATGATATGATATGTTGCATATAAAATCTAAAAAATACTGAAGATAAAATCAGTATGCATGCATGTGAGCAGTAGATTACATCTACTTCTAATTTGAGTTCAGAACTCGATACCTGAGCATGGGTTGACGATCACTGCTGCTAAGAGACATAGTAGAGAGGATTCTTTCTGGTTGCTCACAGCCGCATACATATCCAGTCTCTACGAAAAATCCACTCGAAGCCCCGATCTGATCGGTCTTTTTTAGAGATTGAAGATATACTTCTAGAGGAGATGAAGAGATGGAAGAAAGATAGAGAAGAAAATAATTTTTCTCTAATTTATTCTCTCTTTCCAAACCCTTAGGACCAAAAACCTAGAATTCAGGTTTTTTGTGCACACCCCAAAAGAGAGGACTCTCCTCTCTATTTTTCACACCATGAACCATACCCCAAGCCTATTCACATGAAGATCTCTCTTTCTTCTCTCTTACACACACAAAAGAAACCACAAAAGCTCCTTTTATAGGCATGTAAGGAGGTGGGGAGAAGAGTCCTAGAGATCATGGACTCTTGATGTGTTGTCGCCCCTACACATGATTTCACACCATACCATGCCCAAAAAATATGGGATGCCCCTTTTCATATTTTTTTCTTAGTAAATCAGTTCTCCAACTAATATCTCACAAAAAATATCCTCAAAATATCACAATTATAAGGAGAAAAAAATAAGTTGGCATGGAGAGGTGATTTAGGTAAGAACAGATTCTCCTGGTAAAGAATATTTTGAAATTTAATTTTAGAATATTCTTTTTATCAAAACTAAATCAGATTTAGATGTGAGATAGAAAAGGAAAAGGACTCTTTCGTATAAAAAAATCTCATACAAAAACTATTTGTGCGTGAGGACATATGATGTCAAAGTAGGAGGCGCATGGAGAGAATAGTCCTATTCCAATAAGGACTCTTAATTTTCTTATTTGAATCCAAACCAAATCACATCTGGTTTAACCCAAATAAAATATATAAAACTTAATTTAGTTAGATTTATAAATTTTTAATCAAATTTTAATCAAATTAAAAATTGATTGAACTAAAGTCCTGATCAAATTAGGGATAATTCTCCCTTAGCGATTAGGTCATCTCATAACCTAATCGGATCAAACCTAATTGAATCCAATTCAATTAGATTTTATTTAATCCTCTTCACTCAATAAAATTAAACTAATTAATAATTTAATTATTAATTAATCTTTCATTAATTTATTAATACTTGATGAATTAATTTATTATAATTTTTGCATAAAGTTAATCATTAATCAAATGGACGATTAAGTCCTTGAATGATTTTTAATCGTTGATCAGCCGCATGATCAGTCAGAAATTTTTTTTGAGTTTGACCCCATATGTTCGAACCTAAATCGATAGTACAGAAATAATTTTCTTAACCAATCGATATAATCATCTAGCAATGGTGACCCGACGTCTGGATAGGTCGAATGAAGGTGAAGCAACATTCAAGAATCTATTGGCGTATAGTTATCGTATAATTCATCCTTTTGATTCTAATGCTCGAGGATGACCTAAGATTTAACTATCAATCTTAGATAAGTTATCCACATTATATTTCAATCTTTTTCAAATTCATCATATGGATTATTCGGGCCCAGATTTTACTAAATTGAAATACACTGATGCATATCTCCTACTAATTTGGAGGAGTCAATCCCATCTTGACTCACATATCGACTTGTCAAGTACTTGACTGCACCCAAAAACTTTTCGTGACTGAATTAGAAACTTAGTTAGTCTAGTACCAAAGTACAGTGAGTTGCTTGCAAGTCATCGTGGTGATCTTAGATCGGAGGGACATTTATACCCATACTTTTTGCGAGCAACCCTTGACAACAGAGTACTCCACAGTTGGTCACATTTCGTGACAATGTACTCCTACATCTCACCTACATGCCATACCAATATCTCTACACTATTTAGTTATGAGGACAACCAACGCATATGGCACACAACAACCTACCCTTGATATCGCTATCGTCCTAGTAATAGCATATCGTTTAGTCACGAACCAATTTAAGGACTATGCGATAAATCTTCCTTTATCGATCAAAGTAGTCCTAAGGATTTCATCACAACCTAGGAGTTCGTTAAAAGATGTAACCTTGTGATGAAAAATATTAAATAATTTTTATTATTTATTAATTTATATATATTTATAATTAGCACAATCGTTAAACGATTGGCTTTAGGACACAATTTCCAATAACTTCCGTTTGGACTAAAGCCAATCAGTATAGTATCATATACCCATCTTTGATTTATCATCTCAGAACTCTTAGATACTGAGGCTTTAGTAAATGGGTTGGTTAAGTTCTTCTTTCCATCAATTTTTTAAAGATTGACGTTACCTTAACAGATTTTCTGAATAAGGTGGTAGCGATGCAAAATACTTGGTAAGCTAATGAGACTTTGGCTCTTTGGTATGAGCTATAGCTCCGGTGCTGCACAATATAGTAGGACCATCATCGAAGGGTGCCACTCCTAGCTTGTCAGTGAACCTGTACAATCACATAGCTTTCTTGGAAGCATCGAATGCTGCAATATATTCTATCTCATAATTTAAATTTGACTATATTGCTCTGCTTGGAACCTTTCTAGCAGATTGCTTTATTATTTAAGATAAGGATGTATTCCGACACGTTCTTACTATTATTATATCCAACTAAAAACTGAAGTCATACTCTACAAGTTTTTAAGTCAGATTCTCCATAATCGAGTCACCAGTCCTTAGTATTTCTGAAATACTTAAAGATAACCTTCCAGTGATTCTCATCCAAATCTTGCATGTATCTACTCACTATCCTAATGAGTATACTATATCTGATCTCATACATGGTGTACATGATAGAATAAATTCTACTCATAAACACCCTATGTATGTTAGACTGAAAAAATTCAAGCAGTCTCTTAGATCTATCTCTATAGATCTTCATCCCTAGGATGAGGGATGCTTTTCTCAAAGTCCTTTATGGAGAATAATAATAACAGTGAAACCTTTATTCCTTGTAATGTAAGGAATGTCATTCCTGATTAAGAAAATTTCATTCATATACAAAATAAAAAATATACTCATAGGACTATTAATCCATTTATATTTGCAGAGTTCTTCTTCATTCTCAATGAAGCCATGCGTTTTGATCATTTATCAAAATGCACATTCCAACTTCGAAATACTTAGCATTGTCTTAGGAGAAAATGTCTCATTATGGTTAATACCGTAATGTTAACGATATCCTTAAGCAACTAGATGAGCTTTATAGGTCTCCACCTTCTCATCTGCGCTCTTTGATCCTATTGAAGATCTACTTACACCCTATGAGCTTTATCCTTTCGAGTAGATCAATGAGTGTCCATACATCGTTGACCATTATAGACTTTATTTCAGACTCTATGGCTCCAAGCCACTAATCAGAGTCAAACCTCTGTATGGCATCCATGTAGGTGATCAGATCTTTGTTGTTCTTATCGAGTTTAATAGGATCACGTTCTAGATCTAGAAATCGAAGTCTCTATCCGACGGATGCAGTACTCTACCAGATCTCCTTAATGGTGCTTCTACAATAGATTCCAGATTTGATCTAATCAAATCTAGTTCTATAGGTTTACTAAATTATGTCGATTCTTCTATCTGTTAAACTTCATAAGTTTCATATTTAAGGCATCAGTACCTTCATCAAGGAACTCCTTTTCTTAAAAGGAATCCGAACAACTTTTATTCTTTAGTAAGATAGAAGTAATATCCCCTAGATTCTTTAGGATACTCTATAGAATAATATATATAGGACTAAGATCCAAGTTAATCGATCTGTAAATATTTGATATAAACTGAACACTTTCAAATTCTAAAGTAAGAAAGTATCGACTTACGCCTAGTTCACATCTCATATGAAGTCATTGCGACTGATTAGTTTGGAATCCAGTACAGAACATGACAAGTAGTCTCAAGAGTATAATCCTAAAATAAGACTGGTAGATTTGTAAATCCCATCATAAATTGAACTATATCTATCAAAGTCAATTTCAATAAGAAAGATTTTTATTCTCTTCTAGATATGTCAAAAACTCACCGGAAGGGCATTTTCCTCCTTGATCTGATCGAAGAGTTTCAATGCTTTTTTTAGTTTATTTTTCTACCTTATTATGGAATCATTTGAATATTTTAAATAATCTAAATTTATGATAAATATGTTCGTATATTCAATACATCAGTATGTATCAAACTCAGAACATCATTGGCTCGTTCATCTTTTCCAGCAAAAGATGACTTGATCATCTTACTAAGGAGATAGGATTGGCAGGTTGATAATGATTCACAATCATTGACTTTGAAAATTATCCCGTTGATCTTATTCTTACTTAATGATTGAGCCTACAATGTCAAAAGTAGATTTTCATGATATTATCTACTCTAAGAAATTTGTTTGTTGTGTACAGTATACTAACAAACTGTGTAAATATCATTTCTTAGTTGTCCATATGATTTTGATATCATTCATAATGATGTCATAAAATTATTAGACAATAGTGGCAATCATTAAAACAATATTGTTAGAATTGAAAATAGGCTCGACGATCCCTAAAACCAGAATTGGAATATAACTTCAATCTCCAACGTTCAGGAATCTCTTGCTGTTTTCAATCTTTCTACTAATCTGAAGTCATTGCAATAATTTGTATGAACTTTCAATATCCAATACTGAGGTAGTAGTGTCATAGATAGAGAAATCATAAGGTGTTATCATATAAGTACCTTGTCCAGCAACCGATTATTGATTTCTCTTTCTTACTCTGTTCTGATCAAGGGACTCTGCCAGACTAGGTTAACCTTAGACTCTTTTATTAGTTTGGACTCATTAGCCCAAGCATGACTCTTTTGTACCTTCTTTTCCTTTTCTTTCTCAAATATTATTGTCCACTGAAGACACATCTTCAGAGGTGCAAAAAAACTCCTTCAACATTTGAAGGATTTCCTCCCACTGAGTATCTTCGAATTTACAACTAAATTCATGTTCTTTGTGCTCTCAAAAATATCACATGGTGATACAATTAATTGGTCACTTCTGGTAAGTGTCTTTGATCACATCATGTGTGTTGACATGGGAACATCAGGTGCTGGATCCATCATCACATTTAGGACCCATTCATGTTTTCAAACTATTTGTAACTTTCGATACCAATTATCAAAGTTGGGTCCTATAAGTCACTATCAAATAGTGAATGGAGCAACAAACATCTAGCCATAACTGAAAGAAAAATACAAGACCTCTACATTTATGAATTGATTAAGCTTAAAGACTTAGATTTTAGTCTAAAGGTTCTCTCATTATTTTGGTTGAATTGGTAGCCTTTACCTCCAATCCGAAGAATTACTCTAATTTCTTAGCGGGTACTATAATCCATACAGACTGCACACGAGCCCAACTTTGGTTGGCTCATCCATGTACATCTATGGATAGGTTCTTAACCAATTATTTCATCAAATAATTTTTAGTAATTGATTTAACCCCAAATAACTTTTTAATTGACTTTGGTCTTCTCTGCAAGTCCTGGTTAGGTCCAACCATTAACATGATCATACTTACAAATCCAACTACCAAATAATTAGGTCCAACTTTGACTGGTTAACCTAACCACTTGACAGAGAGACTCGACTAAATCATCATATTATGAATAATAATTTTAATAGTAGATGAACATCAGGTCTTTGGGCCTCCAATGATCATCATACTAATGGACCTATTATCACCCAACTTAATAGGAGGCTATGATCTAGTTATCCTCATAACTAGCTCATTTTAGGGACCTAATAATTTAGAAAATTTAATTTATGAGTCAAGAGAACAGAAGAAATCAACCAGTAAACCACAATCCTCCCACTGACTTCACCAAGTCATTGAATTAGATTAAGGTCATGCTGGTTGAGCTGGCACCTAGATCAGTCACACTGATCAACCTTAATGGCATCGATCAATTCAAATCACTTAGCAGTCTAATCAAGACATAATTCATCAAATTAGTCAGGTAAGTGAGATCGATGGGAGGGTCTACTAAGCTTGCCTTAGACACCATCAAAATGATCAGATAAGCTGCTCTTAATTAAAAACCATCGATCGGAATGCCAAACTTACCTTAAATGTCAATTGATTAATTAGTTTCGATTTGACCAACCTAATAATTCAGGTTCAACCACTGAGCCACAATCAAGGTCCATTTGGTCTAATCAAAGACATAGACTTGATCGTTTGCAACTATTGTATTGGTTCTTAGAGAAATTCTGATTTAATCTAATTCAATATTTGGTTATATTTAATCAATTTCTCTACATAGTCTATTAACTCTTTGATTCTAACCTTAGGTCTAACCTAGTTAAGAAGACCTGATTTGAGCTAACCAATGCCCCCATATTTTATGCGAATGATATTAGATCTTTAATTCACAATTCTAGATCTAATCAATTCTACACTTAATTCTCAATTAAGTTCAGCATCAATATGGGTTTAGATTATAGTTTGGAACAATTTCAACCTTTTTATTTTGTAAATAATTTATAATAAATTTTATGTAAAGATTTTTTATTCCAAAATTGGGTCGACTCAATCAATATTGAGCCGACTACACAAGGAAACTGAGTCAACTCAGTTCAAAATTGGGTTGGCTCTGTAATTGTGTGAGTATGATTCAAGGAATTTTAGATCTAAAAATTTTTGCATACTACTAAAATAAAATCAATCATAATACTTTTAGATTATATCTAAAATTTTTGTGATTCGAAATTTTATTTTTTTATGATTAAAATAATTTTAATTATATAGATTAGATGCTTTATTTTTCATACAACTTTGTACACATATAATAAATCTAAGGTTTCAAGATCTAAGGTTTTGCAGAAAAATAAGTTCTTCCATTCATATTCTTCTTCATGGGATCTAATCACATGACACCCCTACATATTATAAGAGCACCCCATCGAATGAAAAGAGAGGACTTTTAAATTTTTTTTGCTCCTATGATCGGACGGTCTGGTGATCAACCCAATCTAAGTACTTGCTAATTAGATCATCTAATCTAATCACATATCACATATAAATGAATTTAGATGTAATCTAAATTATATCAGATCTAATTATAATTTTAGATTACATCTAAATCAGATCATAAATATCACATGCAATACATAAAATCAGATTTTATCAACGATTAGCACAAACTAGGACAACCTGTTCACTATAAAGGATGTTCACTGTAAGGGATAAACCCTACAGGAGGACAATCTTATGTCAGTTTATGCGATCAACTATTAATTAAATTTATATCAAAATATTATATATCAGATCTAAATAAAATTAAATTTTAGATTTAATATGCACATAAATCATGTCATAATAAACTTAGGCTCTGATACCACTGTTGGAAAATATTGACAATTTCATGCATATATTTCAAAATTTTTTTGAATAAATTACAGTGGAAGATAATTAGATTAATCAAATTAATCTAACATGCATATAATCTAATTATCAAATCAACCTACTCTAAGATCTATAACATGATATATTACATATAAAATTTAAAAAAAATATTGAAGATAAAATCAGCATGCATGCATATGAGCAGTAGATCACATCTACTTCTAATCTGAGTTCAGAACTCGATACCTCAGCATGGGTCGACGATCACCACTACTGGGAGATATTATAGAGAGGATCCTTGCTAGTTGCTCACAGCCACACATATGTCTGGCCTCTATAAAAAATCTACTCGAAGCTCCAATCTGATCGATCTTCTCGAGAATGCTAGCTCGTGCAAAGATCTTCTTTTTGGCTGATCTGAATCCTTTCTTCAAATTTTTGAAATCTTTTTAGAGATTGAAGATATACTTCTGGAGGAGCTGAAGAGGTGAAAGAAAGATGAAGAAGAAAATATTTTTTTTCTAATTTATTCTCTCTTTCTAAACCCTTAGGACTAAAAATCTAGAATTTAGATTTTTTGCGTACACCCCAAAAGAGAGGACTCTCCTTTCTATTTTTCATGCCATGAACCATGCCCCAAGCTCCTCCATGTGAAGACCTCTCTTCCTTCTCTCTTATATATATAAAAGAAACCACAAAAGCCCCTTTTATAGGCATGTAAGGAGGTGGGGAGAAGAGTCCTAGAGATCATGGACTCTTGATGTGTTGTCGCCCCTACTCATGATTTCATGCCAAACCATGCCAAAAAAATATGGGATGCCCTTCCCATATTTTTTCTCAATAAATCAGTTCTCCAACTGATCTTCCATAAAAATTCCCTTGAAATGTTATACATATAAGGAGAAAAAAGTAAGTTGGTGTGGAGAGGTGATTTGGGTAAGAATAGATTCTCCTGATAAGGAATATTTTGAAATCTAATTTCAGAACCTTCCTTTTATCAAAATCAAATTAGATTTGGATGTGAGATGGAGAAGGGAAAAGAAATTTTGGTGTGGAAAAATCTCATGCAAAAACTATTTTTGCATGAGG
This sequence comes from Elaeis guineensis, assembly GCF_000442705.2. Lineage (NCBI taxonomy): Eukaryota > Viridiplantae > Streptophyta > Magnoliopsida > Arecales > Arecaceae > Elaeis > Elaeis guineensis. The sequence goes on along the minus strand of NC_025999.2, from coordinate 60,747,988 downwards.
ATATATGGTGTCAAAGTGGGAGGCGCATGGGGAGAAGAGTCCTATTCTAATAAGGACTCTTAATTTTCTTATTTGAATCTAAACTAAATCACATCTGGTTTAGCCAAATAAAATATATAAAACTAAATCTAATTAGGTTCATAAATTTTTAATCAAATTTTAATCAAATTAAAAATTGATAGAACCAAAGTCCTGATCAAATCAGGGATAATTCTCCCTCAACGATTATGTCATCTCATAATCTAATCGAGTCAAACCTAATTGAATCCAATTCAATTAGATTTTATTTAATCTTCTTTACTTAATTAAATTAAACTAATTAGCAATCTAATTACTAATTAATATTCTATTAATTCACTAATACTTGACGAATTAATTTATTGTAGCTTTTGCATAATGTTAATCATCATTCGAATTGATGATTAAATCCTTAAATGATTCTCAATCATTGATCAGCCACATGATCAGTCAGAAATTTTTTTTGAGTGTCACCCCATAGGTTTGAATCTAAATTGATAGTACAAAAATAATTTTTTGAATCAATCGATGTCACCATCTAGCAATGGTGACCCGATGTCCGGATAGGTCGAATGAAGGTGATGCAATATTCAAGAACATATTGACGTATGGTTACCGTATAATTCATCTTTTTGATCCTAATGCTCGAAGATGATCTTGAATTTAACTGTCAATCTTAGATAAGTCATTCATATTATATTTCAATCTTTTTCAAATCCATCACATAGATTATCTGGGTCCAAATTTTGCTAAATTGAAATACATTGATGCATATCTCCTACTAATTCAGTGGGGTCAATCCCATCTTGATTCATGCACTGATTTGTCAAGTATTTGAATGCATCTAGAAACTTTTTATGACTGAATTAGAAACTCAATTAGTCCGACTTCAAAGTACAGTGAGTTGCTTGCAAGTCATCGTGATGATCTCAGGTTGGAGGGACACTTATACCCATACCCTTTGCGAGCTACCCTTGATAGTAGAGTACTCTACAGTTGGTCACGTTCAGTGATGATGTACTCTTATGTCTCACCTGCATGCCATACCAGTGTCTCCACACTATTTGATTATGAGGACAACAACGTATATGACACACAACGACCTACACTTAATATCGCTATCGTCCTAGTAATAGCATATCATTTGGTCGTGAACCAATTTAAGAACTACGCGATAAATCCTCCTTTATCGATCAAAATAGTTCTAAGAACTTCATCACAATATCGGAGTTTGTTAGAAGATATAATCTTATAATAAAAAATATCAAATAATTTTTATTATTTATCAATTTATATATATTTATAATTAGCACAAACGTCAAACGATTGGCTTTAGGACATAATTCTCAATAAAATTGATGAAGATGGAGGAGGCCGCCATAAAGAAAGATAGTTTATGGGTAGCTTGGAGAAAAAGGATGAGAAGAAGAAGTGCATGGAAAGGAAGAAAAGGAGAAAAGGGATGAGAAGAATGGGTGGAGAAAGTGGAGAAGAAAGGGGAGAATGGGTGAAGAAAGGGGAGGAGAAGAAAGGAGGGAGAAAGAGGAGGAAGGGGAGGAGGAGAAATGGGTGAGAAAGAAGAGAACAATAAACAAGAGGAGGAGGAAGAAAGCAGGAGAAAGAGAGACGTTGGCCATGGAGGAGAGACGTTGGCCATGGAGGAGAGGATCAATCGAAGAGGAGGGAGGAGGAAGGAGATGGGTATTTTTATAATTTTAAAAAATTTTATTAATAGAGATAGATGGTTAGGTCATATTGGAACATATTGATAACTAAAAGGGCTGGTTTGACACTTTTTAAAGTACATGGGTGTAAGTGAAATTGAGCTAAAGTTGAAGGGGTATTTCTATAATTTATCCTTAAAAAAAATTATTTTTGTCCATCTGGTTGTGCTATGTTAGAATCTTATACAATTCCATCTTTTACACTTAGATGCCCATCAAGTATAATGTGCTATAAATATTTTGATGCTAACAAGATAATGATGGTGATTTCCTTTTGAAATTGGAAGGTAGATTGTTAAGATAAATACTTCTTTTTTTTTGTTTTGGATAAATATTTCATTCAGGAGAACTAATTTGTCCAGTTGCTTCTAATGAAATCTAGAAAGCAAGAATATGATAAGATTGCTGGAACTTTGAGGTTAAGATAGACTATTTGAATTGACATGGGGAGTTAAACAGTAATAACATGTAATCAAGCACTTAAATTATAAGTTTTGTCCATAACTTCTCATTTGTGCTTCAGCCAATAGACTAAAACTCTCTCTACAACATGAAATAAAATAAGCTACTTTTGCAAGTTGGCTGACTTTTTTTCTTCAATAACAAACATTACTAATTAATTTTCTGATTGTTGATCACTATTATCCAAGAAGGTATAGAAAGTGATTACACGAGAAAATGATGGGGTGCAAAATTATAGATAATAGTGAAAGAAATGTGAGAGAAAGTTTGGTTAGCCAAATCTATTTAGGTGCACCTACTAAGACCACATATATATTCCTCTAAAATTTCAAGGGCTAATGAAAATGATACGATAAATACTAATTCATAATGGCTACTCTATCATAATTAGATTTTATAGCCTTTGTACACTTGATTTGGATTATTTTGGTTGTTAAATCATAAGTTATTTCTGACTACACATATTTTTCACTCTCTAACACTTTATGAGAGTTAAGTATCTAATTCTACTCAACTTTAAATTGTTAAACCATCCATGATCTAAACATAAATATTTTTTTATAGTCTTATCTCTCAAGAATTGGATGATCGGATCTATCGAGCTTGGCTCATGGTCAGCTTACATCACTAGGGCCTCCTTAATGCTTAAATTTTCTAATGTCTCTGTATATGAGCTCCTCTTAAGATTGATGATTCCCAAGATGGCAAGTTTTGACAAGAGGTTGGCTCTAGCATTTCTGGACCTCAAAATTTGCCGAACATTAAAAATTATGAAATCAAAGATGAGATCTTTCACTTTTTGTAGGTACTTCACTATATTAGGCTCTTGTGCTTCATATTTATCCTACACTTGGCTAACGACAAGCTTTGAGTCACTATAGACTCTCAGTGCGAACACTTAGTTTCTTAGCAATCTTAAGCTCAGCTACTAAGGCTTCCTATTTGGATTCGTTATTTGAGGCTTTAAATCCAAAGTGCAGGACATATTCGATGACCACTCCTCGGCTATTTGAGGATCAATCTAGCCCTTGAGTTGGTTGCACTAGAAGAGCCATCTATGTGGAGAGCATAGCACTCCTTGAACTCCTTAACCTCGGGTTCTACTTCAAACTCCTCTTTAGAGATGGTGCATTCCAGAACAAAATTCGCCGGTGCTTGAACTTTGATGGATGGCTAGAGGATTAATATTGAATTCCCTGAGCTCAAGGGCCCACTTGGTGAACCGACCTAAGGTCTCAGGTTAGTGGACAACAGACCTGATAGGCTGGTCGGTGAGGACGGTGACTGTTATGCGCTTGGTAGTATGGGCATAGCCTGCTTGCCGAAATCATGAGTGCATACGCCACTTTCTCTGACCTCATGTACCTGGTTTTTGCATCATAGATGTTGACTTCAGGAATGATTTTGATGATTACAAAATATTAGAGTTTAAATTGATACTAATATTTTTTAAATATATCAAAGAATATTTTTAATAAGAATATCATCACTGGAAGACTCTATGTATGATTCAAGATCAATTGAGTCAAGTGAAATCAGTTTTCAAAATAAACGGCACAAGAAAAGCATTTTTGAAAAATTAGAGCCGACTCACCAAAGAATCGAGCCAACTCTGGCACGATACAGAACTGAAAATTTGATTTGGCAACAGTCGAGTCAGCTCAAATTAAAATCAAGCCAGCTCTCTTAGAAGGATAGAGAGTTGTTGTTCGAGCTCTGAGACTCGAGCCAGCTCGAAATGGAATCGAGTCGGCTCTCTCAGTGGGACAGAATACTAATTTTTTGAGAATCAAAATCAAGCTAATCCGAGATGCAACAGAGCAGGTCCGAATAGAACTCGAGCTGGCTCGAGACCAGTTCGAGCCGACTCAGCACCGTCTGACAGATATAACGGCTAGTTTCAAAACTATGGAGATGCATGTAGAACTCTTTTCAATAGCTATTTCTCTGGTTTCAATGGCTACAAACCCATTTTTAGTGATTCTAACTTGGATTAGAAGGGTTCCAAGTGATTATTAAAGCAAGAGAACTCAAAACAACAAAGCAACAAGTGAGAAAATTAGAAAATCATTCAAAAAGTGTGTTCAGCCTTCAAGTGAGCATTCAAGAACATTCACTCTATTTCAACCACCCAACCGACTGTGCAATCAAGTTATTCTCATGTGAAGGAAGGGAGCATTCATTGCAAATGCTCTCCAACCCTTATCTTGTGCATCAAAGTCTCACATCAGCTCATCAAGGAGTTTGTGTTTGTATTTAAATTTCTGCACTTATATTTTCTGTATTTTAAGTTTTAATAAGATTTGAAACTTGGGGGATAGGCTCATCCAAATCTTGAATTGAATTTGTACAAGCCTAGGATTGGCTTGGGATTAGGTTTTGGTTGGTTCTCCTGCAAAATCAATTGGGTTAAAGTTGTGATCCTAAAAAATAATCTTACTGTAATCTTGGTGATTATAGTGAAATTCTCAAGTGGATTATTTGGAGAGTGGATGCAGGTGTTAGGCTAATACCGAACCATTATACATCATTTGTTTGTGTGTGTGCTATCCTCTCTTACATCATAACTTTAATTTTCTACTAATATATTTACTACTTCCACTGCATACATTTAATTTTTAGCATAAGTAGTGCACATAGGTGTTCTTAACTTGTAAGAAAATTTTAAAATCTAATTCACTCCCATTCTTAGGTTGTATCTCTAGACAACAAGTGATATCAGAGCAAGCACTCTTATTCACTTGTTCATCATGTGATATAGAGTAAAAAATCAAGATGACAATCTAATTGAATGTTTCTCTAATTGAAGAACAGTCCACCAATGGATCTATCTTGTTTAATGGTTCTAATTATATATATTGGAAAGCATGCATGAGCATATTCATTCAAACACTCAATTATGGTCTATGAAGTGTCATAAAATTAATGGACCACACACACCCACTATCACCATTGATGGCAAGGTTATTCCAAAATCAAAAAAGGATTGGGATGATATTGACAAAAAAATGGCACAATTGAATGCTAAAATAATGAATGTGTTTTATTGTTTACTTGATACCAATGAATTTAATCAGATTTTCACCTCTATTTCTATAAAAAAAATATGAGATCGACTTGAGGTTATCCATGAGGGTACAAGCCAAGTGAAGAAATCTAAGATTAGCATGTTAGTGCATAAATATAAGCTGCTTAAAATGGAACCAGTTGAAACCATAACTGAAATGTTCACTCATTTTACTGATATAATTAATAGTCTTAAGAGCTTAGGTAAATCCTATTTTAATAGTGAACTTGTGAGAAAAATTCTTAGATCTCTTCCTCGGACTTAGGAGGCAAAGGTGATGGCAATACAAGAAGCAAAGGACCTTAACAGCTTGCCACTTGAAGGGTTCCTTGGTTCCTTTATGACACATGAACTAACTATGAAGCAAAACATGGAGGAAGACACCAAAAAAAAAAAAACCATAGCTCTCAAGTCAACTGCCAAGATTGAGGAGGAGAGCAAGGATACAGAAGATGAAGATGAAGATAAAGATTTGGCCCTTATAACCAGAAAATTTAGATGATTTATGAAGAAGAGGAGACCAAACTTCAGAAAGAAGCCATTTGCTATGGATGAGCCAAGCAAAGAAAGAGAGAAAAACAAAGAGAAGGAGCCACCCACATTCTTTGAGTGCAGAAAATCGGGGCATTTCAAGATAGATTGCCCCTCACTAAAGAAATCCTCCAAGAAGAATAAGAAGAAGAAGGCAATGATTGCTACTTGAAGTGATAGTGATGAGTCAAGTTTACAAGAAGAGGCACAAGAAGTGGTGAATCTTTGTCTCATGGTACAAAAAAAAGGAGAGATAAATTTTGAAACTCAATATGAATTTTCTTTTAATGAATTACAAGAGGCTTGTCTAGATTAATTGATGAACTTAAAAAGCTTTTCTTGAAAAATAAAAACCTCAAATCCTTAAACCAAACATAAGACAAGGAAAAGGAAGAACTCTTAAAACAAAAAGAATCTGTTAAAACAGAAAATCAAAATCTAAGAAAAGAGGTAAAGAAATACAAACCAATAGTTGAAAAATTTACCTATAGTTAAGAAGAATTGCATATGATTTTGAATGACTGAAGAGTCATCTTCAACAAAGCAGGCCTTGGTTTTAAACCTCAAAACAAACAAAAATTTCTAAAGAATTTCTTTGTAAAAGAATTAGCCACTGGTTTCCAAAATATAACCTATTTTTGCTGTGGTAAAAGAGGACACAAAGCATATAATTGTGACTTTAGAAAATTAAAAAATAGATAGAAATTTAAAATAGTTTGGGTTCCCAAAAGAACCATGCATGTCTACTAATTCCAAAGGATCCAAGATGACTTGGGCACCTAAGTCTGCTACTTGATTTCTGTATGTAGGTGTGTCTTGCAACCAAGGAAAAGAAAAGATTGTGGTACCTTGATAGTAGCTGCTCAAGGCACATATCCGGTGATAGATCAAAGTTTGTCACCCTAAAAGCTAAAGATGGAGAAGTGGTAACCGATCAGTGCATTAAATATGACATAAAAAGTATTAAAATATTGAATATTTAATTTTTATTATTTTATATTTGATACTTGTTATGCTTTTTTTCAAAAATTATTAGTCATGAAGATTTTATCACATTAAGCATAATTAAGCCTAAATTCAAGCTCAATTTTCTCAAGTACATAGCAAGAAATGTTGGAAATGGAGAACAAGTCAAGAGGCTCAAAAGTACCCAAAAATCAACCCAAAAATTAGTCCAAAATCAATTTTAAAGCTTTCGATGTATGGTGGATTGACCGACTGCTACGTCCACAGATTCAGAGTCGCGGTCCATAGAAATGGCATCGGTCCACAATCATGGTCCACAGAGGCAGAAGGCTTTGTGCGCTAATGGACAACTGAGATCGACTGAAACATGAGATCCAATGATCCTTGTTGATATTGGCTGAAAGAGCTAAACAGAAGACATCTGGTGCACGATCTGACAGTCCAGAAGCAATTTGAGGCTCGATCCAATGGCTAGCAATGATTTCGACCTGATTTAGGATGATTTGAGGCTTGATCTGAACCGTTTAAACTTGATCCAACAGCCAGAAAATAGGTTTTCAACCTAGACACATTTTGGATGCAATTTGAGAGGTTTAACACATCCAAAAGTTCTGTTATGTGAAGGAAATAGTGGGCAACAAGGAGATATGATACTAGAGGGCTAGGAAGGTTATAAAAAGGGGTCCAGACCATAAGAGAAAAAGCATCCAAGAGAGGGAGAGGCAAAGAGACGGGGTAGCAAGCAAGTTTTGGATTGCGGGAAGGCTTCTAAGAAAGAGGTGCTTAAAAGTTGAGTTTTGTTTCTACACTATCTCCATGTCTACACCATCTCAAAGATCAGATCCAAAAAGGAAGAAGAAGAGGAAGCCCAATTTACTCTAAGGAGTTTGAAGAAAAAAAGAGAGGTCATCAACCATCTTCTCGACGAGACTGTGCCAATCGACTTTCAATCTTTGTTACAATTTATATTTTATTTACTTATTCTTTTAAATTTTTGTTATAATTTATTTTATTTTATTATTTTTTTAAATTTTTTATAATTAAATTCTAAATTTTAATTAATACAAAATTTACTTTCTTATACTTTAAATTTTTATTCTTTATTTTTATTAAAAGTAGATGCTAAGATTTAGATAGTAGATCTTAGTACCAAGTTATTTTCATATTTTTTAAATTTTTGCTCTTTATTTTTATTATAAGTAGAAACTAAGATCTAGATAGTAGATCTTAGTATCAATTTTTTTTTTCATATTTTTAATTTTTATTGTCCAACTTAAATTACTTTCTTAATTTTTTTTATAAAATCAAAGATTTTAAATCAGTACTACCTTCTCTATGGATTTGACTCAACTTACTACTTGCTATGTATTTTTAATTTTTTAAAAAAATAAAATTAAACTGATAATCACGATGTCCTAATGTCAATATCGCAAGATATCAATTTTGGCATCGTTACCAGGAAAGGCACAACACTAAAGTTTTCGATTTCTTTGATTTTTTTTTTGTAAATATAGCTTACTAACTTTTTTCATTCTTTTTTTATAGAAAAACAAAAAAATAAAAAAAAGATAGAAGGTTGCCAATTTTACTTGGTGAGATCAATCCTAATCCTAGACTTCTTTCCTTTTTAGCATTATTTACTTTCTTTTCAAATTAACTTTAAAAAATCTACTTAAATCTAATCAAAACTTCATGACAAGAGTGAAAACCCTAATAGCTAAGAGCATCGATCATTTAGATTTTTTTTGATGATTGCTGGAGATAAGGTAAGCCTCTCAAGTTTAATTATTTTCATGCATCTAATTTAGTTGCATAGAACCGTTGGTTTGAAATTGATTGTGTATATTCATCTTAAATCAACTTAAGGGCAACACTCATTAACAAGATAAAGTAGAAATTTTATCACCCTTCCTTAGCCCAAAAATAACCAACTAGCATCCCTCATTAATCTAAGCCTAATTAAAATTAACTAGATGTCAGTCCTTAAGCAACTCGAGATTAATAAGACAAGCGACCCCAAAAGTTGAACTGGGTCAGGCTTAGTTGATCAATTGGTATCTAGAAAAGTAGTTTAGAGAGTATGTCCTGAAGGAAGATGGTTATTTAATTGATTTCGTTCACTAATATGGCCGATTTAGTTAGTGTCCAAGAAAAGCAATGGGGGACCCCCACCAACCTTATATTTACTTGGATAGCTGGTTGGTTAGGTTCACACTTGAAGTGCTTGACGGTATACTTGAAATAGTTAGGAGCTATCTAGATTTAGGATTACCTTTGGATAGAGAGTTCACTTTGTGCTAACTTGATTGCAATTAATATCTAATCACAACTAATTCTTTTCATCTATCATCTCTAAGTCTAAGACTCTCTTAGGGTGCTTATCTTTAGAACTTCTCTTTTTCTTCCTCTTCTCTTCTTCCTCCTCTCTCTCTTTCTTAAAAAAAAATAAAAATCTAAACCACACATATTAGGATTTGCACTAGTACGTGCATGGTAGGAGATCTCTTTTTTCTGACCTAATAGAACTTAATCCTGAAATTGAATGGCCGATCTATGTTAAATCTGATAATCAAATAACTGAAAATCCTGAAGAACCACCGAGATAGATGAAAGAATAATTTATTCCTTCTATCTATAATCCATCAATTTGTATCCACTTACCTGATATTTCTGCAAGCCATTATAAGATCAAGTCGACCATAATCCAGATGCTCCCATCTTCCAATGAAAATACTAATGAAGATCCTTATAAGCATCTAAATGAGTTTTTAGAAATTTGTTCTACAATAAAAATCCAGAACTTTATTGATGATGCACTTAGACTGACCCTATTCTCCTTCTCACTTAAGAACAAAGCCAAGTACTGGCTTGGCACAATAGGAAGATCAATCCGAACTTGGGCTGAAATACAATATGAGTTTCTCAAAAAATTCTATCCTATAGGTCGAACCAACACTATGAGGTGAGCCATCATTGGATTTGCTCAGCTTCCAGGAGGACAAATTCATGAGTCATGGGAGAGACTTGAGGAGCTTCTTTGAAAATACCCACACCATGGTCTATCTAAGCGATAAATTATTCAAGTCTTTTATGAGGGTTTAGGTGACCAGTATAAATAGATGGTTGATGCATCTTGTGGAGGTTCATTCATAAGTAAAAGTGAGGATGAAGCCTATGCCCTATTTGAGACATTGAGTGAAAACTCGATTAATCATGCTTCACTATTTTCCTATGAAAAGTCGATTCCTCATCAAAAGCGGATAGGAATCTTTGAGATCAAACATTCAGACTCTAGTTCTGAGACTAACTTGAACTTGATGGCTCAAAAATTAGATAAAGTTGACATTCTTACCCAAAAGTTAAATCAAGTCCTAGCCCTAGGTCAATAATCTCCTGCATAATATACATCACCTTCCAATTATCGAAAGATTTGTTCTATCTATACTCTCCCAGTCCATCATGTAAGTGAAGGTCCCATGGCTGTACAGTTTTTACTTTTCATCCAAGAACAAATCCAAGCTGTACAAGGCTACTCCGAGCTGGTTAATGATCCATTCACAAATACATATAACCTAGGTTGGAGGAACCACCCCAATGTTTCTTGAAAATCCCAACTGACTCAGGCTCAGACTCAAATTCTTTCCATACAAAACTTTCAAAATAGGCCCTAATATCAAAATTATTTCTATAATAGAGGTCAGCCTACCTAGCCACCATATTATAATCAGCCATCATATCCACTTTCTCAACAGACCAATTTAGCCGATGATAGGTTTACTCAACTTCAACAACTAATTATGATCCAATAGCAATCCATCGTCAGGCTAGAAGTACAAATAGGACAGTTAGCTAAATTCACCATGAGGAGAGAATCAGGTCAATTGTCAAGCCAACCAATATCGAATCCCAAGAATAACCCACCCAATATCCACCAACCACCTAGACCTAGTCATCAATCCAATGTCCCACCTAAGAATCCTCAATTTGAGAATGTCAAAATAATTTATGAGCTTAGAAGTGGTAGGATTCTTAAGGACCCATACCAAGATCAGGTGAGAGAAGCTAGTATTGATGCTAGCCAAAATATGAATAGGAGGTTAGTACTGAGACTAACCATATAGAAGAACCTGAGTCTGGAACTAGTATTGATGCTGGTTCTAATATGAGTGAGAAAGATAAAAGAAAGAAGAGAGTGAATGAGTTACTCAAGATATATAAACCTAGAGTCCCATTCCCTTCAGCCCTAGAAGTCATTTTTTTCACAAAAAGCAAGGAGCACGCAACGAATCAAGTGACACCCTTCCAATACCCATTGCATCGAACTCAACTCCTAATTTAAAAACTTAATTTATAAGTATTTTAAAAAAATAAATAAAAAAAATTTAATAAATGAGGATCTGTGAATGGGTTCGTAAATTATCTTCTTAAAATAAGAAAGATAAAACTGACTAAGAATGGAGTTGCGAACTATTTTTTAGAGATTGACAATAAAATATTAAAATTTATCAATAAAGAGATTGTAGGCCATATTCCTGAGATTGACAATCCAAAACCATTAAAATTTATCAATCCAATATTTGACATGGGGTAGGTGAGAGAATCGACATAGTTTGGCTAAAAACTTCAAACTTAGCACTCCTGGGAGATAACCCAGATCCTTGCATTTTACTTTCATCTTTCTTTTCATTTTTCTTTAGAAACCTGACTCGTGTCTAACTGAAGATGGTAAACTTAGTGCTTGTGGGAGGCAACTCAGCTTTTACATTTGAATTTTTTTTTTTATTTTTAGCTTACCTTCTTTTTATGTTTAGGACTAAGTTGGGGGGAACCAATTTTGAAAAGATTTTGAGTGGAATCATGAAGGTCAAGCTGAACCAAGCACACATGTGGGTTAGGTGACATCTCTCCTTTTTTTTTTTTGTCTGACATACTTTATTTTTCTTACTCCATTGAGGGTAATGTCATTAAGTTGGAAGGAGAGAATAATAATTTTTTTTTTCTCAATCCTCGAATAAGTTAGTATTCAGTGTTTAGGCACCCGAGTATGCTTAAAGAGAATCAAGTTGAACCAAGTATTTTTTTAAAAAAAGTATATTGATGTACAGATCAGAGAGCTTATGAGATATCGAGGGATTAAGTATTAAAAAAACTCAATAAAGAATTAAATTTAGAATATAAATATTTTTTTTGTGAGCACTTCTAATTCCTCCTACCGGCATCAAAGAAGAGTTTACTTCCTATGAGCTTGTGTAGGATAACTATATATTTTTTTATAAAATAAATTATTATATATATATATATATAAATAATTTTTTAAGAACTTCATGCTGAGTAACTAGATCTCTTTATCTAAGCAAGTATTGAGTTTTGCGTCAAAAGGTATGAAGAGCAAAGAAGCTTTGTTGTAAAGCTAGTCTTAACTCATAGCTTGTTTGATTTGAGCAAGAAAGTCCAAGGGATATTTTATATCTATTACCTTAAAGTCATCTGGTTTAGAAGTTATTGGCTGAAAACTCACTACATAGATCAGACAGAAAGCTTAAGAGGTTAAGATAGTCAATAGCAGTATAACGTTAAAAAAAAAAAGAAGAGCAAAGTCTAAACATTGATCTCCCACCGAGTAACCAGACCCCTTCGCTTAAATAAGCATTATGGTTCACATCAAAAAGTAGACAATGTGAAGATGTTTTTATAATAAATGAAGGATGGAAGTAATAATATACTCGTCCATATGAAAGTTAGATGATTTGGAGATAAAGGTAGGGGCAATTTAGAAAAAGTTTAATGTTCTTGACTTAACTTCCATATTGACTAATACTAACACCCTAATGACATACCTCACTCATGCTCTACTAAACATCAATGGCCCTTTTGAAAAATATCTGATAAAATTCGAAACTGTAAGTTAAACGGTACTTAACTCTAAATCCTTTCTTTACTCGATGACAAGTAAAGTTCAAGTTGAGGGGTATGATCAGTGAGTTAAATATGACATAAAAAGTATTAAAATATTAAATATTTAATATTTTTTATTTTATATTTGATACTTATTATGCTTTTTTTTAGAAATTATTAGTCATGAAGATTTTATTACATTAAGCCTAATTAAATCCAAATTCAAGCTTAATTTCATCATGTACATAGCAAGAAATGTTGGAATGGAGAACAAGCCAAGAGGCCCAAAAATCATCCAAAAATTAGCCCAAAAACTAGCCCAAAATCAATTTTAAAGCCTCCGATGTATGGTGGACCAGCTGCTCGGTCCACAGATTTAGAGTGATGGTCCATAAAAATAGGCGTCGGTCCACAATCGTGGTCCATAGGGGCAGAAGGCTTTGTGCATTGACGGACGGTTGAGATCGGCTGAAACATGAGATCCAACGATCTTAGTTGATGCTGGCTGAAAGAGCTAAATAGAAGAGATATGGTGCATGATTTGATAGTGCAGAAGCAATCTGAGGTCCGATCCAATAGCTAGCAATGATTCTGACCTGATTTAGGATGATTTGAGGCTTGATCTGAACTGTCTAAACTCGATCCGATGGCCAAAAAATAGGTTTTCGACCTGGACATGTTTTGGATATGATTTGAGAGGTTTAACACATCCAAAAGTCCTGTTACATGAAGGAAATAGTGGGCAGCAAGGAGATATGATACTAGGAGGCTAAGAAGGCTATAAAAAGGGGTCCAGACCATAAGAGAAAAAGTATCCAAGAGAGAGAGAGGCATAGAGAGGGGGTAGCAAGCAAGCTTTGGGTTGTGGGAAGACTTCTAAGAAGAGGTGTCTAGAAGTTGATCTTTGTTTCTATACCATCTCTACGTCTACACCATCTCGAAGATCAGATACAAAGAGGAAGAAGAAGATGAAGCCCAGTTTACTTTGAGGAGTTTGAACAAAAAAGGAGAGGTTATCAACCATTTTTTCGATGAAGCTGTGCTAATCGACTTTTAATCTTTGTTATAATTTTTTTATTTACTTATTCTTTTAAATTCTTGTTACTATTTATTTTATATTATTTTTTTAATTTTTTATAATTAAATTTTAAATTTTAATTAATATAAAATTTATTTTTTTACACTTTAAATTTTTGTTCTTTATTTTTTTTATAAGTAGATACTAAGATCTAGATAGTAGATCTTAGTACCAAGTTATTTTCATGCTTTTTATTTTTATTATAAGTAGAAGCTAAGATCTAAATAGTAGACCTTAGTATCATTTTTTTTTCATATTTTTAATTTTTAATTTTTAACTTAAATTATTTTTTAAATTTTTTTATAAAATTAAAGATTTCAAATTAGCACTACCTTCTCTGTGAATTTGACCCAACTCGTTACTTTCTATATATTTTTAATTTTTAAAAAATTAAAATTAAACTGATAATCACGGTGTCCTAACGATAACATCATGACATATCAGTGACCTTTGGCAATAACAGCAAAGAATACATCATTGGTATCGGTAAAATATATATCACTCCATCTACTTTCATAAAAAATATTCTTCTAGTAGATGGATTAAAATATAATTTCTTAAGCATAAGTCAACTTTGAGATAAAGGGTTTAAAATTATTTTTGAATTTTTAATATACATTGTATCTAGTCCTATTGATAATGACATCATTCTCATTGGATATAGACATGGAAATGTCTACATGATTGATTTAGATGATCATTCCATAAAGCATGGACAATGTCTAATGGCAATGAATTCAAGATCAATGAAACCAGCTAGTTATGGCATCGTAGGCTAGAACATGCTAGCATGAATTCAATTTCAAAATTAATCAAAAAAGATCTGGTAAAAAGTTTACCAAAACTAAATTCTGAAAAGATAGAATTTATCATGCATGCCAATTTAGAAAACAAACCAAAAATTTTTTTAAATCTAAAAATATAGTTTCAACTTCAAGACCTCTTGAACTACTTTACATTAACTTATTTGGACCCACTAGGACTACAAGCCTAGGAGAAAAAAAGTATGGACTCGTGATAGTAGATGATTTTTTCAGATTTATTTGGATATTATTTTTGGGACAAAAAGATGAATCAATTTCAGTATTCACCAAGTTTTATAGAAAAATCATAAATAAAAAGAATTTAATAATCATTTGCATTAGAAGTGATCATGGAACTGAATTTGAAAATCAATATTTAAAAAAAAAATATAATGAAAAGGAGATTAAACATATTTTTTCTACTCCTAGAATACTTCAACAAAATAGGATTGTGAAAAGAAAAAATAAAATTCTAAAAGAAATAGCCCAACCATGTTGTATGAAAGCTAACTCTCAAGATACTTTTGGATTGAAACTATCAATACAGTATGTTATGTTTTAAATAAAATATTGATATGGCCTATATTGAAGAAAACTCCTTATGAATTTTAAAAAAATAGAAAATCAAAAATCAGTTTCTTTCATATTTTTGGTTGCAAATGTTTCATATTTAATAATGGTAAAGATAATCTTGCAAAATTTGATACCAAATCAAATGAGGGTATCTTCTAAGGATACTCATTATTTAGTAAGGCTTATAGAGTCTTCAACAAAAGGATATTTGTTATTGAAGAATCTATACGTATAGTATTTGATGAAACTAGTGATAAATCTTCTACAAAAGAAGATTTTGTTGATGATGATGCAGGAATAATTGAAAAAGAAGTTGAAGAGCTCACTCTAAAAGATTCTTCAGCTTAAGACAATAGAGAAGAAAGCAAAGAAGTGGAAAAAAATGAAACATCATGAAGTTGAACAAGATCAAGATTTGCCTAAGGAATAGAGGTATACATATGGGCATCCTAAGGATCTAATCATTGGTGATCCATCACATGGGATAAAAACTCTCTCTTACTTGAGAAATATTCATAATTATTCAGCTTTCGTATCTCAAATTGAACATAAAATCATTGAAGAAGCTAAAAATGATCCTAATTAGATAATTGCTATGCAAGAGAAATTAATTTAGTTTGAAAGAAATAAAGTATGGATATTAGTTGATAGACCTATTGATCACCTAATAATAGGAACTACATGGATATTCAAAAATAAATTAGATAAAAATAGTATTATAGTAAGAAATAAAGTAAGATTAATTGCTAAGAGATATAATCAGGAAGAAGAAATAGATTTTGATAAAATATATGCACCAATAGCTAGATTAGAAGCTATTAGATTGCTACTTGCATTCACTTGTTATATGAATTTTAAATTATATCAAATAGATGTAAAAAGTATATTTTTAAATAGTTTTATTGCTGAAGAGATTTTTATAGAACAACTATCAGGTTTTGAAAATCATGCTTATTCAAATCATGTTTTTAAATTTAATAAAATATTATATGGTTCTAAATAAGCACCTAAGGCTTGGTATGAATGATTAAGCAAATTCTTACTTAAAAATAATTTTTATAGAGGTAATGTAGATACAACTCTATTTTTAAGAAGAAAAAATGATGACCTACTAATAGCTCAAATTTATATTGATGATATCATTTTTGGAGCTACTAATGAAAATCTTTACCAAGAGTTTGCTAAGCTAATGCAGGATGAATTTAAAATAAGCATGATGGGAGAGCTCAATTTTTTTCTTGGACTTCAAGTCAAGTAAACAAAGGAATGTGTTGGTGCAGAATTCCGCCGACATCGGAGAAGCTGGAGTCGAGCGGATCGCATCCGCCATCGGGACCTGCAAGGAAAGTCTAAACCGGAGTTGGGGGTGCTCCGGCAAGACCCTTCGATGCTCAAGTCAGTACTCTGCCTCAACAGAAATGGAGCACTCGAATGGGATTTTAGTAGAGTTTCGAGATAGAGTTTAGAGCTTAGAGAAGAACGTATCTGGGAGTCTCTTTTTATAGACGGAGAGTGTAACTGATTGACAGCGACGTCTGTAACTGCCTGGTAGTGGGCCGTTCGGGGCCACGCTGAGTTTGTTACAGAAAGTAATGGTGTCAGGGGGCCGTTCAGGGCCACGTGGAGTTTGTTATGGAGAGTGGAGTGATGTCCATTATCGCGACTTGCTAGAGAATGGTGGGGCCACGTGGAATCTGTTACAGAGAGTGGAGTGGTGTCCGTTGTCGCGACTTGTCGGAGAGTTCGAGCCTGACGGCTGAAGCTCGATTGGGACGTCTGATGGAGCAAAATGGCTCTCTATCTCAGTAATCTAAGAGAAGCTCGGATATTTTCGAGGTTGCTGACGAGTTCACTATTGTCGGATGCCTTGGGTGCTGATGCTGCAGGCGGAAGTCATCTACTGTAGAAGCTCAGACGGAGACTTTCTGTTGGAGAAGTCCGGTAGGAGTCCGATTGCTAGAGAAGTCCATCTGAAATTTGCCTGATATGGAAGCTCATCTGAAGATTATCTGTCGGAGAGGTCCAATTTCATGAGAAATCTGACAGAGGATCGTCCGACAGTGGAGTTCGGATGGTGTTATGGAGGTTCGTCTGCTGGAGAAGTCTTGAGGACACTGGGGAAGGTCGAACATTGGAGGAGTTCGAGATTCAATTTTGTTGTAGAAGTTCGGACAGAGCCCGGCTCTTATAGGAGTCTGAAAGGAGGCCGCTTATTGTAGAAGCTCGGACAAAGATCGGTTGCCGTGGAAGCTCGAATGAAGACTTCTTATTGTAAAAGCTCGGATGAAGACACTGTTGCCGTGGAAGCTCGGATGGAGACTTCTTATTGTAGAAGTCCCACTGCTGGAGAAGCTCGGTCATTGATGAAGTTCGGAAGAAGTTCGAAATAGAAATCCAACTGGTGGAGCCCATCCGTTGTAGAAGTTCATCTGGGATCCATCCACTGTAGAAGTTTGGATGGAGTCTGATTCTTGTAGGAGCTCAGATGAAGTTCGCTTGCAATAGAAGTTTGGAATAGAGTCGATCGTGGTTGGAAGAAGTCTGGAAGAGATTCGGAGAATAGTCGATCACTATAAAAAATTGGCTGATAGTGAAGCTCAGAAAGCATTTGGAATAGCCCGGTAGATGAATGGAGGAGCTCATTATCGGAGAAGTCTGGATGGTATTATGGAAGCTCGGGCGGTCGGGGGAGTTCAGAAAGACACCGCACAAGGTCGGAAGCCGGAAGAGCCCTGGAAGGATCGGCCTTTTACGAACTTTGGCTGGGGTTATTTTATACCCAACAGAATGTATCTTAATCAACCAAACTAAACTGTTAGAGAGATACTCAAAAAGTTTGAGATGGAGAATGCAAAGGATATTAGAACACCCATGAGCCCATCTTTCAAACTTGAAGAGTATGAAAATGGTAAATGTGTAGATCAAAAGCTTTATCGAGGTATAATTGGATCTCTACTTTACCTTGCAGTTAGTAGGCCTGACATTCTATTTAGTGTATGTATATGTGCTAGATTCCAATCAAATCCAAAAGAATCTCATATGCTTACTATAAAGAGAATTTTTAGATATTTAATGGGTACACAAAATCTAAGATTATGGTACTCTAAACACTCTTCATTTAACTTAATCGGATATTCTGATACTGATTATGGTGGCTGTAGAATTGATAGAAAAAGCACCTTTAAAATTCGCCAATTTTTTGGATTAAATTTAATCTCTTAGTTTAGTAAGAAGTAAAATTCAGTTGCACTTTACATGATCGAAGCCGAGTATGTTGCAGTTGAGAGTTACTGTGCTCAAATTCTTTGGATTAAACAATAACTCGAAGACTTTAAAATTAAATAAAATAAAATTCTAATAACATGTGATAACACAAGTGTAATTAATCTGACAAAAAAAAATTATCTTACATTCTAGAATAAAATACATAGATATTAGACATTATTTCATCAGAGACTTGTTCAAAATAATAATATTATACTTGAATTTATTTCAAGTGAAAGTCAATTAGCTGATATCTTCACAAAATCTTTAAATAAAGACAGATTTAATATGATTAGAGGTGAATTAAGAATTTGTAATCCCTTCTAATTAAAAACCTTCACAAAATCTTTAAATGAAGATAGATTTAATATGATTAGAGGTGAATTAAAAATTTGTAATTCTTTTTGATGAAAAATCACTTCAATAACTTTTTATTCATATATTGGTTGATTTGATCTAAGATTTTTAAAAAAATTTTGGATAAATTTTAAACTCTTTTGAATTTTATTTCATTTTTGGTACAGGGGCTCGAGCAGATCCGAATAGGGCATCGAGCTGATCTGAATAAGGCATCGAGCCGATCTGAATAAGGCATCGAGCCGACTCGACGATCGGAGCCCCAATTTTTTACTTAAAATGTCCGACACTCTCAAATCCTATTTATTCATTCTTCTAAGCTCACCCCACCTCAAATCATCTCGGCTCCATTTCCAAACCCACCAAAACCCCTTCCCTCCTACTTCTACCCTCCAAAACCTTCAGAATTCGAGCAATGGCACCCTGAGCTCGTACCGCGGTTGCAAAGAGGACAGGCACGGTTGAGGACCATGAGGTGCAGTCCAAGCGAAGACAACAACTTGAAGATCTTCAACCTGCACCTTCAGCATCCATCTCTCTACCAAATCGCATCTCTATTGCTTCATGGACAGTCACAATGGGTAGGAAGGTTGGTTTTGAGTTTTTGGATTGAAAAAATTTCCACATTGGGTCTTGGATTCATCAACAAGGGTGGGAGAAAATCTATTTTCTAGAGGTACCAACCTATCCCAACCGTGTGAGAGAGTTTTTTGAAAATTTGATGATCGATATGGCTTCATCTGGTCAACAGTTAAAGGGACTGAGATTGTCCTAGATCAGAGAAAACTAAGGCATCTCTTGAAAATGCCATCTTTTGGAATCAATGTACTTGAGCTGGAGAATGACTTTGATGGCTTAAGGAGGATTCTATGCAGAGATGATGTAGAGAACTTCGACTTTCATAAAGCCAATCTGCTACCTGCTAAACTTAAGCTACCATATAGCATGATTTGAAAGATTTTTTTTCCTAGGATAGAGAGATTTGATTGGGTTTCAAGGAAAGATCTTGTTGTGATGGTTCATATGGTTGAGGGGACTGCACTGAACTTGTCATCCATGATAATTGAGCAGATTAGAAATACTATTGGGAGATCGAAGATCAAGGCCTGTTTGCCCTATGGTATGGTCTTCATCCTTATTTTTATTGATACTAGGATTGACTTGGATGGTGAGGATTTCCTGTCCCTCACCTACACTAACTATTACACTATTCATTCTCTACATCACATGGGATACCAAAAGGTGAATGATCAGTGGGTTAGGGAAGTTGAGGGTTAGAATTCTGGATCATCTTCATCAACCCCATCAGATTCTGCCAGCCCATCCTCAACAGCACCTACAGCTAGACCATCTTCTCCAACTCCAGCACTGACCCCCGCATCAGTAGGTGGAGAGCATGTATCTGGTGTTCCTATCTCTCCCCCACCCCTATTATGCATCACAGTTTCAGTGCTGAAAGAGCTATAGAACAGACCGTGGAAAGAATTATGAAGAAAATGGAGGACTTGTTTATTGGTTTTCAGCAGCAGATCACTCTGATTCTTGATGAGCATAGAGTTTCATCTCAGGGACAGCTTGAGCAGCTTAGTCAGTAGATCAGTAGCTTGTCTCAGAGATTTTGAAGAAGGCTTAGGATTAGACTTCTGACCTATCTAGAGATTTTGGGCATCTGACTGTGAAGGTTTTCAGAGTTTTCAGGAGAGTTGAGGAAGCTATCATTTCTCAGTAGGGCAGCGTCGAGGTTCTCAACACTGCTGTTTGGAGGATTAAGGTGTAGATCGGTCTGCTCATGGCTTGGATATCCCCTAGCCAGCCTACCTAGCCTAGATCCTCCCCTAGCAAGCCTCACCCATCCCCCTCCTCCACTGTTAGACCCCCTTCCAATGCCACTATTAGATCTAGTACTGGTTTCCCTCCTCTTCATCCCAAGCCCTTTGCAAGGACCTGAAGCAAGAGATCGGCACCCTCCTCCTCATCCTCTAATCCAGTTGGACCCATCATAGAGTTCCTTTTCTCTGATGAGGGCTAGTCTCTTTAGGCTTAGGTTTCTCTTTATGCTTGTCTTTATGTTTGTAATGTCTGATATTATGTTGTATTGTTTGAGTTGCAACTTTTTGTAAACAATACAAACATGTAATGAAAATTATCCATCAATGAATGTTTACTTCAGCTTATCTCAAATATTTGTACTGATTGTACTTCTGAATGTTCTATTTGATATTGACAAAAAGAGAAAGAAAAACTAATTGAGCATATTAATTTGGAGAAAAATTGATGGAGCATATTAATTTGGAGAAAATTTGAAGGTGACATTGAACATTGAAACTTTCCTCTACAAAAAAGTTCATATGACAATCACTTCATAAAAAGCACTTATTAAGGAGGAGAAAATTGAGGGGTTAAGATGAATGTTAAAAATTTTTCATGTTAAAAATTTTTCTGCAATAAATTTTAAATATGTAGTCCATTTCAAAAATTGCACTTAGTAAGGGGGAGAATAAATTTGATAGATTGATACCTGTTATGAATTTTACAAGACTGGTGGAAATGTATGTCTTCTATGCAACTTGCCAAACCAACATTTGTTCATGCATATAGTATATAATGAAGTGTAAATATCTATAATATTTATCTACTCTTGATATTGTACATTTCTTTTACATTAAAGAATTTTTATACATAACTATATGCTGAATATTTTGTCATCATCAAAAAGAGAGAGATTGTTAGCCTCACGAATAATTTTGATAATTATAAAATATTAGAGCATAAATTGATAATAATATTTTTTAAGTACGTCAAAGAATATTTTTATTAAAAAAATCATCATTGAAAGACTCTAAGTATGATTGAAGATCAATTGAGTCAAGTAAAATCGATTTTGAAGACAAATGGCACGAAAAAAGTCTTCTTGAAAAATCAGAGCCGACTCACCAAAGAACCAAACTAGCTCTGGCAAGATACAGAACTAAAAATTTAGCTTGGCATGCAGTCAAACCGACTCAAATTAGAACTGAGCTGGCTCTCTTAGAAGAACAAAGAGTTGTTGTTCGGGGTCTGAGACTTGAGCTAGCTCGAAATGGAATCAAGCTGGCTCTCTTAGTGGGATAGAATGCTGATTTTTTGAGAATCAAAGTTGAGTTGATCCAAAATATAGTGGAGCAGGCTCGAATGCAATTCGAGCTTGCTCGAGACCAGTTCGAGCTGACTCGATGCCGTCTGACAGGTGCAATGGCTAGTTTCAGAACTGTGCAGATGCATGCAGAACTCTTTCTAATAGCTATTTTTTTGATTTCAATGGCTACAAATCTATTTTTAGTTATCCTAACTTAGATTAGAAGGGTTTCAAGTGATTATTAAAGTAAAAGAACTCAAAGAAACAAAGCAATAAGAGAGAAAATTAGAGAATCATTTAAAAAGTGTGTTCAGCCTTCAAGTGACCATTCAATAATATTCACTCCACTTCAACCATCCAACTGGCTATGCAATCAATTTATTCTCAAGTGAAGAAAGGGAGCATTCATTGCAAAAGCCCTCTAACCTCTTATCTTGTGCATCAAAGTCTCACATCAGCTTATTAAGGAGTTTGTATTTGTATTTAAATTTCTACACCTCTATTTTCTATATTTGGATGTTTCAATAGGATTTGAAACTTGGGGGATAGGCTCATCCAAGCCTTGAATTGGATTTGTACAGGCTTAGGATAAGTTTGGGGTTAGATTTTGGTTGGTTCTCCTACAAAATCAACTGGATTAAGATTGTGATCCTAAAAAATAATCTTAATATAATCTTGGTGATTATAGTGAAATTCTCAAGTGGATTGCTTGAGGAGTGGATGTAGGTATTGGGCTGACATCGAGCCAGTATACATCATTTATTTGTGTATGCGCTATCCTCTCTTACATTATAACTTTAATTTTATATTAATATATTTACTACTTCCACTGCATACATTTAATTTTCAGCATAAGTAGTGCACATAGGTATTCTTAATTTGCAAGAAAATTTTAAAATTCAATTCACCCCCCCTCCCTCTTGGGTTTTATCTCTGGACAACAATAGAGGACTTGACTTACATAATACATGGGTTTCTATAGGATACCCTTCGATCTGTTGAGCATTGAGCTGACTGCTTGAGGGGAGACCATGAGATACAAGTATAGGACCTCTTTACGCTCCAATTTGCTTAGAAGAGGTGGGGAGTCAAGGTATCTTTTTAGCTCATCAAATATAGCTTGACATGCCTCCATCAATTGAAAGTCCTTCATCTGCTTAAGAGCTCCAAAGAAGGATAAGCTTTTCTCAGCCAACCTTGAGAGGAGCCTATTAAGAGCCACAATTCTTCCCATGAGATACTGTACTTCTTTAATTATCTTCTATGATTTCATCTCCTAGAGCACTCAATTTTTTATAGAGAAACTTACTAGAGATAACCCCAAAAGTGTGCTTGTTGGGGTTGAGCTTCATGTAGAAGCGTTGTAATGTCGTAAAGGTTTCTTTAAGGTCAGCGATGTGGTGCTCCATAGTTTTACTTTTGACGAGTATGTCATCCACATATACCCTATATTCCTCTCGATTTGCTTCTTAAAGACCTTGTTGATGAGCCTTTAGTAAGTTGCTCTTGCTTTCTTCAGGCCAATAGGCATAATCCTATAACAAAAAAGATCTTTGTCAGTAGTAAAAGCCATTCTCTTCTTATCCTTGGGGGCTATACAGATTTGGTTGTAGTTAGAGAAGGCTTCCATAAAGGAGGGAAATTGGTGATCTAATATGGCATCCACCAATTAGTCGATCTAGAGCAATGAATAACTATTCTTGGGGCATGCTTTATTAAGCTCGGTATAGTTGACGCATGCATGCCATTTCCCATTCATTTTTTTGACCAACACCATATTGGCTAGCCATTCAAAGTAGTCAATCTCTTGAATGAAACCAACCTTCAAGAGCTTGTTGACTTCTTCTTCTATGGCCTTCTGCCACTTTGATGTGAAGCTTTTCTTCTTTTGCCTGATAGAGTGATGCTTTAGGTCCATGTTCAAGTAATGGACAATAACTTCTAGATTTATGCTTGACATATCTAAAGCCAACTGATGTAGACGTCTTAGCTAATAAATATCTTGATTTGATCGATCAGATCCAAAAGGATAACAAATGAAGCTGATTATATTTGATCCTATCAATTTTGACCTTGTCGCATTGAAACGGATGTAACTCTCTCATCCGGTGTCTGAATTGCATATAAGATCCTAATTTGAAAAGCTCTTTCCATAATCTACAAGCTTGACTGCTTCACCATCATAGTCAGTTTCAGAGTCAGATTCTATTATTTGACAGGTCAATGGAAGCTCGAAGGATCCTAGACGAACTAGAAATCTTAATCTCTAGTCTAACTCTACTTTCGATTTTGTTTCGGATTACTTAGGTATTAAGTTAACACTTTTCCTCTATAAATATGGTCCTTTTGGCCAACATTGTAGTCAGTCTATTATTTTTGTTATTGAATCAAAACTCTAGAAGAGAGTTTCTTCTTACTGTTGCTATTCTTTTTGTTTCATACATCATCTTTCTCTCTTTTCCATCACACGTGGCCTTTGGCTATGCCAGTTGGTATCAAAGCCCAACCAGTCCTTGAGCAAAATTTCATCCCCATAGTTGAGATGGTAGGTGGTGCTGGTGGTTGCAAGCAAAACCAACCTACAAACTAGACGATGGTAGCTCTGAAGAAATCACATAGCGGGAGCAAGATTTGGTGATAGAGTGGAAAGATTTAAGGAGATAGATGACAAAACTGATGGCGTGTCTAACATAGTTGGAAAATCAGGATGCGAGATTTGAGATGGAACTAGAAGATTACAAATCTGATGGAGAAGCTTCAGATTTCGAAAACCCCTTCCATATGAGTACTTCCATCCGCTAGCTTGAAGGTCGAGGTGATTCTTTCGAGTGACCAATCCACAGGTATGATACCATCAGAGTATATCTATCGGAGTATTCGGATAGTCTATAAACAAAGATGTTCCTTGATTGGCTGGATCAGATCAAGTATATTTTCAAGTATAAGGAGGTGCCTGATGACAAGAAGGTGAAACTTGTCGTCTTGAAGTTGACGGGTGAGGCTTTTGCTTGGTGGCAACAGCTGAAAAAGATCAGGGAGTGTAGAGGAAACCCAAAGATTTAGGATTAGAAAAAGATGGAGAAGGTGTTGAAGGAACAATTCTTGCCCTTCAACTATACACAGTCTTTATGTCAGCACCTGTAAAACCTCTGACAAGGGACTAGGTCCATGGATGAATACACAAAAGAGTTCTACTAACAGATCACTAGAAACAACCTAATGGAGAGTGAGAAGTAGATGGTTGCAAGATACTTTGATGGGCTAAGTCAGTCAATCCAAGATGCCTTAAGATTTCACTCCTTATGGATAGTCAAAGAAGCTTATCACTATGCCTTAGTTACTGAGAAGCAGCAATGACGAAGGCCTATACTCAGATCTGATCCTCTCTTGTGGAGCAACCAAGTATCGGAGAATTAGAGGGACATGTGGTGCAATACAGATTCTACCCTTCCTATTCATAGCCTTGTTGATGCAAGATCCTTTAAGCTAGCCTTGGCTGGGTCTTCTATGCTATGATGCTTTAACTATGATGAGATCGGACACATATGGAGCGAGTATAAGAAGCCTACTGGTCAATCTAGGAAGCAACTACTAGTAGAAGGAGAGAAAATATCCAACAAGGATTAAGAGCCTACATATGATGAAGGAGATGAAGAGAAGGATGATTCTTTATTGTTCAGAGTAGAGGAGAGGCTCTAGTTATTCGAAAAAATCTGCTTGCTCCCAAAATAGAGGAGAAAGAAGATTGGAGGCGATCTAATATCTTCCATACCTGTTGCATCATTGAAAAAAGATTTACAAGATTATCATCGATGGAGGAAGCTACGAGAATGTCATCTCTTAGGAGGCCATATCTAAGCTGAATCTAACTACTGAAAAGCATCCTCGACCTTATAAGCTGACATGATTTCAGAAAGAGAGCAAGGTGGTTGTTGATAGTCATTGCCTTATGTCCTTTTCAATTGGATAGAAGTACTTTGATAAAATGTGGTGTAACATCATTACCATAGATGCTTGCCATCTATTTTTGAGGAGGTCATGGTAGTATGATCGCTGCATCACTCATGATGGTCACCAGAATACTTATTCATTCTGCAAGGACAATCAGAAGATTACCCTGATATCGATGAAAAAGGAGGACTTTTCTAAACCAAAGTCAGAGACCAGTATCAATCTTCTAACGAAGCACTCTTACTTGAAGGAAGCAATAGCTGGCTATTTCTTGGAGGTGGTGGAGAAGGATGAATTGACTAAGTGAGAAGTCCCATCCATGGTACATCCTATCATTCAAGAGTTTGTTGATATCTTTTTTAAAGATTTGCCTATAGGACTACCACTGAAAAGAGATATTTAGCACCATATCAATCTTATTCTGGGAGCAAGTCTACCGAATAAGCCGATGTACTGTATGAGTCTTGCTGAAGACCAGAAATTGCAGCAGTAGGTTTAAGGGTTGCTGGACAAAGGATACATTAGGCCGAGCATGAGTCCTGCATAGTGCCTGCATTGCTGGTTCCAAAGAAAGATGGTTCATGATGCATGTGCATAGATAGCAGGGTGATCAACCGGATCACTATCAAGTATCGATTTTTGATTCCATGATTGAATGATATGCTAGATCAACTTGCTGGGTCCAAAGTCTTTTCATAGATCAACCTGAAAAGTGGCTACCATCTATTGCATATTCAGCCTGGGAATGAGTGGAAGGCAACCTTCAAGATGAGAGAGGTCCTGTATGAGTGGCTGATGATGCCATTCGAGCTTTCCAATACGTCGAGTACTTTCATGAAGTTGATGAACTATATGTTGCATGCAGCTTTGTATCAATAAAATTGTTGTTGTTTATTTCGATGATATTTTGATTTATAGCCCTACTTTGGAAGCCCACCTGCAGCATCTTAAAGAGGTTCTTAGCACACTGAGGAGGAAGAAGTTACATGCTACTACTAAGAAGTGCAACTTCATGATAGATAGCTTGGCTATCCATGGCTACATCGTCTCTTCTGAGGGGCTATGGGTGGATCCATTCAAGATGCAGGCTATCCAAAATTGGCTAGTACCTTGCAACACTAAGGTATGGAGCTTTCATGGCTTGGTGTCATTCTACCATAGGCTCATCCAAGGTTTCAGTACCATCATGTCTCTGATGACTGATTGCATAAGAGGGACGCATTTCCAGTAGACTTTCGAGGCATAGATTGCCTTTGAAGAGATCAA
>NC_025999.2:60628823-60720818 GCF_000442705.2 Elaeis guineensis | reverse complement strand
AGGAGGAAACAGAAAATGATATCTTGACAGTGGATGCTCGAGACACATGACTGGTGATGAATCACAATTCATCACGCTTGATGCTAAGGATGGAGGGATGGTCACCTTTGGAGATAATGGCAAAGGAAAGATCATCGGGATAAGTAACATTGGTATCACTCCCTCCAAATATATTGAAAATATTTTGTTAGTTAAAGGTTTAAAGCATAACTTACTTAGCATTAGTCAATTTTGTGATAAAGGGTATAAAGTTATTTTTGAATCATCTGTTTGCATTGTGACTAGTCCTATTAACGATGGCATTAAATTTATAGGACATAGACATGGCAATGTTTATATGGTAGATTTAAATGATTTAGCCAAAATAGACATGCAATGCCTAGTATCCTTGAATGCTAAAGCTAATGAGACTAGTTGGCTTTGGCATCGTAGACTTGCACACATTAGCATGCATTCTCTTTCAAAATTAATTAAGAAAGAATTAGTTCTTGGCTTGCCTAAATTGAATTTTGAAAAAGATAGAATTTGTGATGCATGCCAACTAGGTAAACAAACTAGAGTTTCATTTAAATCCAAAAATATTGTTTCAACTTCTAGACCTTTAGAGCTTTTGCATATGGACTTATTTGGACCAACTAGAACCACTAGTCTAGGAGGAAAACGATATGGTTTTGTAATTATAGATGATTACTCTCGTTTTACTTGGATTTTCTTTTTGGCACACAAAGATGAAACTTTTCATATTTTCACTAAATTTCACCGAAAAGTCACTAATGAAAAAGGATTTTCAATTCAAAATATTAGAAGTGATCATGGAACTGAATTTGAAAATCAAGACTTTGAAAATTTTTGTGATGAAAATGAAATTGGCCATAACTTCTCTGCTCCTAGGACACCCCAACAAAATGGGGTAGTTGAAAGGAAAAACAGAACCTTAGAAGAAATGACCTGTACCATGCTTTGTGAAAGCAACCTTCCAAGATATTTTTGGGCGGAAGCAATTAACACAGCATGTTACATTTTAAATCGTGCTTTGATTAGACAAATTTTAAAGAAAACCCCCTATGAACTTTGGAAAGGAAGAAAATCAAATATTGCATATTTTCATGTTTTTGGTTGTCGATGTTTTGTATTAAATAATGGTAAAGAAAGACTTGGTAAATTTGATGCAAAATCAGATGAAGCAATCTTTCTGGGTTACTCCTCCACTAGTAAAGCTTTTAGAGTTTTTAACAAAAGAACTTTAGTAGTTGAGGAGTCCATACATGTTGTTTTTGATGAATCTAACGATCTTTCTTCAAGGAAGAATGAGGGTGTTGATGATGCAAATCTACTAATAGAAGGTATGAAGGAGATCACTCTGAAAGATTCAACAACTCCAGAGGACGAGGATCAAGAAGACAAATAAGATGAGAGAGGTGAAGAAATTCAAGAACAACCTCAAGGTACAAATGACCTACCCAAGGAATGGAGGTATGTTCACAACCACCCTAAGGAGTTAATTATTGGTGATCCTATGCATGGGGTGAAAACTCGTTCTTCACTTAGAGATGTATTTAATCGTTGTGCTTTTGTATCTCAACTTGAACCAAAAACTATTGAAGAAGCTGAAAATGATCATAATTGGATTAATGCAATGCAAGAGGAACTTAATCAATTTGAAAGAAATAATGTTTGGACCTTAGTATCAAGACCTAAAAATTATTCAATAATTGGCACAAAATGGGTCTTTAGAAATAAATTAGATGAGCATGGTAATGTAATTAGAAATAAAGCAAGACTGGTTGCTAAAGGATATAATCAAGAAAAAGGAATTGATTTTGATAAAACCTTTGCACCTGTTGCTAGATTAGAAGCCATTAGACTTCTACTTGCGTATGCTTGCTTTATGAAATTCAAATTATTTCAAATGGATGTCAAAAGTATATTTTTAAATAGATATATTGCTGAAGAAGTCTATGTAGAACAACCTCCGGGATTTGAAAATCATGCTTTTCCTGATCATGTTTTTAAATTAAATAAAGCTTTATATGGATTAAAACAAGCACCTAGGGCTTGGTATGATAGACTAAGCAAATTCTTACTAAACAATGATTTTTCAAGAGGTAATGTAGATACAACCCTCTTTATTAAAAGAAATCAAAATGATATGTTAATAATACAAATTTATGTTGATGATATAATTTTTGGGTCTACTAATGATCTCTTTGTCAAGACTTTGCTAAGCTCATGCAGGGGGAGTTCGAAATGAGCATGATGGGAGAACTTACCTTCTTCCTCGGACTCCAAATCAAACAAACAAAAGAGAGAATCTCCATCACCCAAAGCAAGTACACCAAGGAACTACTCAAAAGATTTGGAATGGAGAACTCCAAACCTATTGGCACACCCATGAGCCCCTCATGTAAGCTTGACAAGGATGATGAAGGTAAATGTGTAGACTTAAAATACTATAGAGGTATGATTGGATTATTATTATATTTAACTGCAAGTAGGCCTGATATCATGTTTAGTGTTTGTTTATGTGCTAGATATCAATCTAATCATAAAGAATCTCATTTGAATGCTGTTAAAAGAATCCTTAGATACTTGAATGGTACTCAAACTCTAGGGTTATGGTACTCTAAGGACTCACAAATTGATTTATTAGGATATTCAGATGCTGATTTTGCTGGATGTAAATTAGATAGAAAAAGCACAAGTGGAACTTGCCAATTTCTTGGAGTTAACCTAATCTCCTGATTTAGCAAGAAACAAAATTCGGTAGCACTGTCTACGGCTGAGGCCGAATACATTACAGCCGGAAGTTGTTGTGCTCAAATCTTATGGATTAAGCAACAACTCGAAGACTTTGGAATCAAACTTAATGAAACACCAATAAGATGTGACAACACAAGTGCCATAAATCTATCTAAAAATCCAATTCAACATTCAAGATCCAAACATATTGAAATAAGACATCACTTTATAAGAGAACATGTTCAAAATAAAAATATAATTCTTGAATATGTTTGCACTGAAAATCAATTAGCTGATATCTTTACGAAGGCCCTTAGTGAGGACAGATTCTGTGAAATTAGGAGAAATCTAGGAATTCTTGATCTATATGCCTACATATTTCTCAATTTCCAAAGAATTGATGTCAAAAATTCTTGAGCTCAATTTCCAACATCTATCTTGGTCCCAAAAGCTCAAGTTTATCATTCTCAAAACTTGTCTTTGAGCAAAATTCTTTCTTCCAAAATTTCAAATTTTTCTGGAATTTATTCATATTTTTTCTGAATTTCTGAGCTTCATGAGTCGACCCCCTTGAGTCGACCCCATGGCAAATTAGTAATTTTTTCCAACTTCCCACGGGCTCCTTCTTTTTATTTGGGATCCTGTTCATGAGCCGACTCATCCTTTCATCTTTCTCCTTCCAAAAACCAACTTCCCCATTTCCATTCTCTCCAAAACCAAGGATCTAGCTCAAGGTTCTTCTCCCTTCTCCTCTCCACCATAAATCGCCACCTGGGAAAAGGGATTTTCGTGCTTTCTCCCTTTGTTTGAAACGGTTGGAGCGTGCCCTAGCACTCCTCCGTTCTTCTCTAATCCGCCTCTTCTCTCCACCAAAATCCCTCTCCATTCTTTTGTAATCCTTCTTCCACTCATCCACTTGATCCTCCAAGTCTCTTTGCCTGCTACTGTGGTGAATATGGCTCCGAAGATGAAGCTTCCACAAAGAAGAAAGTTGGTCCGTGTGCTAGAAGAAAATGTCCGAAGGAAAAGGCAAGCTGCTCAGTCCTCCACTGCTCCCACTCCGGCTTCTGTGTCAGCTCAAGGTCCTTCTCAATCATCCCTTAGCCCTAGTAAGAATCCTCTATCTGATAGGAAAGTTGAAATCGGAAAGAATGTGGATTTTCGGTTCTTTGAAAAAGAGGATTTTACTTTTGGAACTAAAATTAAAAACCAAGGATGGGGTTTCTACTGCTCCCTTAAGGAAGTCACTTATGTAGACCTAGTCAGAGAATTTTATTAGAATTTGCATTATGGGAATGGGTCAGTGACTTCAACAGTCAAGGGTGTTGATATTTGTTTGGATCCTAGTATATTGGGAGAAATACTACATTTGTCAAGTGAGGGTTACTCTTATATGGAACTCTCAGTAAAGGAAGAGGGGATTAGTGTTATTCTAGGGGGAGCCTACTCAGGGAGTTTAAATAAATTGGAAGCAAAGATTTTGTCTATTGAGATGAGGATCCTACATCAGTTGGTGACGAAGCTCTTCTTCCCTAGGAGTGGTAGGCATGATCTACTTTCCAGCAGAGATATTTGTATTATGTTTCATGTTATCACTCAAACCCCCTGAACCTCCCTGCACTAATGATAGAGGCCATGAGAGAGACTTTGAACAGATCCAAGGCACACTTGCCTTTTGGTATGGCCCTTACTCGAGTTTTTAGGAGGTTTGGAGTTAGCTATGAGGGGGAGGCATCTACTAAGCTCTCTCATGTAGACACCTTCAACCAACACACCCTGCACCGAATGGGTTTTACAAAGACTGATGGTGGTTGGATCAAGGGTTCTGAGGAGAGAGCTGAGGAGA
Source organism: Elaeis guineensis (assembly GCF_000442705.2). Taxonomy (NCBI): domain Eukaryota; kingdom Viridiplantae; phylum Streptophyta; class Magnoliopsida; order Arecales; family Arecaceae; genus Elaeis; species Elaeis guineensis. The sequence continues at coordinate 60,716,233 of NC_025999.2, read as the reverse complement.
GAGCTGAGGACAGAGCTGAAGACAGAGCTGAAGAAGAAGGTCCATCATCTCCTATCCATGACTTCAGGACAGCATCACCAGATATCCAGTTCATTCTAGATCCAGAGGCTGGCCCTTCAGAGTTCATCAGGATGCCCACACCAGTACATCAGCCAGAGAGCAGAGCACCTCCATCAGAGTTCAGACTGGCTGATGATCAGATCGAGCAGATATCACAGCGTGTGGCTTCTTTGCTATCTAGTCAGTGGAGCAGTATTACATTTGCACCAGGGGCCACTTCATCTGATCAGACCATGACTCCCCATATCTCCACTGTGTTTCAGATGATCACAGATCAGTCTATCCAGATTCAGCAGCTTGAGGACACCGTTTGGAGACTGACTGGGAGAGTTCTTGACTTGCAGGGGCAAGTCCTTGCTTTGGCCCATCCTCAGCCACAGGAGTCCACTATTGAGGTCACAGACCTTACTGCAGAGGCTGGCAGGCTCAGAGGTGCACTGGAGGGTGGATATGAGTTACTGAGGAGAGAGATCCGAGGCTCGAGTGAGCATGCATCCACTCAGTTCACTGCTCTACTTCAATCTGTTTCCAGAGCACTGAACGTACTTGATTCCATCAGACTCACTCTTTCTGTCCAGTCCTTGGCCTCGCAGCGTTCTCAGCCTCCTAGTTCATCTCGCTCTCCTGCTCGTGCCAGAGGCAGACGGGGTAGAGGACGCACTTCTGGTCGAGATCCATCAGCTCCTCATCCCATATCTGACGACTCCGATCCTTCTAGTCATGATCTTTACTAGATCCTAGGTGTCAGTGTCTTGTTCTGTCTAGGATCTGTATTTTGGGACCATGTATTAACATTAGCTAGTTGACTTTTATATTATGAAATATGTATTGAAACAATTATGGTTTTAATTATCTTTCACTTATATATCTACTCTTTGTAATGATCATCTTTTGGTTATATATATTCCCTTGTTGAAACTGCTTCTCTTTGTTGATGATTGCTGTTAATGATTGCTGTATTAAGGGGGAGCAAACATTAATGATTAGCACTAAAAGTATTAAAGAGAAAATATATTCAGAAAAAGAGGGGGAGTTAACCATGTTTGATGATGTCAAAAAGGGGGAGAAATTAAAGAAAAAGAAATCCATCAAAAGCAAAACCATAAATTATAAGAAATTAAAGAAAAAGCAACCCATCAAAAACAAAACTACAAATTATGAGAAATTAATGAATGAATTGGAGAATTTAAAGAACAATATCAAAAGTAAAATGCTAAGTACAATGCAAATGAGCAACCTTTTAAATTACTTCTTTACATATGCTCTGATTTGCTTTAAAAATTTAAATATGCTCTGATATGCTTTAAAATTCCAACTTGCTCTGATACATCTTAAAAAATTTAACTTGCTCTGATACATCTTAAAATTCTTAACTTGCTCTGATACATTGTAAAATTCTTACTTGCTCTGATAAATCTTAAGTTTAAAATGCTCTGATACACTTTTCAGATTAACTCTTAGACATGCATTGGCACACCTAATTATTTTTTGCTCTGATACTAAAACTAAAATTTTTCAAAATACAGCTTGCTCTGATAACAAAAAAGAATTTTCTGCTCTAACACCAAAATCACATAATCCAATGAGCAAATTTTCAAATCTTTAAGCAAATGGGCAAACTATTTATGCATATGACCATTTGTATCACATGCCAAAAGAATCAATACTCTTTTCAAGCATATGCACTTATAATGCATCCTTTTGAAATTCATGATTCACATAAATGCTTTTGTTCAAGTGTTTTGTCATCATCAAAAAGGGGGAGATTGTTGCTCCAAGATTGATTTTGATGATTACAAAGCAGATTGAAGGGGCACCAATATTTTTTATTTTTGAAAAAGTCTTTGTGCTCTTCAGGGGCAAAATCATAATTTTACCAAAACCCTGATTTAATAGTATCATTTGGTAGAACAAAAGATTTGTGATCTATTGATGAAAATTTCATTATTTTTGGACTTGTATTTTTGAAGTTATGCATGTTTGAATTCCATGAGTCGACTCATGAGTCAGCTCATGGCACAATGAGCAGCTTGGCACGCTGAATTTTCTATTGGCACACTGGATTTTTGGCTTGGCACGGCCTGTGAGTCGACTCATGAGTCGACCCACAAGGCATGAGTCGACTCATGAGTCGACTTCTATAAGTTTGGGCCAAAAATTCCAGAAACCCAATTTCTGGTTGTTGCAACAGAGGTCGACTCATGAGTCGACCCCTGAGGTATGAGTCGACTCATGAGTCGACCCCTGCGACGGGATTTGTCCGCAACGGCTAGTTTTTAACCCGTTTTAGGTGCTTTTAATGCTCATTTAATGTGCTCTAACGGCTCTTTTTCTGCCTAGAGTGTTTTTCTCTATTTTTTAAAGCTATAAAAAGTTTTAAAAGGTGAAAAACAAGCAAGAGATTGACAAGAGATAAGCAAGACATTAAGAAGAGAAAGAAAGAGATTTGAAGAGCATTCAAGAGAGCTTTCAAGAGCATTCAAAAGAGAGGGTTTCTCAAGCCAACTTTTCAGTCCTAATCAAGAGCTCATTTAAAACCTTCAAGAAGCCTTCAATCAAAGCTCACCAACTCCTCAAGCGTTCATTCAATTCTTCATCCACTTTGAGGAAATCCAAAAGGGGCTTCTTCACTTGAGTAAAGTGTATTTAAAGTTATATTCGCTTATTAAAGGAGCTTTTCTTATACTTATTTGTGCTATAAACTGTTTTACTCTTTGTGAGTAATTATTTTTATTTTGGAGGGGTTCCAAAATAAGGGAAGGTTGATCCGAACCTGAAATCGGAGTGTATTGGATTGGCTTGTACCCGAAAAATAAGTGGACTAGCTTGGGATAGCTAGTGTCGGAGTTTTCGATGTTTGTATTCGGGTTGAATACAAATATAGTGGATTGGAATTCCCAAGTAGGAGCTTGGAGAGTAGATGTAGGTGCAAGGTTGGCATCGAACCACTATAAATCCTTGTGTTTGTGATGTGCATTATTGCTTCTCTTTAACTCTTCATTATTTCCTTGCATTCTTGCTTTAGGTAATTAATCTTGAACTAAAGTCTTTCTCCTCATTCATTTAGCTTTTGACAAACACTTTTCATAAGTTATTAGTTAAGCTTAAAATTTTTTAAAATCCAATTCACCCCCCCTCTTGGGTTGCATAGCTGGGCAACACAGTCTGATCTGGATGAGAACCAATAGAAGGTTGTAAGTACCATCTTTATGTATTTGAGAAATACTAAAAAGATCAATGGCTAATCTATGGAGACACTGACTTGAAACTTGTAGGATATATTGATTTTAGTTTTAGTCAGATCATAACAATAGTAAAAGTATGTTGGGTTATGTGTTTATCTTAAATGAAGGAGCAATTTACTAGAAAAATTTTAAGCAGCATATCGTAGCCAATGCAAGACGGAGTATATAGTAGTATCTGATGTTGCTAAGAAAGCAGTCTGATTGTGGAAGTTCATTAGCAAGCATGGAGTGGCACCCTCCATCAATGGTTCAGTCATGCTGTATTGACAGCACTAGAGCCATAGCTCAAGCTAATGAATATAGTCCCACTAGAGAATCAAGCATATTCTACATCACTATCATCTTGTATGAGAGATTGTAGATAGAGGTGACATCGATCTTCGAAAGATCGATGGAAAGGAGAGTCTTCGAAATTAAAGAGTTCGACAAACTCAAATTAAAGATAGATATTAGATACTATATCGATTGACTTTAGTCCAAGTGAAAGTTGTTAGAAAATATATCCTAAAGCTAATCGTTTAGATGATTGTGCTCTTTGTAATTTATATATTAATTATAAATTAATAAAAATTATTTGATATTTTTATCACAAGGTTACATCTTCCTTGATTGAACTCTAATAGTGTGATAAAGTCCTTAGAATTATATGACAATTGATAAAAAAAAATTTATCGAATAGTTTTTAAACATGTTCATGATCAAATGATATGTTATTAAAGGATGATGATCTTTATCGAGTGTAGGTCATTATGTACCATATAAGTTGATTGTCTTCTTAATTAAGGAGTGTAGAGATACTGACATAGCATACAGGTGAGATATAGGAGTATATCGTCACTGAACAAGTGACTCACCTACGAAGCACTCTGCTGTCAGGGGCTGCTCGTGAAGAATATGGACATAAGTATCCCTCCGACTTGAACTCACTACAGTGACTTACAAGCAACTCACTGTACTTTAGTGTTGGACTATCTGAATTTTTAATTTAATGACGGAAGATTTCTGGACATAGTCAAATACTTATGGTAGTCGGTGTGTAGATCAAGATGGGATTGACCCTTCTAGATTTTAGAAGTTGATAAAACACTATATTTTAATTGAGTAAGACCTCGATCGGGGTAATCTATATGATAGATCATAGGATTTGAAAAAGATTGAAATATAATATGGATGATAATCTAGGGTTGACAGTTAAACCCTAGGTCATCTTGAGCATTCAGGATCAAATGGATGAATTATGTGGTAACCATATTCTTAGATTTTTGAGTGTTGCCTTACAAATATTTGATCTATCTGAATATCAAGAACCATTACTAGATGGTAATTTTAATTAATATAAAAAATAGTTTTCTATACTATCGACTTAATGTTCGAACCTATGGAGTCACGCACAAAGTCAGACAAAATAAGAAAGAATTGACCCATGTCTATGTGCTCAATTTGAAATTATCTGACTTGATTGAACAAATAGATTAGCTTAATTAAGAATTAAGTTAGAGGTCATATGAGGTTAAAGAGTTGTCTATATCTAGCTAGCACTGGACATGAGGTACAGATTTAATTTCGGAGATGATGATGATCTGATCAATGATCTAAGAGATTTATGAGAGATTGAATTTATGTTTTAATTAATTTAGATTTGATTTGATTTAATTAAGACTTAATTAGGTTAAAAATCTAAGTTAGACTTAGACCAAAATCTTAATTAAATTAGGATTGACAGCCTCTTCAAGTTTGGTTCAAATTCGGTATGAATTAGGTTTGAATTAGACTCGTTTGGATCCAAATTGGATGAGATCCTTAGAGTCCCAAATAGCAGAGACTCTCTCTCATTAGTGGCCGACTAAGGAAGGGTGGGAGCGCTAATATTTTTTCACCCCATATGTGCATGTGTCAAAGAGTTCATGTGAAGAAGTTTGGCGCTCTCTCTTTTCTAATATGCGGTTCCCTATTAGGATATAATTCGATCTCCTTATTTGATAAGGAATGATGTTCTAAATTAGTTAGGATACAATCAGATATGAGCATCACCTATATAAAGAAGGGACCACTTACAATCGGGGTTATGGGTCTTGGAATTGTGTGACAAAAACCAAGAGAGAAACAGTGTGAGGTGTTTTTGCGCGACAAAACATAAGGAGGGGCGCTAATTGTTTCTTGGCATGGGGCTTTGGTGTGAAGGCTTCTTCTCACGTGGAAAGGTTCCATCTGAGCCATCCATTTGCTGTGAGATTAGATCTCATCCCTTCCTTGCTTTCCTTATGAAGATTAATGCCCAAGAGCTTCATCTCTCTTCTCTACGGAGCCTGGCATGAGCGCGAAGTAGAGGGTCTATACGTTCAAGCCTCGTGAGGTATCGGATTCGAGTTTTTCTAGAGATTTTGATCTTATTCCACTATATATCAGATAAATATAAAATTTATGTTAGCTTATCATAGAAAAATTTTTAGATGCATCCCGATGATCCGACCAGATCGGATGATTTTTTTTTTCAACTGGTATCTGAGCCAAACTGATATATAGATACATAGATTAATTTTTCTAGTATGTATATATGTGATATATATTCAGATTTTTATGGTTGATAATAAATTTGATTTAAATCTATTAATATACAATTTATGATCTAGTTTTGATCAGATTTCAAGAATCTAATCAATGGTTGATGATGGTTTTACTTGATGCAGATTTTTATTGAAATAATAATCAAATTAAAATTTATTTTAAATTTAATTTAATAAAATTTTTATGGTGTTATTTTAGGTTGGAAGTTAGACTTAATTAAGATCTGAATTGAATCTATTTTGATAAATTTTCAGATCTGATTTTAAGCAAAATTCTGCACAACATTAAATTGAGTCTAACCAAAATTTTATTTACATGCATTAATGTGTGTGTTTGAATTATTTTTTTATATGATTTTAGATTTGAATTAAATATTTTATATGCTGTATAAATTTAGTTTCAGATCTGAAATATGTTATAATACATTGATCTAATTAGATTAGATGCAAAATATAAATGATATGATCATGTTCATAAGTGCACACCTAAATTTTTTGCATATCGCATATGTAGATTGTTAGATAATGTACATGTAGATACACTTAATTTTAAATATTAGATTTTTAATCTTAGCAATCAAGTACTCAAATTGAGATGATCACCAGGTTGTCCAATCATAAGAGAAAATAGGGATTGAGTTTCTCTCTTATCCATTCGATAGGTTCTCTAATAATGGTAGGGGTGTCACTATGATCAAGTCTTATGAAGAAGAATAACAAAAAAAAATTAAAATTATTTTGATCATGAATATATTTAGATTAGATCTAAAATAATTTATGATTAATTATAATTTTAATAAAATAAATACAGATATAAAAATTATTTTAAGATTTGAATTATATGATGTAATTGGTAGTGATCTAAAAGTTATCATGATATATGCAATGTATATATGATATTTAGATAAGATTTATACGTGTTTAATTGTTAAACATAGATCTGAAAGTTAGATTTTAGGATTTAAAAATTGCATCACATATGATATATGTTATACTTGAAATCCTAGTACAATAGTTTTACAAACTAAAACACACATTTTTCATACTTAATTTGGAATCAAGTAATCTAGATTTGAGAATTGAAGATCTCAAAACACCTCATAAATTGATAGACAATGGGCTAGCATGAATCAAATCTTATAACTGGGTTAGACCTAGGGTTAAAAATAAACATAGATCAATTAAAAAAATTGATTAAATCTAATCAAGAGTTGAGTTAGATTAGGTCAGAATTTTTTTAGATCAACCTCAATAGTTGTAGCTTGATCAAATCTATATTTTTGATCATACCAAATGGATCAGATCGTGGCTCAATAGTTTAGCCCAAGTTTTTTGGTTGACCGAATCAAAACTAATCGATCAATTGGTGTCTAAGGTAAGTTTGACAATATTGCTTGATAATATGACTGATAGTTTTTAATTGATAGTCCACTTATCTGACCATTTTGATGGTATCTAAAGCCAGCCAAGGCAGACCCTCCCATCGATCTCACTTACCTGACCAATTTGATAGATTATGTTTTGATTAGGTTACTAATTGATTCGAGCTGACCCATGCTATTAAGATAAATCAGTGTAACTGATTTAGGTGTCTCTTGATCAGGCTTGTCTCTAGTCTAATTCAATGACTTGATGAAGCTAGTAGGAGGATTTTTGACTACTGGCTGATATCTTATCTTATTCTCAAATCATAAATCAATTCGACTGATTTAGGTGTCCTTGGACTAGCTTGTCTCTTATCCTTTTCATGACTTGATAAAGTTAGTGAGAGAATTTAGACTCGCCAATCCAATAAACCAGCTTGTCTAGTCCTTTTCGTGACTTGGTGAAGTCAGTGGGAGGATTTAAGACTTGTCGGTTAATTACTTATCAAATTATTAACCAAATTCTCTAAATTATTAGGTCTATAAAATGAGCTAGTTATGGGGATAACTAGATCATAACCTCCCATTAAGTTAGGTAATAATGGATCCATTAATCTGATAATCATTGAAGGTTTAAAGGTCTGGTGCTTATTTGCTATTAAAATTATCATTCATAATATGATAACTCAGTCATGTCTCTCTGATGGGTGGTTAGGTTGGCCGATCAAAGTCGGACCTGATCATTTGTTGGTTAAATGGGCTGAGCATGGTCATGTTAATAGTTGGACCTAACCAAAACTCTCAATGGAGGCTCTAACCTACTGAAATAAAATCTAGGAAAAAATTAATTACTAGAAGTTATTTGAAAAAATAATTGATTAAGAACCTACCCATATGGGTTGGCCGACCAAAGTCAGGTCCGTGTGTAGTCTGTGTGAATTTTAGTATCCACTAAAAAATTAAGATAATTCTTCGAATTGAAGGTAGAAGCTACCAACTCGTATAAAATAGTTGGAGGACCTTTAGATTAAAGTCCAAGTCTTTAGGATTAAATAATTTATATACTAATAGGTCTTTATTTTTCTTTTAGTGATGGTTAGTAATTTGTCGCTCCACCCACTGTTAGACAATGACAAGCTTATAGGATCAAATTTTAATAATTAGTATCAAAAATTGAGAATAGTTCTCGAGCATAAGAGGATCCTATATGTGACTATGGATCCAGCATCTGAAATATCAGCTCCCAATGCCGATGCGATAGTTAGAGATACTTATCAGAAGTGGTTTAATGATTGTACGATAGTACGTTGCATAATAAGAACTGCCATGAGTGATGAATTTATTTATAAATTTGAAGATACTCAGTCAAAAGAAATACTTCAAATATTGAACATGTCTTTTGGCACACTTGAGGATTTATCCTCAACGGGACATCGGTCCTCTGAGAGAGAAAAGATAAATATGATGCAGTGGTATCGTGCTAGAGCTTCTGAGCACAATCGACCTAACCAGTCTTAGATAGATCAGAGTTAGGCAGAATACTTTTTTTTGTAAGAAGTTGGGGCACTGAAAAAGAAATTATCTTCTATATCTAGCTTTTCTTGATCCGAACAGGCCTAGAAAAAAAAATTAGCAAAGGATTACTGGACTAAAAAATTATATAATAATATCTTATAATTTTTCTATCTGTGATACTACTATCTGAATATTAGATATCAAAAATTTGATTCATATCTGTAATTCATTGTAAAGACTTCAGGTTAGTAGAAGATTTGAGAAGAACGAACGATTCCTGAATATTGGAGATAGAAAAGCTGTTCCAGTTCTAGCTATAGAAAATTTTTAGCTTGTTCTTTATTCAAATATTATTATTTTAGATGATTGTCATTATTATCTTTCCTTATGAATGTTATTTTCATAGGCCTTTTGGCTAAGGATGGTTATAATTTTTCAATAAAAAAAATTTTCTATGATATCATTATGAATGGTGTCATGATTATGCATAGACAATTGAAACATGACATCATAGCCTGTTAGTATAATGTACACGTCGAACAAATATTCAAAAATAGATAATATCACAGATGCTTACTTTTGGTATTGTAGGCTCGGTCATATAAATAAGAATAGGATAAATAGATTAACTAAAGAGAGAATCTTTGACATCAATAATTATGAATTATTATCGATCTGTGAGTCATATCTTCTTGAAAAGATGACCAAATCATCCTTTACTAGAAAAGGTAAACGAACCAGTGATATTCTAGATCTAGTACATAATGATGTATGTGGACCTATAAACATAGGCGTCATAGGAAGGTACTATTATTTCATTATATTTACTAATGATCTATCGAGGTATGGGTATATATACCTTATGAAGCATAAATCTGAATCATTTGAAATGTTCAAATGATTCCATAATGAAGTAGAAAAACATACTGAGAAGAGTATTAAAACTCTTCGATCAGACCGAAGAAGTGAATATCTTTCTAATGAGTTTTTTACGTATCTAGGAGAGAATGAGATTCTCTCACTATGGACCACTCCTGAAATACCACACCATAATAGAGTATCTACAAAGAGGAATCAAACTCTATTAGACATAGTTCGGTCTATAATGGGATTTGCGAGTTTGCTGATCTCTTTTTTTTGAGATTATGCCCTTGAGACTGCTTGTTATGTTCTGAACAATATTTCAAGTAAATCGATAACAAAAACTCCATATGAGATATGGACTGGACGTAGGCCGATACCTTCTTACTTTAGGATTTGGGATTGTTCGATTTAAGTAAAATATTTACAGATTGATAAGCTTAGATCTTGATCCGATAAGTCATTATTTGTAGGATATCCTAAGGAGTCTAGGACATATTGCTTCTACCTTTCTAACGAACAAATGGTGTTCGTGGGTTTTGAGGCATTTTTTTGAAAAAGTTCTTTGGAGAAGAAACTGATGCCACTAAGGTTGAGCTTGACAAAGTTTGACAAGTAGGAGAACTGACACAGATAAGTAGAAATATAGAACGAGATTTGATTAGATCAAATTCAGAGCCCATTGTTGAGGCACCTTTAAGGAGATCCAATAGAAATCGTGTTAATCGGATAGATACTATGGTTTCTTGATCTGAGATGGTGATCCTGTTGAACTAGATGAGAACGATGAGGATCCGATCATCTATATGGATGTCATGCAGAAATCTAACTCAGAGAAATAATTTAAAGTTATAAAATCTGAGATGGAGTCCATGGAGAATATTGGTGTATGGATACTAGTTGATCCACCTAAAGGGATAAAATTCATAGGGTGTAGATGGATTTTTAAAAAGAAAAAGAAGTGCAGATGGAAAGGTAGAGACTTATAAAATCCATTTAGTTGCCTAAGGGTATCATCAGCATTATGGTATTAACTATGATGAGACATTTTCTCCTGTGGTAATACTCTCGAAGTTGGAATATATATTTTAATAAGATCAGAATGTATAGCTTCATTGAGAATAGAAAAGAACCATACATATATAAGTGGGCTAATAGTTCTGTAGTTATCTTCCTTGTATTGTATGTAGATGACATACTGTTAATAAAAAATGACGTTCCTACTTTATAAAGTATAAAGCTATGGCTATCATCATAATTCTCTATGAAGCATTTGGAAGAAGCATCCTACATCCTAAGGATGAAGATCTATAAGGATAGATCTAAGAGGTTGCTTAGATTGTCCTAATCCACGTACATAGATATCGTACTGAAATGATTCAGTATGGAGAATTTCAAGAAATGCTATCTTTCGATAGATCATAGAATTACTCTCTCTATGAAAGATTGTTCGATAACTCCTCAAGAGAGAGAACGTATGAGTAGAATCCCATATGCTTCGATAGTGAGATCTATCATACATGCTATAATGTGTATGAGGCTAGATGTGGCACACTTACTAGAGGTAGTAAGTAGGTACCAATTTGATTCGGATGAAAATCATTAAAAGGTTGTAGAGACAATCCTTAAGTATTTGAGAAATACTAAAAGGACTAATGGTTAATCTATGAAGATACTGATTTGAAACTTATTGGATATATTGATTCCAATTTTAGTTAGATCATGATGATGGTAAAAGTGTGTCAGGTTATGTGCTTACTCTAAATGAAGGAGCAATATGTTGGAAAAGTTTTAGTCAGTTTACTATAGCCGATTCTTTTTGCAAGGTAGAGTATATTGCGGTATTCGACATTGCAAAAAAAAGTAGTTTGGTTGTGAAAGTTCATTAATGAGCTTGGAGTGGCACCCTACGATGATGGTCCAGTCTTTGTGTTGTGACAGAACTGGAGCTATAGCTCAGACTAATAAATAGTTATCGCATCAAAGAATCAAACTCACTCTGTATTGCTATCATCTTGTATAAGAGATCATGGATAGAGGTGATGTCGATCTTCAGACGATCGATGAAAAAGGAGAACTTGACCGATCTATTTATTAAAACTCTCAAAATCAAAAAATTCGATGAACTTAAATCAATGGTTGATGATGGTTTGTTATAAATCTGTTATAACAAAATTTTCTTGATATAAATTTTTACTGAAATAATAATTAAATTAAAATTTATTTTAAATTTATTTTTATAAAATTTTTATGATGTTATTTTAGATTGAAAGTTAGACTTAATCAAGATTTGAATTGAATCTATTTTGACATATTTTCAGATCTAATTTTAAGCAAAATTCTACACAACATCAAATTGGGTCTAACTAAAATTTTATTTACATGCATTTTATGTGTGTGTTTGAATTATTTTTTTATATGATTTTAGATTTAAATTAAATATTTTATATACTATATAAATTTAGTTTTAAATCTAAAATATGTATATAATATATTAATCTAATTAGATTAAATATAAAATATGAATGATATGATCATGTTCATAAGTGTACGTCTGAATTTTTTTGCATATCGCATATGTAAATTGTTAGACAATGTACATGTAGATGTAATTAATTTTAAAAATTAGATTTTTAATTTTAGTAGCCTAGTACTCGAATTGAGATGATCACCAGACTATCTGATCATAAGAGAAAGTAGGGATTGAGTCCCTCTCTTACCCATTCGATGGGTTCTTTTATGATGTGTAAGGGTGCCACTGTAATCAAGCTCATGAAGAAGAATAGCAAAAAAAATTTTTAAATTATTTTGATCATAAATATATTTAGATTAGATCTAAAGTGATTTATAATTAACTATAATTTTAATAAAATAAATTCAGATATGAAAATTATTTTAAGATCTAAATCATATGATGTAATTGGTAATGATCTAAAAATTGTCATGATATATGTGATGTATATATGACATTTAAATCAGATTTATGCATATTTAATTATTAAAATAGATCTAAAAATTAGATTTTAGGATCTGAAAATGGTATGACATATGATGTATGCTACATTTGAAATTCTAGTAGAAAGTTTTACAAATTGAAACACACGTTCACACACTAAATTTGGAATCAAGTAATCTAGATTTGAGAATTAATGATTTTAAGATATTTCATAAATTGATGGATAATGGATTAGTACAAATTAGATCTTCTAACTAGGTTAGACTTAGGGTTAGAAACAAATATGAATCAATTAGAGAAATTGATTAAATCTAATCAAGAGTTGAGTTAGATTAGGTCAGAATTTTTTTAGATCAATCTCAATAGTTGTAGCTTGATCAAGTCTATATTTTTGATCATACCAAATGGATCAGATCGTGGCTCAATGGTTTAGCCCGAGTTTTTTGGTTGATCGAATCAAAACTAATCAATCAATTGGTATCTAAGGTAAGTTTGGCAATATCGCTTGGCAATATGATCAATGATTTTTAATTGACAATCTACTTATCTGATCATTTCGATGGTGTCTAAGATAAATCAAGGTAGATCCTCCCATCGATCTCACTTATCTAGTCAATTTGATAGATTATACTTTGATTAGGTCATTAATTGATTCGAACTGACTCATGTCATTAAGGTAAATTAGTATGACTGATTTAAGTATCTCTTGACCAAGCTTGTCTCTAATCCAATTCAATGACTTGATGAAGTCAGTGAGAGGACTTTTGACTGTTGATTGATTTTTTCTCTTATTCTCAAATCATTAAATCAATTCGATTGATTTAAGTACCCTCGGACCAACTTGTCTCTAGTCTTTTTCATGACTTGGTGAAGTCAGTAGGAGGATTTAGACTCGTCAGTCCAATGAACCAGCTTGTTTAGTCCTTTTTATGATTTGGTGAAGTCAGTAGAAGAATTTAAGACTTACCGATCATTGCTTATCAAATCATTAACTAAATTATCTAAATTATTAGGTCTATAAAATGAGTTAGTTATGGAGATAACTAGATCATAGCCTCCCATTAAGTTAGATGATAATGGATCTATTAATCTGATAATCATTGGAGGCTCAAAGGACTGATGCTTATTTGCTATTGAAATTATCATTCATAATATGATAACTCAGTCGTGTCTCTCTGATGGGTGGTTAGGTTGGCCGACCAAAGTCAAGCCTGATGATTTGTTGGTTAAATAGACTGAGCATGATCATGTTAATGGTTGGATCTAACCAGGACTTTCAGTGGTGGCCCTAACCTACTGAAATAAAAATTGGGGTAAAATTAATTACTAAAAGTTGTTTGGAGAAACAGTTGATTAAGAAGCTATCCATAGATGCACATGGGTTGGCTGACCAAAATCAGACCCATGTGCAGGCTGTGTGGATTTTAGTATCCATTAAGAAATTAAGGTAATTTCTCGAATTGAAAGTAAAGACTACCAATTTATATAAAATAGTGGGAGGACCTTTAGATTAAAGTCCAAGTCTTTAGAATTAAATAATTTATATACTAATAGATCTTTATTTTTCTTTTAGTGATGGCTGGTAATTTGTCGCTCTGCTCACTGTTGGACAGTGACAAACTTATAGGGCCAAATTTTAATAATTGATATCAAAAGTTGAGAATAGTTCTTAAGCACAAGAAGATCCTATATGTGATTATGGATCCAGCACCTGAAGTATCAGCTCCCAATATAGATGCGATGGTTAAAGATACTTGTCAGAAGTGGCTTAATGACTGTACGACAGTACATTGCAGAATGAGAGCTGCCATTAGTGATGAATTTAGTTCTAAATTCGAAGATACTCAGTCGAAAGAAATGCTTCAAATGTTAAATAAGTCTCTTGGCACACTTGAGGATTTGTCCTCAACAGAACATCGATCCTCTGAGAGAGAAAAGATAAGTATGGTGCAATGGTATTGTGCTAGAACTTCTAAGCCCAATCGATCTAACCAGTCTTAGGTAGATCAAAGTCAGGCAGAATACTTCTTTTGCAAGAAGCTGAAGTATTGGAAGAGGAATTATCTTCTATATCTAGCTTTTCTTGATCCATACATGTCTAGAAAGAGAAATCAGCAAAGAATTACTGGACTAAAAAATTATATGACAACACTTTATAATTTTTTTATCTGTAATATTACTACTTGGGTATTGGATATCGAAAGTTCGATTCATATTTGTAATTCATTACAGGAACTTCAGGTTAGTAGAAGATTTAAGAAGAGCGAACGATTCCTGAATGTTGGAGATGAAAGAGTTGTTCCAGTTCTAGCTATAGAAAACATTCAGCTTATTCTCAATTCAAATATCATTATTTTAGATGATTGTCATTATTGTCTATTTTTTCTTATGAATGTTATTTCCATAGGCCTTTTGATCAAGGATAGTTATAATTTTTCAATAATTTTTTTTTTGTGATATCATTATGAATGGTGCCACGATTATGCATGGATAATTAAAACATGACATCACAGCCTGTTAGTATAATGTACACATCGAATAAACACCCAAAAATAGATAATATCATAGATACCTACCTTTGGTACTGTAGGTTCGATCATATAAATAAGAATAGGATAAATAGGTTAACTAAAGAGAAAAATCCTCAACATCAATGATTGTGAATCATTACCGACCTATGAGTCCTGTCTTCTTAAAAAGATGACTAGATCATCTTTTACTAGAAAGGATGAACGAGCCAGTGATGTTTTACGTCTAGTACATAATGATATATGTGGACCTATGAACATAAGCACCAAAGGAGGAAACTATTACTTCATTACTTTTACTGATGGCCTATTTAGGTATGGGTATGTCTACCTTATGAAGCACAAATCTGAATCATTTGAAATGTTCAAATGATTTCATAATGAAGTAAAAAAATAGACTAAAAATAGTATTAAAATTCTTCGATCAGATCGAAGAGGTGAATATCTTTTCAATGAATTTTTGACATATCTAAGAGAGAATCAGATTCTCTCACTATAGACAACTCCTAAGACACTACAATATAATGTGTTGTCTGAAAGAAGGAATCAAACTCTGTTAGATATGGTTCGGTCTATGATGGAGTTTGCGAGTCTGTCGATTTCTTTTTTTTTTTTGGATTATGCTTTGAGACTGTTTGTTATGTTCTAAACAATATTTCGAGCAAATCGATCACAAAAACTCCATATGAGATATGGATTGGGTGTAGATTGATATCTTCTTATCTTAGGATTTGGGGTTGTTCGATTTATGTAAAATATTTACAGATCGATAAGCTTAGATCTCGATCTGATAAGTGATTATTTGTAGAGTACCCTAAGGAGTCTAGGGCATATTACTTCTATCTTCCTAACGAACAAATGGTGTTCGTGGATCTTGAGGTATTCTTTTTGAAAAAGGAGTTTCTTGAAGAAGGAACTAATGCCACTAAGATTGAGCTTGATGAAGTTTGACAGATAGAAGAACTGACACAGACAAGTGAAAATATAGAATCAGATTTGATTAGATCAAATTTAGAGTCCATTGTTGAGACACCTCTAAGAAGATCCAGTAGTGTATCATATCAGTCAGACAGATACTACAATTTTTTGATCTGGGATGGAGATCTTGTTGAACTAGATGAGAATGATAAGGATTTGATCACCTACATGAATGCCATGCAGAGATCCGACTTAGAGAATTGGTTTGAAGCCATGAAATCTGAGATGGAGTCCATGGAGATCATTGATGTATAGACACTAGTTGATCCACTTAAAGGGATAAAATTCATAGGGTGTAGATGAATTTAAAAAAAAAAAGAGGCACAAATGGAAAGATGGAGACTTATAAAGTCCGTTTGGTTGTCAAGGAATATCGTCAACATTATGGTATTGACTATGACAAGATGTTTTCTCTTGTGGCAATGCTCTCGAAGTTGGAATATGTGTTTTAATAAGATCAGAATGTATAGCTTTATTAAGAATGAAGAAGAATCTTGCATATATAAGTAGGCTAATGGTTTTGTAGTCATCTTTCTTGTATTGTATGTGGATGATATACTGTTAATGAAAAATGATGTTTTGCTTTATAAAGTATAAAGCTGCAGCTATCATCATAGTTCTTCATGAAGTATTTGGAACAAGCATCCTATATTCTAAGGATGAAGATCTATAGAGATAGATCTAAGAGACTGTTTAGATTGTTTCAATCCACGTACATAGATACCATGTTGAAACAGTTCAGTACGAAGAATTTCAAAAAAAGCTATCTTTCGATAGACCATGAAATTACTCTCTTTAAGAAGGATTGTTCGATAACTCCTCAAGAGAGAGAGCATATGAGTAGAATCTCATATGCTTCGACAGTAAGATCTATCATGTACATCATGATGTGTATGAGGTCGAATGTGACAACTCACTAGGGATAGTGAGTAGGTACCAGTCTGATCCGGATGAGAACTATTGAAAGATTGTAGAGACAATCCTTAAGTATTTGAGAAATACTAAAAGGATCCATAGCTAATCCATGGAGACACTGACTTGAAACATATGAGATATATGGATTTCAATTTTAATCAGATCATGATGATGGTAAAAGTGTATCAGGTTATATGTTTATCCTAAATGGAGGAGCGATATGTTGGAAAAGTTCTAGCCAGTTCACTGTAGTCGATTTTTTTTGTGAGGTAGAGTACATTGTGACTTTTGATGCCGCAAAAAGAAGTAGTTTGGTTGTGAAAGTTGATTAACGAGCTTAGAGTGGCATCCTCCGATGATGGTCCAATCTTTGTGTTATGATAGCATTGGAGTCATAGCTCAGACTAATAAATAGTAGTCTCACCAGATAACCAAACTCACTCTGCATCGTTATCACTTTGTATGAGAGATCATGGATAGAGATGATGTCGATCTTCAGAAGATCGATGAAAAAAGAGAACTTGGCCAACCCATTTACTAAAACCTTCGAAATCAAAGAGTTCGACGAACTTAAGTAGAAGATGGATATTAGATACCGTACTGATTGGTTTTAGTCCAAGTGAAAGTTGTTAAGAAATGTGTCCTAAAGTCAATCGTTTGGATGATTGTACTCTTTATAATTTATATATGAATTATGAATTAATAAAAGTTATTTAACATTTTCATCATAAGGTTACATCTTCCTTGATTGAACTCTAATATTGTGATAAAGTCCTTAGAACTATATGACAATTGATAAAAGAAGATTTATCGAATAGTTCTTAAACATGTTTGCGATCAAATAATACGTCATTAAAGAATGATGACGTTTATTGAGTATAGGTTGTTGTGTGCCATATAGGTTGGTTGTCCTCTTAATTAAGGATGTGGAGACACTGACATGGCATACAGGTGAGATGTAAGAGTACATCATCACTGAATAAGTGACTCATCTATGGAGCGCTTTACTGTCAAGGGCTACTCACGAAGAATATGGA
This sequence comes from Elaeis guineensis, assembly GCF_000442705.2. Taxonomy (NCBI): domain Eukaryota; kingdom Viridiplantae; phylum Streptophyta; class Magnoliopsida; order Arecales; family Arecaceae; genus Elaeis; species Elaeis guineensis. The sequence continues at coordinate 60,698,210 of NC_025999.2, read as the reverse complement.
TATAAGTATCTCTTTGACCTGAGATTATTATGGTAACTTGCAAGTAACTCATTGTGCTTTAGTGTCGGACTATCTGAATTTTTTATTTAGTGACGAAAGATTTTTAGGTACAGTCAAGTACTTATGGTAGTCGGTGTGTGGATCAAGATGAGATTGATCCCTCTAAATTTTAAAAGTTGATACATCACTATATTTCAATTGAGTAAGACTTCGACTGGACAATCCATGTGATAGATTATAGGATTTGAAAAAGATTGAAATATAATGTGGATGACTAATCCAAGATTGATAAGTAAACCCTAGGTCGTCCTGAGCTTTTAGAGTCAAAGAGATCAATTATGTGATAACCATATTCATAGGTTCTTGAGTGTTGCTTTGCAAACATTTGATATATCCGAACATCTGAAACCATTACTAGATGGTAACTTCGATTAGTACAAAAAATAATTTTCTGTGCTACCGATTTAGTGTTCGAACCTATGAAGTCATGCACAAAGTCAGGCAAAGTAGGAAAGAATTAACCCATATGTATATGTTCAATTTGAAAATATGTGACTTGATGGAACAAACAGATTAGCTTAATTGAGAATTAAGTGAGAGGTCATGCAGAGTTAAAGAATTGTTTATGTCTGCTAGCACTGGATATGAGGTACAGATTTAATTTCAAAGATGATAATGATTTAATCAATGATCCAAAAAATTTATGAGAGATTAAATTTATATCTTAATTAATTTTAAATTTGATTTGATTTAATTAAGACTAATTGGGTTACAAATCCAAGTTAGACTTGGACCAAAATCCTAATTAGATTAGGATTGACAGCCTCTTCAAGTTTGGTTCAAATTCGGTTCGAATCAGATTTGAATTGGACTCAATTTGGATCCAAATTAGATGAGATCTTTAGAGTCCCAAATAGTAGGGACTCTCTCTCATTAGTGGCCAATTAAGGAAGGGTGGGAGCACTAATATTTTTCCACCCCATATATGCGTGTGTGAAAGAGTTCATGCGAAGAAGTTTGGCGCTCTCTCTTTTCTAACATGTGGTTCCCTATTATGATATAATTGGGTCTCCTTATTTGATAAGGAATGATGTCCTAAATTAGTCAGGACACAACCATATATGGGCGTCACCTATATAAAGTGGGGACCACTTACAACCAGGGTTATGGGTCTTGGAATTGTGCGACAAAAACTAAGAGAGAAATCGTGTGTGGTGTTTTTGTGTGATAAAACATAATGAGTGGTGCTAATTGTTTCTTGGTGTGGGGCCTTGGTGTGAAGGCTTCTTCTCACATGGAAAGGTTCCATCTTAGGCATCCTTTTGCTGTGAGATTAGATCTCATCCCTTCTTTGCTTCTCTTATGAAGATTAATGCCCAAGGGCTTCATCCCTCTTCCCTACGGAGCCTGGCGTGCACGCGAAGTAGGGGGTCTATGCATTCAGATCTTGTGAGGCATTGGATTCGAGTTCTCCTGAGAATTTTGATCTCTATTCCGCTGCATATCAGATAAATATAAATTTTTTGTTAGCTTATCATAGAAAAATTTTTAGATGCACCCTGACGATCCGATTGGACGACTTTTTCCTTCAGTTCTGACCAAGGACCAACATCCTATGGGAGAATACAACAATCTGAGTCAGTAAAAAATTGATTCTCTCAAGATAATCAAGAAGATTAATGATAATGCTTATCGATTAAGACTGTCTAGTCATCTCCATATCTCTGATGTGTTCAGTATAAAACAATTGGTTTCCTATATAGGTGATTTATCAGAGGACGAGAAGACTTCTAACTCGAGGATGAGTTCTTTCTAGTCTGGAGAGGATGACGTAGATGTCTTAGCTGATAAATATCTTGATTAGATAGATCGAATATGAAAGGATAAAAAATCAAACTAATTATATCGAATCCTGTCAATTTTGATCCCGTCATGCTAGAATGGGCATAACTTTCTTATCCGATGTCAGAATTGCTTATAAATTTTCAATTCGAAAAGCTCTTTCCATGCTCTACGAGTTTGATTACTTCACCATCACAGCCAATTATGGGGCTAGATTCTATTATTTGATATGTCAATCGAAGCTTGGAGGATTCTAGACGAACTAGAAGTCTTAATCTTCATCTTACTCTTTTTTCTATTTTATTTTGGATTACTTAGGCATTAAGTTAAGATTTTTTCTCTATAAATATGGCCCTTTTGGCCAATGTTATTATCAGTCTATTATTTTTATTATTGAATCAAAACTTCAGAAGAGAATTTCTTCATACATCTGCTGTTTTCTTTGTTTCATGCATCTTTCTTTCTCTCTTTTCCATCAAAAGTGGCCTTTGGCTACATCACCAACCAAGCAAAAATATCTGCATTAGATCGTAGGAAATGAGACAAGGTGCTAGCGATCCTTATCACCCAAGCTAGAGCCAACCTAGATGATCCTCATCAGGTCAGACTCATCCAATGCAATTGGGATGAGGTCTTCTACTAGTTGACCTCTTTGTTCCATTAGCTCATCCCCAACATCAAGCTCTTCCCTAGGTTAGGGCTTTATGATTGCCTCATCACATAGAGTTGCCATGTAGCATTATTTAGCTAGTTGTTGGTCTCCTCGAACCTCTCCAATTCCATAAGAAGTTGAAAACTTCAATAATAGTTGGGAAGTTGACAACACAGCTCGGAGGGTACTTATCTCGGCCGACCTAGTATAGCATTGTAGGCAAATGAGATTTTTACGGCCAAAAAGTCAACTTCGATGGTTCATGCTGGGGAGGGACATAACCCCTTCCATCGGTACAGTACTCCTAGAAAGCTAACCAAATGAGAATTTAATCTCCTTAGCTGGTTAGGAGCTAAATCCATTCTTGCAAAGGCATCGTAAAACAAAAACATCCACAAAACTTTTGCTATCGACCAAAATACAACGTACATCATAGTTCGAAATATTTAAATTAATGACAATTGGATTGCTGTGAGGTCATTTTATCCCTTCTAGGTCGACATCGGAAAAAATGATTTTGCCTTCGATCCTCCTCTTCTTTTGCTCCTTTTCTTTCGCTTAGCTCGGCTCGGGCATGGGGTTGCTGATCTGCCCTTCAGAAATGATGTGCATCACTCCTACCATGAGCCTATCTCATCGAGGACCTTCATACCGAAGTGGTTTGGTCTTAGCTTCTTCTCATTCTCTATTCTTCAACATATTGCCGCAGTCGTCTTTGCCTGATGAGTGCTTCAATCTCATCTTTGAGTTGTTGGCATTCCTCCATATCATGATCGTGGTCTTGATAATACTAATAGTGCTTCCTTGCATTCCTCATATGCAATGGATTTGTCATCTTCTTCAGCTTCGAAAGATCTTCTTGGTGCTCTATCTCCATCAATATTTGAGCTCGGGACATATTGAGTGGAGTGTAGTTATTGAACCTCCAAGGTGGGGATTTAGATTGGTGTCATCTCAATGGAGATTTGGTTCAATCATTCTGGGGTAGTGTTCATGATTGGTGTGACCTCCTTTCACTGCATCGATCTTCCTACTTAGCTCTTTGCCCCTTTCTTGGCTGCCTTTCCCTTGAGGCTTATTGTTGGAGTTCTCTCTATGCCAAGTCCATGCCTCCTTTGCATTTGCATGCTCCTCCACCCTTTCCAATATTTTAGTGAAGTCTTTAAAGTATTTTTTTCTCAAGCGAGAAGAGGAAGTCATTCTTGAGCAGCCCAGCTTTGAGCACGGTCATGGCCACTAACTAGTTCAGATCACGTACCTCCAAAATCGCGATATTAAAGCAGTTGATGTAGTCTCGAAGGGACTAGCCTTCTCATTGCTTAATGTTGATAAGTAACTTCGAGCCTCAGCACCGTCGGCGGCTATTAACGAAGTTTGTTATGAACAATCGACCAAGCTATCCAAAAAAATTAATCAAGTCAGATTGAAAACTCGAGTACCAATGTCGAGTAGCCTTTCTCAAGGTTGATGAAAATATCCGATAGAGGAGCATCAGTGTAATCAGTCACTTCGTGAAGGAGCATCAAAATCTTGAAGCTTTCTAAATAGTCAACAGGATCCGAGGTCCCATTATAGGATTCTAGCTACGGCATCTTGAACCATGCTGGGAGTGGTTCATCCATGATTTTCCTAGTGAATGGGGGTTCGATGTTGAAACTAAGTTCTGTCTCTGGCCACTAAGTTTGGTCTTGTAGCAGTTCAATCCAGTGTTGCATCTTTTGAAATCCTCTTTCCACCTCAGCATTTCATACAGAGTAGGGTTCTTGGTGCCAAGGAGTAAGGTTGCCCGGGATGGAATCTCTTATGTACTGTGGAGTCTAGGAGTGCTTACATCATCCTCGGTCAAGGTTCGTAGGTCGGTTTTGTCAGCTATACCCCTACCTTGGACTAGGGGAGGCAAATGCCACGTTGCCGCCCCAGCCTAATCTCCATGTAGAGCTTCCAGAATGGGCTATGGTGTAGCAGTTTGTTGTATCTCTCACACAGCTGTTGATAGAGCTTGCACTTGCTGGTGAACCTATTATACTATTCATTGGAGATCATTGGTGCTGACTGAGGAGGTGGGGCTACTTAGACTGGTTTAGGTGCAGCAACCTCTTGACAGATGTTCATTTGCACACCATTCAAGCAGGTCATAGTCTCATGATGCAGCACTCTCTCTTGAAATAACCTCCAAATAGAGTTTGGGGGCCCTTTCTTTAGCACCAGTTTGTTGCTACCAAAACTCAAGCCTGAGGGGTCGGATCTGATATGGACAAAAACTCTTGATGAAAGACTTCTCGGTTGAGGACGAGGAGGAGAGCCAGATCAAAGAAGAGGTGCTAAAGTAGTGAACTTTGAAGACTGGAGCGAGATTTGCAGAAATATCCTTGTTTGGATTGTTCTTCGATGGAGACTCTCTGACGCTTATATCCGTTGGAAGATGGAGTACTGAGAGAGAAAGAGAGAGGCATTAAGGCCTCTTAAGAGCTTATCTGAGGTCCTTACTCTCACCCTATTTACAGAGAGGGAGTGAGAGTCGTGCACATTAGGGAGAGTGGCCGCTCCTCAGATATTATGCACGTATCATATTGACAGTGATGCCTTTGTATTTGCGATGTGAAACCAGTAATTAGTTGCCATCGGGGCGTAATTCAATCTCGATGGTTTTCTTTTTTATTTGGCTTTTCTACAATGATAAGGGAAATCGGTTCTTTTTCGATTGGGACTGCTGTCTTATTTGAAAATTCTTGATCTGGCTGTCCTCTGTCTACCTCAGCTACGGTCAAATCCGAGTCTTATCTTTTAGGATTGAAAGCTGAAGGGATCAAACCAACTGATTCGGGTTCTCACATCCAACTCCATACCGGCTGCGGCCAACCCCTTGCGACTTTTTGATCAGCTGAGGACCATTCTCTTGAGATCTCAATTATGGTCATGAACCTGATCGATCAATTCTGAGGTGATGGTCTACAGCAGTAACCATTACTTTGGCAACTTGGATGGTCTGCTGGTCTGCGGACAACCATTGCTGCAATGACTCGTTCGAGGAATACTGCAGGAGGAGGAAAGATGGATCAAAGGCGAGGCTGAGCCTCTACTTGCTTGCTCTCGACCTTTTCATCTTCTAAGATAAGTATCATGTTTATTTCTTTATTCTGTTTTTTTCGAAATTTTGTTATATTTATGATTTTTCTATGACAGAGTCATGCAAATATGAAGTAATTTTTTCGAGATTTTTTTTTATATTTTTTCACAGGGTTTTGTTACGTTGATATTTAGCTATTCTTTTTTGTTCTTAAAAGAGAAGTTCCATTTCCTTTACCCAAAAAAAAAAAAAAATCTATATACAGGTCCCAGTGACTCGCGACGATGAGTTTTTCCTTTTTCTCAAGCAGCGGCGGCGTTTTTTTTTCATTTCGAACCCTTCCCGAGGCCCCCCGGACGTCCACCTCCTCCCCGTTCTCCTCGCCGCCACCTCCCGCCGGCTCTGCTGTCTCCTTCCTCCCCATCATCACCGGTGTCGGCCTTCCCCTGCCAATCTCCGTCAAGTGCTTTCTTTCCCAGAGAGACCCCGACCTCCTCCCTGTTCTCCTCGCCGCCACCTCCCACCGATATCCGCCGTCGCCTTCCTCCCCATCGTCACCGGCGTCGGCCTTTCCCTCCGATCTCCCTCAGGTGCTTTGCTTCCCACAGATCTCCGAGAAAGATAAAATGAAAAGAAAAAGAAGAAAAAAGGAAAAAAAAATTGATCAATGGGTCTTGCTCTTTATTTTTTCCTCTGGGTCTTAATCGTATGGGAGGCCCGGAGCGGACGAATAGGGATTTTCCGATAGTCTCTCTCTTCCCCTCCCTTCCTCCCCTGATCCTCCATCTGTAGCTCGTGCAATTCATCAAAGGTGACCGTCCGGTGATGGACGGTCAAGATTTGTAAGTACCCATCCTCTGGAAACAAGGGGCGCGGCCCACGATACCTGGGGACGTGTCGGCAATCGTGGTGTATGTTATAATTTCTCATCTGAAAAGGGCTGCCTATCCCTCGGTTTCCGAAACTCCACCACAGTAACTCCTTCCCTTCCTTTCTTTCCCCTCGTCTCCTCATCAGCCCAGCATCTCTCTTTTGCTTTTACTTCATCTAAACCGTCGGCCAATCAAATCGCATCATCAATCGTCCTTTCCTGCGCATCACATGCATTCTCATTGTTCGGGGAAATGCCAAACTCTAATATTTGTGGTGTATGAAAGCTCCCCTTGGTTCTCCCTCGAGCTGCCCCCTCTTGCGATGTCCCCGGTGGCCGTTGGATCTTTCACTGCTCGCTTTGAGAGTGATGATGGAGGGTGGAGTGGTTTGAGATCTGTGCGGTGGTGATCCAATGGTAGATTCACGTGGAGGAAAGGGAATCCTTCTTTCACGTTGTTACGGTGGTTACCGTGAGCATCTCGAATGACATTTTGAGTTCTTGGGTCATCAACACAACGGCTCGCCGTATGAGCTGAGGAGTCCGTCTCCATGCTGAGTTGAAACGTCCATAAGGTCTAACCTGTTTATGAGCTGTCCTTGTCATCTTAGCCGACTTATCTCTTCAACACGTGCGACAGCTGTCTATCCCAAATAGATAGCATCTGACGTAACCATCTCTCCTGAACTCGTGGGAGCGATTAAGGGCTCAATTATCTCGTCCAGTTTGACATGTCCAATGATCCGGCAATCTCAGGATCGTGCAATTTCACAGCTAACAACTTAGCTGTCCGACATCCTTCTATATAAACAATCGGAGCCTCGAGGATCTAGGTAAGTCCAATCAAATCCCTCTCAGAGAACCCATTGTTGCTCCTTTTATTCTTTGCTTTTCTAATTTGAGCGTCAGAGGGTCCTCACCGAAGCCACAATCTCTGGTTTGGGACTTGTCTTGCAGGTCACTCCAGCACCAGCATTCCTGCATGAGGATCAGGTGTCCATCTTCCGACCTCGACCGATTTAAGCAGCAACACACGCAAAAGATACAATCCGAATCCTCTCTGTGTTTGTGGAGTAAATATTCAGCAATCGATGAAATACAAGGACTTTCGTTGTTTTGTTACAAATTTGACGTGGTATCACCGTTACAACGAATATTTACTCGTGTTTGCGGAGGCAATGATGATGAAAGCTCTTCAGACCCCTCAGGTGTTTTTTCCTTCTTTTTGATAACCATTGCTTGGCAGCTTGGATGGTCTGTTGGTCTACAGACAACCGCTGCTGCAATGATTCATTTGAGGAATAGTGCAGGAGGAGGAAATATGGATCAAAGGCGAGTCTGAGCCTCTACTTGCTTGTTCCCAACCTTTTCATCTTCTAAGTTAAGTATCCTGTTTATTTCTCTATTTTGCTTTTTTTTGTTCAAAATTTTGTTACATCCGTGATTTTTCTATGATATAGTCATGCAAATATGAAGTAACTTTAGACTTTTTTACATTTTTTTTTACAGGGTGTTGTTACACTGATATTTAGCTGTTCTTTTTTGTTCTTAAGAAAAAGGTTCCATTTCCAAAACACTTTTTTCAATATACAAGTCTTTTCTCTATGAAAATACAAGTCTATATCTATATACACTACATTAAGAAGAGTCCACATCTCTCCCAGGCCACCAAATGTCGAATATTGGTCCCGTTCTTCTCGTAGCTTTCCCATCCCCCTCCTCGACGGGGAGCACATTGGGTGGTGGGTGGTGGAGAGAGAAGATCATGAACATGTGGACAGATGAGTCGGCGATGCGCTTGACCATAGTGAGCATGGCGAAGACGGAACGACCGTCCATGGCAATGATGGATGAGGGCATCGGAGAGGATGCCGTTGTGGGTTCTGAACTCTCCCTATATAGTTTAAAAAAAAAAAAAATTGTACAGTGGCCCCCCATTCACCTCTATCGTGCCTCCACTTAAAATGCCACCAGCTGGCAATCCCCATCAGATAGCCCCCCACATCGTTATCATGAGAATAGAGCCTCATAAATTGAAAATTTTGTACCCACAGAGAATCCTTTTGATAAAAAATCCCTAATCCTACAAAATATCATGCTTCTACCAAGATTAAGCTCTCAAAACCTCAAGGAACCAACTCACACCGCCACTACTCGCACAAAATCTCATATACTTGAGAAAAAACCCAATCGGAACCTAAGAGACCTCTCTAATCTCTCTCAAGTGCTCTCCTTTCTGAGAGATCTCTAAAAAAGATAATGAAATGAAAAGAAAAAAATAAGCGAAAAGAAAAAAATGATCATCTATGTGGGAAAGGTCTTACTCTTAAATTTTTTCCGTCTTTCCTTTGTCTTTGTGGATTTTTCCTATGTTTTCCCTCATTTTTCCTCTATTTTTTCCGTCCTCAAGAATCCCAACAGGGTAGGAGGCTTGGAGCGGCCAAATGGGTAAGTTAGATGATGGTTGTTTGGGTATTTCCTTTCTTTTTTCTATTCTTGGGAGTCACAATCGGGTGGGAGGCTTGGGGCGGCTCAATATCATCCAAAGATTTAGGAGTCAAATCCTCTCATCCTCTTAATAATCAGGTAAATTCCAAATCTGAATGACTTGTAATTTTAAATTTTAAATCAATGTCAAATTCTGTAGGATATTTCTTGATGGATCCTATTAGGATTTTAAAAGGATTGAATATATGCAGAAAACCATCTAACTATCATCATTAAGCACATTTTAGTATCAGATGCAAAATTGGCCATTGCATTTTTAGGTCTATGTGTTGTATTTTAACATAATTTTTTTAGATAAATTTTAAAAATTTATATGTAAATGTGTAAAATATCTTGATTTATTATATGCAAATGAAGAAATATTAGAAAATTTAAAAAATAAAAGGGAATGTATTAATTAGATGACCCTAATTCATCAAGAAAAGATTTTTTTTTTGATTTTTAATATTAAATTTAGAATTCTATATTGAAACATGTAGAAATATTTAAATTTATTATATGTGGTCCGACAAACATCCAAAGATTGACATAAATAAAGTTGTATGAAATTGAAATGTATATATGCGTATTTAGTTTAAAAAATTGATAATTAGAAAAATAAACTTAAAATTATGGATTACATTTGCTGATTGATTTTAAGGTTTAATAATAAATAATTTATTTATGGGCTTGAATCTAGTTAAGGCATATTGCGTTGGACCAATGTAGTGTTATCCTACAGATTGGGCTCAAAAAATCAATAATCAAGACTGGATTAAAATATGGAGTTCATTTTTTCAAATCCAGTTTGGATATATTATTGGTTTAACTAAGGGTCAGTTTAGGGTTGGATTGACATTGGAAAAATTAAAATAGAATGATTTTGCATATTGTGTTTATATGAAAAGGGTTATTGCAAGTACTTCATTTTCTTTTTATCTTTATTGAATACTATTTTAGGGTGTTGATGCATTTATGTTATTCGTATGTTTGTATTTTGCATTAAAAACTTCTATATATTTTGTGCTTAGAGCTTCTGTTCTAGCTTCGATTCGAAAAGAATGTTGTTGGATTTCATTTGTGACAGATCCAAATGATGGAATAATGATAAAAAGATTATGTAGGTGGTAATTTAATTTTTAAATATTATCATTTATTTTTTTAATTATTTTTTATTAGAAACCTTTTCAATTTTAATATTTTATAAAATTTTTTGATGTTTATATTTTCAATTTAAATAAAGAGGTTATGGAAGATGAAGATAAGCATGAATATAGATTCATTAATTAATAAATTCCACCGTGGATAACACGCCATGCTACCCCTTGTATTTCACCGATTCCTGATTGTGCGCTACCCACCATGCATATGCTCTGGGATTTGCCTTGGTTCACTTGGACCTGGTGCATGCAATAATTTCTCCTCATGGACACCCATCTCTTCTCCGCTCTTCTCGCCACCACCTCCTACCAGTCTCTGCCATCGTCTTCCTCCCTCTCATCACCGACATCGGCCTTCCCCCTTCCAATCTCCCTCAGGTATTTTTCTTTTCACAGATCTCCAAAAAAGAGAGACGTCGACCTCCTCTCTGCTCTCGTCGCCGCCATCTCCTATCGGTTTGCATCATCGCCTTTCTCCCCATCGTCGTTGGCATCAGCCTTTCCCTTCACAGATCTCCAAAAAAGAGAAAGAAATGAAAAGCTCCCCTCCACTTCCTATGAACCAAATGAGTCCGTGGGGTTGGCGGCTCGCTTGGTGCTCCCTTGAGCTGCCCCCTGTTACAATGCCCCTGGTGGCTACTGGATCATTCACTGCTTGCTTTTAGATCTGTGCAGATGGATGGATGATGGAGGTCGGAGTGGTTTGAGATCTGTGTGGCGGTGATCCAACGGTGGATTCACGTGGAGGAAGGTGATATCTTCGTTCCCATGAAAGATACAACCCGAACCCTCTCTATGTTTGTGGAGGCAATGATGATGAAAGCTCTTCAGACCTCTCCGGTGTTTTTTCCTTCTTTTTGTTAAACATTGCTCGGCAGCTTGGATGGTCTGCTGGTCTACAGACAACCGCTGCTGCAATGATTCATTTGAGGAATAGTGCAGGAGGAGGAAAGATGGATCAAAGGCGAGCCTGAGCCTCTACTTTCTTGTTTCCAACCTTTTCATCTTCTAGGTAAGTATCCTGTTTATTTCTCTATGTTGTTTTTTTAGAAATTTTTCTTACGTTTATGATTTTTCTATGATAGAGTCATGCAAATATGGAGTAACTTCTTTAGACTTTTTTTTACTCTCTTTTTTACAGGGTTTTGTTACATTGATATTTAGCTATTCTTTTTTGTTCTAAAAAAAAAGGTTCGATTTCACTGTGCTGATGCCATCCAAAACCCTTTTTTTAGTATACAAGTCTTTTCTTTGTGAAATTTAATATCAAAAGATGGTTGAAAGACAAAGTTATTTTGGAAATCACGCCATAGCAAATCTCAACAGGGAACTAGTCTCTCAGCTATCTTATTTTAGACATTACGTCTGAATGCGTTCATATCTTTGTCTTGTTCTCTCTCTTCTTGAGGCAATGATGATGAAACCTTGGAGTGGAATAGCGTGAGAAAGGCCTTGTTCATGCATCCACATGACAGTTCAGAAGGGTGGAACTTAGCCTAGTGCCAGTATCACACCATGGACATATTCATATCATCATGAGAACAGAACTCCATAAATTGAAAATTTTGGAGCCAAAGAATAATCCTTTCCATCAGAACTAGCCCAAACCCCACAAAATATCATTCCTTTACCAAGATTAAGCTCTCAAAACCTCAAGGGACCAACTCACACTGCCACAATTCGCATAAAATCCCATATGCTCGAGAAAAAACCCCCAATCAGAACCTAAGAAACCCCTCCGATATCCCACAGATGCTCTACTTCCTTGCAGATCTCTGACAAAGAGAATGAAAAGAAAAGAAAAGAAAAACAGAATGATCAATCTATGTGGGAAAAAGGTCTTACCTTTCAATTTTTTCCCGTTCTATCCTTTGTTTTCATTGATTTTTCCATTGGTTCCCCCTGTTTGCAGCAATGCTAGTTTACAATGGTGGCAGCCAGCTTGGATAGTCTGCTGCTTTGCAGGCAACCACTGCTAGCCATTCATTGAGAAAAGTGATGTGAGTGCAATATCTGACAGACCAAAAGTGAATCTGAGCCTCATCTTCTCCCCTTCTTTCATTTTTCAGAACCAAACCCTTGTTCACTTTTCCACTCCTTTTTCAAATTTTCACTGTTTTCAAAATTTTCAACGTTCAAAATATTTATCTGAAATGATTTGTAGTTTATTGGTTTTTGTTTCATCTTTTTCTTGATGTCGAAGTTGGATTCTGACTTGACCCAACCCGTTTGCAGCCCATATGTCATTTGTTAAGGTATGAAAGCTTGGGTTGGTGACTTGGTGCTCCCCTGAGTTGTCCCCTCTTTGTTATGAGCTGAACTAAAATTCTATAGAGTGCCCTCTATAGTGATGGTTGTCTACCAGTTAATGAACTGGAGATCATCCGAACTCGGCTCTTAAACCTCATACTTCTCTCTAAGTATGTCTTGTTCTATCTTTTGTCTGGAGGCAGTGATGATAAAGCTCTTTCACATTCCTCCCTTATTTTTTTTTTTGTGGCTATTGTGAGGTTGCTTGTATGGTCTGCCACTTCACAGACAACCTCTACAGCCATTTGTGAACAAAGAATGCAGAAGTGGGATGATGGATCAAAGGTAAATATGAGCCTCTCTCACTTGTCCCTATCCTTTTTATGTTCTGAGATCAGCACCCTGTTTATTATTCCATTCATTATTCCTGAAATACTTCTTTTTCTTGATGATATTTGTGTTTTGAAATTATGCAAATCGGGAGTGATCTGTTGAAGTTTTTTTTCCTCGTGGAGTTTGCAATGTTTTTGTAGGGTTGTCACAATGATATTTGTCTTCTTTATCCTCGGAATTGTCACTACATTCCAATTGTCATCAAATCCTCTTTTTGAATATACAAGTCTTTTACTTTCTAACAATTTAAGATAACAGAATGGTTGAAAGAGAACCTTAGAAATCATGCCATAACAAATGCCAATGGGAAAGTAGTCTTGGACATGAAAGATACAATGTGGCAACAAGTGAAGTGGATATTTTAAAGCAACATAAAGAAAAGATAAAACAGGAAAAGAAACTTTAGTCTAATTAAGCTGAATTTTTGCCAACCCCTAAACTTAATTGATGTGGTGCTGGGGCATCTTTCTTTCTGTGTGCAATTCAACAAGTAGTCTGGAAATGGATAGCCAGGATTCTTAAGAAGCTCTTTGGGAAGAGGGTGTGGGCTCATTATAACATTGAAAGATCAGTGCCTGAGATACTAGTATTTTGTTCCTATTTGGGCTCTGAACCTAATGCTTATTGGGGGATTTATTTTTATTTAATCAGGGTGTTGCCTTTTTCTTATCTTTCAAGAAATTTTTTATTATGGCTACCACTCAAATAGCAATAAAATTATTTTTTTGTTCAGTAAAAGAAATCTTATTATTCGTGAAAATTTCAGATCGCAAGTTATCTTGAACAAAAAGCATTTATTATTTCATGACAAGCAATAGTATTATAGTACTTAAAAACAAGAAATTTCAACAACAAAATATTCATCCATGTATTTTAATAGTAACAATATGGCAATAATGCGATATATATAGTTTTAGAAAATAAAAAGATTAAAACCAAGGAAAGAAAGCTAATTCTGATTAAGTATGTCGTTTCATTAACCGTGTTAAAAATAACTCGAATGTGGACCATATTTAGATGGTTCTTGTGTCCATGTAGTGTATGCAATTCATCAAAGATTGGGATGGTTGAGATTGGCAAGCATCTATCCGTTGGAGATGAGATGCGCGGTCAACGAGACCTGACATCAATAATGGGATGTGTTGAGTCTTGTAAATTATAATGGTGTATTTGAAAAGAGCTGCCTTTCTCATGATTCTGAAGCTCTACCAGTCCCAAATTAGGAAAAAAAAAGACAAATGCCGGGTCTCGGTAGCATGTTTCTTTTGTTGCAATTTGTAAAGTCCATTCTTTTCTCAAATATAACTGTTGATATTGGTCAATAATTATTTGTGAAAAATTTATTATTTCATATCGATGATAAATTTATGTTTTAAGTTAAAAAAGGCATTTTGCTCTAAATGTGGAAAAAGGCCGAGTATTAATAGAAATCTTCTTCTTGGCCTCTTCCTTTCTCCTCTTCCTCCTTGTGACAGGCAGTTTTTGTTTTAATATTTCGGGTGTGGTTCTTTTCCATTGTACAGTGAGAAAGCTCTTTTTCGAAAGGTTAGATATTTTCTTCTTTGTGTAGTTTACTTTGTTTATCATGCTTGTGAGGTGGTTTTGATATTATTTTCCAGTAAATTGCTTAGTACATGTTGTTTGACAGTGGCTATTTTCCATCAAATACTGGACCAAAGAAAGAATATTCCTGAAAATGCAAGTTGTAACTTGGATGGCCTGTTGATGAAGAGGCAACTGGTTGCGATGGGATTGTTCATTTGTACTTTGTGGGAGCCGCATGGCATCACTCTTTTAGCACACTCCACTTGGGTTTCCCTCACAATGCATCTTCCCTTTCTACTTTCACTTTCATCCTTGCTAGCTTTTTTGCTTTTGCTCTATATCAACCATTGGCCAATCAAACTCAATGGATCATCAATCTATCTGTCAAGAACATAGTATGCATTCTGATTGTTGGACGAAATGCCTAACTCTAATAGTTTGTTGAGGTATGAAAGCCCAAGAAATAAATATAGGGTTAGTGGCTTGGTTGGTGCCCCTTAGCGGGTTGTATCTTTTGGGCAAAAAAATATAGAGTTTGAAGCGCTTTGAGATCTATCTTGATGTTGCGAAAAAAAGATCAATCATTCTTTCGTGTGAAAGATACAACCTGAACCCCCCAGAGCTACCCCATTTTATGCTGCTGATTCCTTCGCACCCATCTAGGGCTGAAACGGGATGAGATACGTATTGGATACTAGTATATCCATATCCATATTTGTTTTATTTGATGAATACGAATATGGATACAGATGTTAGTCGGATGCAATAAATTCATTCCTATATTTCTTTTAGATGGATGCACATATACATATTAGATACAAAAAGTATGGATATAAATAGGGATATAAGTCGGATAATTAAACCTTATGACTATACAATCAATGTTATTACTAAATGGATAATAAATCAAATTAATAGTATATTAATGTGGTTATATATTTTCCTTGAAAGTTCATGAGTGCTGTATAAAATTAAATAGAGTTATATATAGAATTGGATATTCGGATACGGATTTGATAGTTGTCTATCCCTATCTGTTTTTCTTTGATGGATATAGATACGGATATTAATTGGGTGCCCTAATTTATATCCATATCTACATTGTTTCGGATATAAAAACGGCTTTGGATGGATATTATCCGATCCACTTTCACCCCTACAGCTGGGGGCTGTTGGATCATCCATTGCTTGCTTTAAGATCTTCGTGGTGGGTGATCCGATGGTGGATTTACTCCAAGGTAGGTGAAAGCTTGACTTGACTCCACTTGAGTGAATCTTCACTATATTGGCTATTGTTTTTGCCCATGCAGCAATGCTCGTTTACAATGGTGGCAGCGTGCTTGGATGGTCTGCTACTTTGCAGGCAACCACTGCAATCCATTCATTGAGAAAAGTGATGTGACTGCAATATTTGACAGACCAAAAGTGAATCTGAGCCTCTGCTTCTCCCATTCTTTCTTCTTTCGGAACTAAGCCCTTCTTCGCTGGTCTACTTCTTTTTCAGAATTTTCATTTTTAAAAATTTTTCAATGTTCAAATTATTTATCTGAAATGATTTGTACCCTATTGGTTTCTGTTTCTTCTTTTTCTTGACGTCGAAGTTGGATCCTAACTTGACTCTTTTGCGGCTCTTATGTCATTTGTTGAGGTATGAAAGCTCCAGGGAGAAATAAATAAGGGTTGGTGACTTGGTTCTCCCCTGAGTTGCCCCCTCTTTGTTATAATATGAACCAAAATTCTGTAAAGTGCCATCCATGGTGATGGTTGTCTCCCAGGTTATTCAACTGTGGATTCGTGCGGAGGAAGGTGAATCCTTCTTTCACACAAAACATACAACCGGAACCCTCTCTGTGTTTGTGAAGGCAATGATGATGAAAGCTCTTCGGACCCCTCCAGTGTTTTTTTTTTCTTTTTTTGGTAACCATTGCTTATCAGCTTGGATGGTCTGTTGGTCTACAGACAACCGCTGCTGCAACGAGTCTTTTGAGAAATACTGCAGGAGGAAAGATGGATCAGAGGCGAATCTGAGCCTCTATCTACTTGCTTGTTCCCATTTCTTTCATCTTCTAAGATAAGTATTCTGTTTTTCTGAAATTTTGTTTTGTTTATGATTTTTCTACAATAAAGTTATGCAAGTATGAAGTAACTTTAGATTTTTTTTTTTTTAACATTTTTTTTATGGGGTTTTGTTACATTGATATTTAGCTTTTCTTTTTTGTTCGAAAAAAGGGTTCAATTTCACTGCCACCCAAAATGATAAGAAATTCCCTTTTTTCAGTATTCAAGTCTTTTCTTTGTGAAAATTAAGATCAAAATATGGTGGAAAGACAGGGTTATTTTGGAAATCATTCCATAGCAAATTGTATTCCAGTTCCACAAGATTTTAACCTAAAACATAGAATAAAATAAACTAAATAAATAAAATAATTACTAACATGCCATGCTGATTTTGTGCTGACAATTTATTGAAGCCACATCTACAGATTTTCTTGTCCATAGCTACTGCTAACCATTAAAACACAGAATTTAGAAAACTACTACTATGTTTTTTTTTTTTGATTCCCATTTGTAATGACTGATATATACATCAAAAAGAAGTGAAGAAATTGTTTTTTTAAACTGATTACAAGTTAAAATTACACCAGCCACCTCAATCAAACATTGGTTTCTCTGATTCAGAGCATGATTTCTACTCAACCTTTCCAAACAATTAGACCACCTCCTATCACACAAAGCTAATGTTCAGCAAGTCAGGAAAAGGACATGTTAAACCATGAGCCTTGAGAGTTGAGTCTCTGTCTCTCTCATTCTATGGTGGCCGATGCAAGCTATGATGACATGCATTTGGACCTTGGAGTTGACTAGCGTGAGAAAGGCCTTGTTTTCATCCATCCACATGACAATTCAGAAAGGTGGAACTTAGCCTAGTTTAAGTCTCACATCATGGATTTGGTATCATATTCATATTATCATAAGAATGGAACTCCATAAATTGAAATTTTGGGAGCGAAAGAAGAATTCTTTAGATCAAAAATCCCCCAAAGCCCACAAGATATCATGATTCTACCAAAGATTAAGCTCTCAAAACCTCAAGGGACCAACTCACAATGCCACAACTCACACAAAATCCCATATGCTTGCGAAAAAACCCCAATCGGAACCTAAGAAACCCCTCCAGTCTTGCTCAAGTGCTCTCCTTTCCCACAGGTCTCCAAAAAAGAGAATGAAATGAAAAGGAAAAGGAAAAAAGATCAATATATGTGGAGAAAGGTCTAACTTTTTATTTTTTTCCATCTTTCCTTGTGTTTTCCCTTGATTTTTCTTCTGTGAGTCTCAATTGGGTGGGAGGCTTGGAGTGACTGAATATGGAAGCTTAGATGATGGCTAGGTTTTTGTGTTCGATTTTTATATATAAGAGTTTAAAGGGTATAAATATATTATCGATCAATCTAAAAGCAGTTGTTGACTATAGCTTATTTGTTAAGGTTTTGGGTAGGCCATCTAAAGATTTGCATGTATGTATGTGTGTGTGTGTGTGTATGTGTGTGTGTGTGCGCGCGTGTGCGTGCATACGTGCATGTGCAGAGAGAGAGAGAGAGAGAGAGCTTGACTTGGCTCCACTTGGATCTTCACCATATTGGTCACTGTTTTTCCCATGCAGCAATGCTTGTGTACAATGGTGGCAGGCAGCTTGGATGGTCTGCTGCTTTGCAGGCAACCAGTGGCAAGCCATGCAATGAGAAAAGTGATGTGACTGCAATATCTGAAAGGCCAAAAGTGAATCTGAGCCTTTGCTTTTTCCCATCTTTCTTCTTTTGGAGCAAGCCCTTGTTCACTTGTCCACCGCTTTTTCAGACTTCTCAATTTTTTTTTTCAAAATTTTTCAATTTTCAAAATGTTTATCTGAAATGATTTGTAGTTTATGTGTTTGTATTTCTTTTCTTGATGTCGAAGTTGGATCCTGACTTGACCTAACCCATTTGCAGCCTTAATGTCATCTGTTGAGGTGTGAAAGCTCCGGCGAGAAATTTAAATAAGGGCTGGCGAGTTGGTGCTCCCCCGAGTTGCCCCCCTCTTTGTTATAAGATGAACAAAATTCTATAGAGTGCCTTTGATGGTCATGGTCATCTTCGAAGTCACGAATTGGAGATTGTCTGGACTCAGCTCTTAAACCCCATACCTCTCTCTATGTATGTCTTGCTCTTTCTCTGGAGGCAGTGATGATGAAGCTCTTGTAGATTCCTCCAGTATTTTTCTTTTGTGACTATTGTGATGTAGCTTGTATGGTCTGCCACTCGACAGACAACCTCTACGGCCATTTGTGGACAAAGAATGCAGAAGTGGGATGATGGTACAAAGATGAATCTGTGCCTCTCCCCACTTGTGTCTGTCCTTTTTATGTTCTG
The DNA here is from genome assembly GCF_000442705.2 of Elaeis guineensis. Taxonomy (NCBI): domain Eukaryota; kingdom Viridiplantae; phylum Streptophyta; class Magnoliopsida; order Arecales; family Arecaceae; genus Elaeis; species Elaeis guineensis. Next base: position 60,679,537 of record NC_025999.2, on the reverse strand, counting down.
AGATAGGTACCTTGTTTATTATTCTGTTCTTTATTCCTAAAGTAATACTTCTTTATGATATTTGTGTTTTGAAATCATGCAAATCAGAAGTGTTCTGTTGACGTTTTCTTTTCAGCTCAAGGAATTTATGATATTTTTGTAGGGTTTTGTCACAATGATGTTTGTCATCTTTATTTTTCTCAGAATTCACTACCATCCAAATGGCATCAAATCCTCTTTTTTGAGCATACAAGTCTTTTACTTGATTCGTGCTTCAAACCGAACTTGATTCGTGCTTGTCTCAAATTGAATCTAGAGACATGCTCAAGCTGCTTGATTCATTGGACATCTCTGTTTTCAGCCCCATATTCTGTTCAGTTATGAGGCTTGATGGAGGGAACCAGCAAGAGTTGGTCAGTTGGTGCTCTGGTGCTATCAAGAGCTGCCCTCTTCCACAATATGACATGGCTGTTATTTAAGACCTCTCTGTTTTGAATGCATTCTTCTCTTTATCTTGCTGTATCTTTTCTATTGAGGTGATGATGAAACCTCTTTTCGACTGCTCTCTCTGTTTTTTTTTTTTGTGACAGTGCATGGCAGTTGGGATGGTTTATTTCTTCATAGCCAACTACTGCAGTCACTTGTTGAGAGGATTGCAGTAGAAGGATGTGAGGATCCATGTGGGTCTTTGTTTAGTCCAATATCGGTTGTGTTTGGGAGGTCATAGCAGGGCAAGGACATTATTTCATAACCTTTTGGCTAGACCATTTTGGGTGAGGTTTTTGGTCGTTACCAAAGATGAATGATGGATCAAGGGCGAATCTGAGCGTCTCTATGTTTCTTCATGCCTTTATCTTTCAAAGACAAGGTCCCTTGTTTTTTAGTTCATTCTTTTCCAACTCTTGTTTCTCTATGATTCTTCCGTGTTTAAATCTTTCGAATTTGGAGTGATCTCTAGAAGATTTGTTTCCTTTTAAGTTTTTTCATTTTTTGTAGGTTTACTTAAATTATTTATATCATTTTCTCCAATAAAGGTTAATTTTCATTGCCATTCACATGACACCACATTCTCTATTTTTTTCAGTATAGGAATCTTCTGTTTTGTGAAAATTTAAGATCACAAACTGGTTGAAAGATAAAATATTAGAAATCTTGCAATAGTTCAAAATAGAAATGTATTTCAATCAGTAAATATTTTTAACAAACAAAGGAACGACGGAAACAAGGAAATGTATGTTATGTGTAATTAATCTGAATTTTTGTAAAATCTCAACTACTTGACGGTGCATTTGTCGGGGGGCCATGTGATAAAGTTATGAATAGAAATGAAGACTGACAAAGTTCTTGTCATACATAGCAGATCAAGATTTTGGCACATGATTCTCATGCATCTCTCTTCATCTTTTCAGATAATCTCCATATGATTCTTGGCAGATGAAGATTTTGGCACTTGATTCTTGTGCATGTATCTTCATATTGCATCAGATAATCCTGCATCTGATTTATGGATAGGTCATACATGGTTGATGAAGATTTTGGCACATGATTCTCATGCATGATTCTTGGATATGTCATAAAAAGCAGTGATTCCTCGGATATGGAGGAGGACAAATGAGTTGGGAGAGAGAGCAAAGAAGGCTATGGAGAAGGATGGCTTTGATCCCACGAGGAAAATAAAACATTAGGGGTTTAAGTGTTTTGTTAGGGCTGAAATTGGATTGATAACAGATTGGATATTGGCATATCCATATCTATATTTATTTTTTTTGATAAATACAAATATAGATACAGATATTATTCAGATATAAAAATTTATATTTATATTTATTTTAAATGTATGCAGATACAATTTAAATACTGAAAATATAAATATAATTATAAATATAAGTTGGATAGTTAAACTCTATGAGCCTAGAATCAAAGATATTATTAAATATATGATTAATCAAGTTAATAGTATGTTTACGTGATTGTATATTTTTCTTAAAAGTTAATTAGTGCTATATAAAATTATATATAGTCATAGGTAAATTTAGATTTTCGGATATAGATCGGATAGTTATCTGTTCATATCTTTTCTTCTTTGACAATATGGATATGAATATAAATATTAGTTAGATTTGTAAATTTCTATTCATATCTGGATTGATTCGGATACGACAACAGATCCGGATGGATATTATTTCATTTTTGCCCCTAGCAACGTTAAATTCTATTTTATATTATATTACAAGCGTACAATGGTAATCTCATAAAATACAAAATTATGGTAAGTGAATCAATCATTAATCAGCAGCTTGGGAATTATTACTATGTATAATTTGTTCAAGAACTATGCACGAGAATCATGCGAATAACTCAAATGTACTAAAATCATGTGTACTAAAATCTTCATATGATCTATCCAAGGTTTATGTGAAAAGATGTAAAATTTTATATTCAAGATTCATGTGCCAAAATTTTCGTCTGTCATGTATGACCTGTCCAAGAATCATGTGCAAGATTATTCGAAGGGATTTATGAGAAATGTATGTCAGAATCTTGATATGCTATTATGACAAAAATCATGTGCCACAAGTTTTATTTCCATTCATAACTTCATAACCATACATTCTTTTTCTTTTCCTAGCATTGAATAGGCGATGGATGATAGCAACACAAATAACTGCATCTCAAAAGAGTTGCCTGCCTCTTAATTTCGGAACTGTGATATTTGATTAAAAATATTAGGAATTGATAAAGGAAAGACTAATTATGATAAGGTAAGGAGGCCGGTGCTATTACTGTCGACTGCTTTTCTTGGGTTGTTTGGTTGACAAGCTTCATTGAAATTGGTAAATAAACGGCCTCAAAATGAATGTGTTTTACAAAAGAGAAAAGATTTTTTTTGATATTTTCCTTGCAACCTATCTTGTTTGGTTCTTTCTAATAAAACCTGTCTCGCCAAAATGACAAGATGTAAAATATGAAAAAATGTTGCTCATAACCGCTTTCCCTGAGAATCATGTTTTATTGATACCTATTTTAGTAAATTTTGGTGGCAAGCAAGGTGATCATCTTGAGGGCCCATATGGATATCTGTTTTGCTGAAAATCTGTTCGTCGATGGCCCTTCTGCTTCTTCCTAGGGCCCAAGGTGTATGTCTCGATGGACATGTTGGGTTGTACCTATATCAGCACATACTAATATAATATGCATAAAATTTTTATCTTTATTATCTTAGTTAATATAAATTAATATATAAAGATATTGACCAATGTGATATTATCTGAGAAGAAAAAGTGATTAGCTTCATTTTTCATGCGAGTAATCAATTCTATATAAATATATAAAAGGATGATCTTCTTAAGAGATCAAATTCTACGTAGATCTCATAAAATAAGAGATAAGATCAAATTTTGTATAAATCCTAAGACATAAAGAATAAGATCAAATTCTGTGTACATTCCAAAAAATATGGTTACAGTGAATAAGGAAAGTGAGGAAGAGTAGGAAATTGTACAAATATTTTACTATTAGATGAGAGATTTTAAAGAATTTTCAATACTCCCTCTCAAGTTGGTGAATGGATGTCTTCCATTTCCAGTTTGCTAATAATTTTTTGAAATATCGTTGTAGTTAGGCTCTTGGTTAGAATATTAGTTAACTAATTCTTTGATAGTATATGTGGGATATTAATCAACTCACTGTCCAACTTTTTTTTTATAAAGTGTCTGTCTATCTTAATATGCTTGGTCCGATCATGCTGAATCGGATAATATGTAATATTAATGATAGACTTATTGTCACAGTATAGCTTCATCATTTCCTCTCTCTTGATCTTTAAGTTATCTAGGATTATTTTAATCCACAATAGTTCATAAATCGCCTAAGCCATAGCTCTGAATTCAGCCTCAGCATTAGATCTTGCTACTATATTCTATTTTTTACTCCTCCAAGTTATCAAATCACTTCTTAGAAATATGTAGTATTCAGATGTTGACCTTTTGTCAACTTATGATCCAGCATAATTAGCATTAGTATAGGACTCAAGAGTAAGCTCTCTTCTTTTCTGAAACAAGATTTTCTTATTTGGTGTAGCTTTAAGATAGTGGAACATTATGTAAATTACTTGCAAGTGTTTTTCTTTCGAGTCATGCATAAACTGGCTGACTATATTTACAGAGTGTTAGTGGATGTCTGGCTAGGGCACTACCTCCCAAGATCTTTTCGATACTACGCGATGCAGTAGGAAGAAAGAAGAAATAAAATAGAAAACAATCAAATACGTGGATCAGTCAAAAAAGGGCTCACCTCCAAGGGGCATGCAAACTTTACTGTGAGAAAAAAAAATATTATAAGAGGAGATCTTACCCTCAATCCTCGTATATCCAATTTTTTTCTCACAGGAAGTTCTCCCTCACAAAAGTTCTCTCTCAACGAAGACCCCCTTGAACTCTTGAAGCAACCGTTGTCCACTGTCCAGAAGCCTCCCTGCTCTTTCTCCTCACAGCACCGCACGTCTCTTTCTCTTCTATGGGTGTTCACAGGTTTTTGTGGGCTCTTCTCGAATCAATGCCGCACCAGGCCACCACTAAGGCTCCTGTTCACCATACAGGGCCTTTTATAGGCTAAAAAACCCAATTAGAACCTTATTAGGACTCCTAATGACACCCAAACCAAACACACGCGATCGGCTGTGCACCGCCTGATCCACCACTGTGCATCGTCCGATCCACGGTGGATCGGGCAACGGACTCCCAGGGGTGCTCGTGGGCCTGGGCCACGCCTGCGCCCATGCACCTGGGCCGCACCCCATGCACCCGGGCTTGGGCCGGCCCGTGCGCTCATATGCCTAGGCCTGGGCTGCGCCCTGCGCGCCTGACCCGCATGCTGCCGCACTTGGGCTGCACGCGGCCGCACCGTCGTCGCTCTGTCGGCTGCCAGCGGTCCTCCATCGCTCCGAGTTTTGTGTCGACTTCTCTTGTACGTATCTTATCTGTCCGAACTCTGTTTGAGGTGATCTTGGTCTCGTTGGACTTCATTTTTCATCACGGGTCTTGCTGTAGGTTCAATATGGATTGAATCTTGAGATATCAAATCCTAACAATCTCCATCTCGACTCGATATTTGGCCTCCTCCTGACTCCGAGAGCTTCTGGATCTCCTCACCCTCATGTCCTGAGGTAATCGCCTGCTGATCATGGATGGACAAACATGAGAGTCGAGCTAGGCTGCTCGATTTCATCTCCATCGTATGCTGTGCTCCTCTTGACCTGAGATCTGCTTGGGACATCATCCTGCGGCAATAGGAATCTCAGCTTACAATATCATCTTTCATCTTCTCGAGTCTCCTGTCTCGTGCCCGATCCATCTCTACTTAGAGCTCCATCTCGCTTTGGGCTCCTCTTAGCTCCCGAAGCTCGATCTCGTCTTAGGCTCCCCATCAGATAATAATGTCCTCTCCTCCCCTTCTTCCCCTCCAGAACAATCTTATCGCCGTATAGCACCTTCAGGATTCCTCCATCAGCTACCGTCCTATAGCCTCTCGAATTCTATCTACTCAGTGAGATAAGATTCCGCTTAAAATTAGATATGTATCAGACTTCTCCCAATCTCTTCATTGCACCATCATGTGTCCTTCAGCTGACCGTCCCGATGCCTCTGATCGCACAGTATAATCCATTCAGCAGATAAACAGTACCCTCACTGTTCTTCAAGGAATCAAATTACTCCTCTCTACAATATACATGATAGGTACATACAAAATCTAAAGTCCACTACTGAGAAGAAGTAGATACCTCATCAGAAATCTCTAGGACATCTCCCTCTGAATCGCTACTAGCCGTCGCTATAGTAGCCATCGTCCGATCCTTGAGTTGAGAGCAATCTTTAGCTAGATGCCCCAACTCGTCACACCGATAACACATGATTTTGCTCAAGTCCATCCTGGACTTGGACCATCCTCGTCGCGATCTCCTGTCGCTCCATCTACCGCCTCCTACTTCTTCAGAAACCATCAAAGCTGAGCTGCCACCACTTGAGCTAGAAGCCAGGTTCTTCCTCCTGAGAACTTTATTTTAGAGTATCACCGCGGTGACCTCGTTCATCTTGTGGTGCTCTTTCCCACTAGAAGAGCAGTCATCAAGGACTCATACGAAGGAGAAAGCGATGCTAGCAAAACTAGCATCCTGGTCTTCTCCTCAACATTCTCACCAACACTGAGGAGGTCAGTAAGGATCTTTTGGAAGTGGCTTAGATGCTCCTGTACACTTTGTCCCTTAGTCATCTGTAGTTGGTAAAACTACCTCCAAGGAAAAAGAGTGTTGGTGAGAGATTTCGCGATGTACAACTTCTCGAGCTTTAGCAATAGCATCATTGGAGAAGTCTTACTAAGCACATAGATCACCATCTCATCCATTAGATATATGCGGATGGTACTCATTTTCTGCATCTGTAGCCGTCTCCAATCCTGCACCTCCATGGTAGTCAGCTTCTCCTCACATAAGAGAGCATCTATCAACTATTATTGGATGAGTATGTCCTTCACTCTTGCCTGCCACAAGGAAAAATTGCTTTTTCTATCAAACTTGTTGATCTCCAACTGATTGATCCTATCTTCTTCATCTTCAGTCTTACTCACATCGCTGCAATCTGCGTTCTTGTACTACCTCGCTCTGATACCACTTGTTGGTGGATGTTTGGCCAGGACACCACCTCTCAGGATCTTTTCGATACCACATGATGCAGCAGGAAGAAAGAAGAAATAAAATAAAAAATAATCAAATACGTGGATTAGCCAAAAAAAGACTCACCTCCATGGGGCATGCAAACTTGATTATGAGAAAAAAAATATTATAAGAGAAAATCTCATCCTTAATTCTAGTATACCTAATTTCTCCCTCACAGAAAGTTCTCCTTCACAAAAGCTCTCTCTCAAGGAAGATCCTTTTGAACCCCCTGAAGCGACCGCTGTCTACTGTCCATGAGCCTCTCTGCTCCTTCTCCTCACAGCACCACACGTCTCTTTCTCTTCCATGGGTGTTCACAGGTTTTCGTGGGCTCTTCTCAGATCAACGCCACACCAGGCCACCACCAAGGCTCCTGTTCACCAAACAGGGCTTTTATAGGCTAAAAAACCTAATTAGAACCTTATTAGGACTCCTAATGACACCTAAACCAAGTGCACGGACCGTCAGATCAACACCGAGAGCTGCCCACGTTGTTAGATCGTGCATAGGTCCACGGAACAGTCTGTGGACCGCGAGAAATGCATGGAAAATGCCCATGCAGTCCATACGGTTGGCTGTGCACTGCTCGATCCATGGTGGATTGGGCAACGGGCTCCCAGGGGCGTGCGTGGGCCTGGGCCATGCCCGCGCCTGGGCCTGGGCCGCGCCCCATGCACCCTGGCTGGCCCACGCGCTCACGCGCCTGGGCCATGCCCCATGCGTTGGGCCGCGCCTTGCGTGCTCGACCCATGCGCTGTCGTGCCTAGGCCATGCGCGACCTCATCACAGCCGCTACGTTGGCCCATCGCCGACCGCCAGTGATCATCCGCTTCGAGTTTCGTGCTGATTTTTCTTGTATGTATCTTCTCCGTTCGAACTCTGTTTGAGGTGATTTTGATCTCGTTGGACTCTATTTTTTGTCGTGGATCTCGCTGTGGGCTCAATATGGATCGAATCTTGGGGCATCAAATTCTGACATAGAGTAAGTTATGTCTGTCTTATATGTAAGAGATAAATTAATCTCCCTACAAGTCTCTGATATATTATCCTCTTATCAACTGAACTATCCTCTTCAGTTCTTCCTATACTATGATTAGAATCAATAGGTGTATTTGCTGCTTTACTGTAAAGATTTTTGATTTTTTTAAGAAGATTTAGTACATATTTCCGCTAAGAGATAAATCTATCCTTTTTGAGTAGGCCATTTTAATACTTAGAAAATACTTTAGTTGTCCGAATTCTTTGATCTCAAATTCTTGAGCTAATTTTTTTTAAGAGATTCTTTTTCACCTGCATCATTTTTTGTTACAATAATATTATCCACATACACTAGTAAGACCATAACTTCACCTTTACTTAAGTATTTTATAAATAACATGTGGTCTCCCTAGCTTTGTTTGTATCACATTCTCAGCATTGTCATTGTAAATCTTTCAAACCATTATCTAGGAGATTGTTTTAGGCCATACAAAGTTTTTTTCAAGCAGTAGATTTTATTAGCTCCAAAATCTTCATTAGATCTGGGTGGTGGCTCCATAAAGTCTTTTTCTTCTAAATCTTTGTGTAGGAATACATGCTTCACATCAAATTGCTACAAATTCTAATCAAACATAACAGCAAGAGATAATAGAATTCTTACAGTATTCATCTTTGCCACTGATGTAAAAGTTTCTTGGTAGTCTACCCCATAAGTTTATGTATATTCTTTTGCAACTAATATTGTCTTGTACCTCTCAAGAGATCCATCTGTTTTGTATTTTAAAGTGTAAATCTATTTGCATTCAACTGGTTGTTTTCCTTTGGCCTAATCATAATCTTTCAAGTCTTATTCTTCTCTAGTGCAGTCATTTCCTCTTCCATAGCTTGTACCCAATTCTTGTCCTTTAATGCCTCTTTTATGGTTTTAGGGATATCAATTGAGTTTAGGGTAGTGAGGAAACTTTTATGTTGTGGAGAAAGGAGATGAAGGGAGACAAACTATGAAATTGGATAGAGTGGTTGTTGAGTGCACTTTTTGGTGGTCTTTGTTAAGGTAATTGGGAGATGTAGATCTTGAAAAATAGGCTCTTCAGGATCAGATTCATTAAGAATAGAATCAGTGAGAGAAATTGGTTTACCTGGTTCTTATTCATCTAGATTAGAGTCTTGGGTTTACATTGGTTCGAAAATCACTTTTTTCTCCTCGAATACTGTACTAATTCTGATTGCTTTTGTTGCTGATTTTCAGTGTCTTGTCCCGGCTCATATGAGGATGGTTCATGTGAAGGAGGTATGGGTTGTAGACTTCCAAGATTATCAAGAATAATCCATTTCGAATCTTCCTTAGGTTTCTTCCCTTCGAGAGAAGAATGTGTTTTGGAAAAATAAAATTGATTCTCATTAAAGGTGACATCCATGTAGATAAACATTTTCTAGATAAGAGGATGATAACACTTATATCTTTTTTGTGTTTTGGAATAGCCTACAAAAACATATTTTGGAGCTTTAGGATCAAGGTTTCTCCGGTGTTGTTTATGAACATGGATATAGGAGACACCTAAAGATGGAAAGAGGAAGATTACTCAGGTAATGAAGCTCAGAATGAAAGGTAGACAATAGGCGAATGGGAGATTGATTACCAAGGATACGTGAAGGGACTATTAATTAGAAAAGTTGCTATAAGAACAGCCTCTGTCCAAAAAAAATTTAGGATAATAGAATGAAAAAGAATGGCATGAATGATATTTAGTAGATGTTGCTTTTTTCTCTTTCCTACCCCATGTTGTTGGGATGTGTCAACACTAGAGGATTTTTGAATGATTCCTTCTTTGTAAAAGAACGAAGCAAGAGTAAAATTAAAATAATCTTGAGTATTATTAGAATGAATCCTTTGTATGGATATCTCGAATTGTATTTTTATCATTTGATGGAAAGATAAAACTATATGGCAGACCTCAGATTTTTCTTTCATATAGTATATCCACTTGGTCCTAGTATAGTCATCAATGAATGATACAAACCACTTTACCCCAGTATGAGTAGAAATTCTAGATGGATCCTAAATATCTGTATGTATGAGAAGACAGGATTCGAAAGATTTATTAATACTCAAAGGGAATGATACATGATAATATTTAGCAAATTCACAAGTATCACAATGAAAGCTTTGAACATCAACATTATTAAACAATAAATGAAAATATTTGTTCATAAAAGGATGGATGGATGGCCAAGATGAAGATGCTGGATCCAGATTGCAGATTCGTTGGAAGAGAAAGGATGAGCAAAATTGGACGATGTGCAGGAGAGAGTGAATCAGTTTGTAGGAGTGAAAGAATGATTGGTAGCATCAAGGTAGTAAAGGCCATTCTGTTTCTTAGTAGATCCAATCATCCTCCCCATAACTTTATCCTGAAAGATGAAATGGGTATCAAAAAATATGATACAACAATTTAAATCTTTGATGAGCTGATGAATAGAGATTAGATTAGTGAATAATTTTGAAACATGTAACATATTTTTTAAATGAAAGTAAGAGGCTAAGAAAATTTGGCCTAGGGTGGCTATGGTAATAGGAAAACCATCAACCACAGTAATTGTTTGATTTTTGGGGCATGGTTTGTAGGTTTCAAATCGAGATGGACAATGGGTCATATGATCTGTTGTATGGTTTGTAGGTTTCAAATCGAGATGGACTATGGGTCATATGATCCGTTGCTTCCAAGTTAAGTACCTAGGAGGAAGAATGAGGCAATGATCGGCATTGAGAGAATTAGAAACAAGGCACTTACCAAATTGAGCCAATGAACATGAACCAGAGAAAGTAGACAGAGATTTAAAAAATCTCATAATTTTTCAACCTCCTCTTTGTTGAATTTTTGAAATTCAGATCTTTCAGATTTTTCAAGTATAGGTCTTTACTTATTGATAAAATTAGCTTGATTCTGTTGTTGCCCTTTGAATCTCTTGATTCTACTCAAGACTTGTGCTTTGCCATGAAGTTTAAAATAATTATCCATTGTGTGACAAGGCTTTTTACAGTAAGTACACCAAAGACCATCATGGTTGGATTGCTTGGAAGGGTTGTCTGAAGCACGATCATCCGATTTTGCTCCAAAAGTATTTGGCTTGTGACCTCCATTTGGATTCTTGATGAATACCAAGGCGGATCCTTTTGAGGGGGGTTCGAGCATTACACTTCGACGGCTTTCCTCAGCTCGGATCATAGAGACCTTTAATTGTGAAACTCACTTCCTTCCTAGAATATGAACATGAACTTTATCATATTCGATATTCAATCCTGTAAAAAACTCGAAGAGATGATCTTGTTCCACAAGACTTAGAAGGGTATTAGTATCTTCATGGCAAGCATCTTGATGGCTTGATAGTGATCTAACTCAAGCCACAAGCCATTCATTAGATTATAATATTCAGTGATAGAAAGGGAACCTTGTTTAGTATGGAAGATTTTATTTTTGAGTTCATAAATGACGGCTGCATCCTGGACTTTGGAATACGTCGGTCGAATAGTGTCTTATATTTCTTTAGCAGATAAGAGAAACATGCAATTACAGTTGACTTTGGTTGCATTGAGTTCTAAAGTCATAACATGATCATGGAATCAGCTTCATCCCATGTAGAAAATTTTGGATCTGAGGGACTTGGATCAGGAGTAATCAAATGATTCAGCTTACCATATCCCTTGAGAAAAGTTTTCACCAACTATGACCATTAAAGATAATTTTTCCCATCATGATGATAGGAATGGTTCATGGCCTGTAGTTCATCGTTTAAAATGGATTGAATTATCCCAAAGATAGGTTCAGAAGAGTTGGGTGCTGTGGCCTCAGAAGCTTTGGACATTTTGACTAGAAGAAGGAATCAAATAATAGCAACAATAGAGAGACTGACTGACAATAGGAGTGCAATTAGATTCGACCGATAGAGAAAAGCTACGAACAATGATGACTTCTGTGATAAAGGCAAGTAAGATCGACAGCAATGGGATCAACAGCGATGAAGGCTATGGACTTCAGTGATGAAGATAGATAGAAAAAAAGAAGCAGTGGTAGAAAAACAGGCCCTATGAAAAGTGCTTTGATACCATGAGAAAAAAAAATGATTAGCTTCATTTTTCATGTGGATAATCAATCCCATAAAAATATATAAAAAGATGATCTTCTTAAGAGATCAAATCTTGTACAAATCCCATGAAATAAGGGATGAAATAAGATACTGTGTAAATCCCATAGAATAAGGGATAAGATCAAATCCCGTGTAAATCGCAAAAAATATGGTTACAGTGAATAAGGAAAGAGAGGAAGAATAGAAAATAATGAATAACAAAAAAGAGGAAGAATAGGAAACTATACAAATATCCTACAATTAGATGAGAGATTTTAGGAGATTCCTAACATTATCTCATCTTAAAAATTTTTATATGTGCTGCCAATGAAATGCATGAGCTTTAGGCTACTTGGACTTGGTTTGCTACATGAAAGGGCTATTCAAGCTCTACTATGCTTGTGTTTTTTCCTTGTTACAAACTTGAATGAACTTTTTGCCAAGTCAAGCCTAAGCATCTACTTATCTTTGTGAGCCGAAGGTGTTTGAAGCATCTATTAAAATAAAGCTTTAGGTTGCATTTGAAAGAATAATATCTTATAAGTCAATTGCATATGTGATGTGATAGAATATTTTTTTATATTTTTATCTTTCAAACTCATATAATTGACATTTATTATTAATAAAGTTAGATATTTTGATTTATTATACGCTGCATCTTATGCTTTTTTAAGATTATAATGAACTCCATAGGTTAGAACAATGATTTTAGGATTATAATGAGATCATGCTAGTGAGATCTAAATCTTTGATAGTTCTAATCTAAAATATTTTCAGTCATTGGTTCATTGAGTTAGAGATCAATGATACCAGTAAGACCGGCACATTCTTTGTATGCTCGATAGAGAGGATGGTTGATCTCACAATTACTTGTATAGTGACACTAATGCAAGAATGTGGATACTCATTAAAGAATGAGTTTACTGAATTAACTAACGAGAGAATATCTGATGAAGTCTTATTTACATGTCAGTTGGTTGTTCTCTAGTAAAAGTTGTGCAAATGATCCTTAGACTTGAGATCACCATGGTATCTTATGTACATGAATATATATTTTGATTCATTTTCTAGCTTGATTCTCTGATTCTTGTATAGAATATTCTGGATATAGTAATCAAGTATGCATGAAGATTGTGAGTAGTCAATAAGGGATCGATCACTCCTAATAAGGAGAGCGAATATTCTATGTGATCTCATAGATTGATGATTCAGAAAGTCTTTGATCAAAATAGGATGATAATTAGAAAAAAATTTCTAATATATCATCAACTGAATCATTATCTTCTGATCGAGATACATATAGATAAGTATTTAGATTTGACATGATTCTATACCTATAGCTCATCTAGGGTGTTATATGACTGAAGGATTGAATTATACGGTAACTTATCACTGAAGGATAATTTTGATATTTCTATCAAATTTTATTTCTTTCAGATAGTCATGACATGTTGCTAGATGTCAATCTTGACTTATGGACTCACAAGAATTAAAAGAATTTAATTCAAAAATTAATTAGAAAGAGTTTTGATTAATTGATGTAATTGGACCGACCTAATCTAATCAAATTAGGATTAAGTTAAGAGCCTGAGTCTACTGCTAACTAGATTTGAAACTCAATAGGTCACATACTTTAGGATTTGATCTTAGTCTGATCTAATTAAGATTTATTGTAAATCTTAGAGGTTAATTTGATATGCTAGCATATTGTATTAACCCAAGTTTTCAAGTAGGTTAGTTCAAAAGATTTTGAGCTAGACCTAACCTATTGCCTTGAACCTAATTGGCTTAGGTTAGTTTCTTACCTAACAGGGAAGTGTTTCATGTGCAGAAGAGTCCTCCATGCCTCCCATCTGATTTTCACATCTAGGAATAAATGTGCGACATTTATTTATGGTGAGAAGGAAGAGTCCTTCTCACTTAAGACTCTTAACTTCTTTCCTTAATTTTTCATGCCACTTCTTAATATCCCATGCCAATTAAATAAAAAAATTATGGGGTGTAGAAAAGGAGTCCTTTAGTTTGAAGGCTCTTCTATACCATAAAATAGCACATGGAGAATTTATTCTCCATGTGAAGAAGTGGAGCACCAAGAGTTGGCACCCTCTTGGACTCCTTGGCGTCGCTTCTTCCCTTATTTAAAGGGTGTGCCACATATGGATTAAGCCCCTAATTTTCTAATTGTTAGGCATGGGATAAGAGAGAAAAAAGTCATAAAAATTAGAGAAAAAGATAAAAAAATAAGAGAAAAAATAGAAAGATGAGAAAAGAGAGAAAAGGAAAGCAAGGGGTTGCTTGTCCTAGAGTTTGGGTTTCCAATTGTAGGAGTTCTAAACCTATTTTGAGTAGTAAGATCTCCTAAGAAGAGAATTCTTGGCATGGTCTTAGTTGAGGCTTGGAAGGCTACAGGTGGTGGTGCTAACCATTCCTTGAGAAGGAAGCCAGCAGTGTTTTTGTGAAGAAAGGCTGCCGCACTACTTCGGTTGGAAAGGATCTTGATCAGTCTCATGTGGATCACCGTTAGAGAGCTTCTACTTTGGAACCTTGTAGAGATTCTTTTGTTATCCAACTACTAACTTTAGAAAGTATAACTCTAATCTCATTGCATATTTATTTTGATTTGATTGGTGTCTACAAGGTGATTCTAGGATTTGAGTTCGGGTATACTGGTTTTAATTGTTAAAACTAATTTTATGCATGTTAAAAAATTTTAAAATTCATATTTCACTATGTGATCGAAATCCAATTGTGGTAACAAAGCTATCCTTGTTAGATTCAATCAAACTAATGCTATTGTTGTAGTATAGATTTGATCTGATTCATATGATGCTAAAATATTTTAATCGATTGCTTACATCGATCTTTAAATCAAAAATTATTTTTGACCATGATCATAATTAGACTTTAAATTTTTATTTTTAAATTTAAAATTTATCACAATATGAAATTTTATGATTCATGGTAGATTGGTGTTTGAATCGATTTTACTTAGGATGTATTATTTTTAGCCTATTTGTTGATTTGGTCAAACCTAATTTCATTAAGATTTAGATGTTGATTTAATTTGTTGATCCAAGTCAATTTTGACATGTGAATTGGCCCAAAGAGTTGAGTCCAAATCATAGTCAAATGGTATTGGCTCAAGTGTTGAACCTAGATTATAAGTACACACTGCATGATTCTAGCAATCATATTTTTGACATAGTTATATCAATAATATTACAACTTGAATAGCATATTATATAGCATGGTATGATGCATGAAACTTATTTTTATTCTTATTATATATATATTACATGTGATGTAAATGTTAGGGTTTGCATGGGACCAGTCTAAGACCCTCAATTAAAAATTATATTAAGATGTAGCATCGGCATTCACTTGCTAACCTAATGTTAGATTCATTGATCAGTTAGTGTCTAGATAAGTGTCAAAGATGATTATCTAATTAAATTCGAATGCTGGCTTGGCCAACTTTGTTGGTGTCTAAGAAATGCTTCGGAGAGCCTCCCACCTATTTACCTGGCCAACTATTGAGTTTCGAATTTGGATTGATTAGTGATGTAGATACTACAAAAGCCTTCCTTTATGCTTAATCAATAGAATATGTCAAGATCTGTAGTGAGCTTGTTGTGCTATTCACAAGGCTTACTATGGAGATTGATATGATGTTGACTAAGTACATCTTGATACTTATGGCATATTTAAATAGTGTTACTTTGTTATGCTATTCACAAGAGTAGCATTATTTGAGTATGACCATATAGGAATGAAGGGTAAATTTAACTAGAACACTATAGTTTGTTATACTATCCACAAAACTATGGGTGATCTAGAGGTAAAAGAAATGTTGAGAGTTGTATGAGATACAAATGATAAAGAGTTACCTATTTTTAAACTCATGAATGCTTGTTGTGCTATCCACAAAGTGTCTATGAGGAATAAGAATCTCAACCCCACTTAGAAACATGATGATGTTTCTCATTTCTATACTTGAGGGCTATAAAATTTGTTAAAACAGTGGGAGATACAATTAGACAAAAGTCCTAATCTAGTTGTGCATGTCATTATGAGTTATCTGCTTATATATTATTTTTGTACTTATAGATTTCATCTGCATAATGGCATCCTCACTTTTACTGTATGGCATATTAGATACCAACAAATTGAACAGACCAAATTATGCGGACTGATTGAGGAATTTGAGAATTATTTTCACTCAGGAGAAAGTCTACTATATTCTAGATATCCTTGCACTTGATACGATCAATGAAGATGCAATTGAGGAGGAAAGGGTCACATACAAGATGTGACAAGATAACAGTATGATTGTTAAGTACGTCATGCTTGTCTCTATGAGCAATGAGCTTCAGAGACAATATGAAGGCATGGATGTTCCTTCCATATTCCTTAATATAAAGAAGTTATATAGAGAATAAAGTCGAACTGCTAGATATGAGATATCAAAATAGTTATTTCGTGCCAAGATGAGTGAAGGCACATTTGTGTCGACTCATATCCTGAAGATGATTGATCTGATCACTCATTTGGGACCATTGGATTTTACTATGGATGGTGAGCTAAGTCAGGATTTGATCCTGCAATCACTTCCTGATTCCTTCTCATAGTTTGTCATAAACCATCATATGAATAAACTGAACACCAGCCTACCTGAACTGCTGAATATGTTAAAGATAGCAGAGAGCCATTTTAAAGGAGAAAAGGCTCCAGTTCTTCTTGTAGATAAGATCTCTAAGAAGAAAGATAAAAAGGGTTCTAAAAAAAAAGATGAACCCTAAGACTAGCATTTCAAAGAAAAAGACGAAGAAGATCTCTGCCAGGGATACTTGTTATCAGTATAGCAAGGAAGGACACTGGAAGAGGAATTGCAAGGACTACCTTGTAAGTTTAAAGCACAAGGAAGCAAGTATCGCTAAAGATTTGTATATGATATAAACAAACTTATCATTAAGTACTTCAACTTTAGATTCTTGGGTATTAGATACCACATGTATTTTATACTTTTGCAAATTATTGCAGGATCTACAGGACATAAAGAGTCTAAATAAAGGTGACTTCATGCTGTTCGATGCTAGTGGAGAGTCCATCCAAACTGAAGCCGTAGGAATCAAGCTGTTGAAATTACTTTCGGACAAAGTTTTGGAATTGAAGGTCTGTTACTATATGCTTAAAATTATTAAAAATATTATTTCTATACCTTTATTATTTGAACAATATTTTAAAATAAAAGAAAAGAGCAATAGTTGCTCTATTTATTTTTTTAATGAATTTTATGGCAATGCTTATATAGATAATAATCTTTTATTCTTGTTACTTAATGATAATGTACTTCATATTGATAAAATGAAAAAAAAAAAGAGAAAAAATATGAATGTCACATACCTCTGGCACTGTCGACTTGGTCATATCAATGAGTTAAGGATTTATAAGTTATACAAAGAAAAGTTCTTTGATTCTTATAATTTTGAATCATATGAAACTCATGAATCTTATCTTATGGATAAGATGATCAAGACTCCATTTACTGGATATGAAGATAGGACGAGTGATATTTTGGGCCTAGTACATACTGATGTTTGTAGTCCAATATCGACTCAGGCTAGAGATGGATACTCCTTCTTCATCATATTTATTGATGATTTATCTAGATTTGGATATGTATATTTGATGAAATATAAATCTGAAATCTTTGATAAGTTTAAGTAGTACCAAAGAATGGTTGATAAATAAACTGGTAAGAGTATCAAAGCTCTTCGATCTGATCGAAAAGGAGAATAGTTAACTAGTTAGTTTCTTGATTATTTAAAAAAAATAAAATTTTCTCTCAGTGAACATCTCCTTATACTCTATAATTAAGTAGCATTGTGGAAAGAAAGAATCGTATTGTATTAGATATGATGCCGTCCATGATATGCTTCATGGATCTTTCGATCTCCTTCTGAGGATTTGCTCTAGAGACTGCAGCTTATAGTTTAAACAAAGTACTAACTAAGTTTGTTTTTAGCACTCTATATGAGATATGAAAAGAAAAGAGGCCCAGTCTTAAGCATCTTAAGATTTAGGATTGCCCTCCTTATGTGAAAAGTATTGATGGACATAAGCTTAGTGCTAGATTAGAAAAATATAGATTTATAGATTATCCTAAAGAGAGTATTGGATAGTATTTCTATCACCCTACTCAACAAAAAGTGTTTGTTAGTAGGCATGTCATATTCTTGGAGAAAGAGTTCATCCAAGAAGGGGATAGTGGGAGGATAGTTGAACTTGAGAAAGTTCAAGACCTACGGTCTATCTAGAAGCAACATGTGGAGAGTCTATAAGTTAATCTTCAACCTGATGTGCCCATTGTTGAGGTACAGCCACAACACACAGCTCCTCTCCGAAGGTCAAGTAGAGTGCGTAATGTACCACTTAGGTATGGGTTAATCATTGAAAATGACAACTTATCACATATCATTGAGAATGATGATCCCACAATCTATTTGGAAGCAGTCATGAGTAGTGACTTTGACAGATGGCTTGAAGCCATAAAATTTGAAATGGACTCCATGTATGCCAACCAAGTTTGAACTTTGGTTGAAGCGTCTGAGGGTGTGACCTCATAGACTGCAAATAGATCTTCAAGAAGAAGATTGGAGCAAATGGCCAGGTAGAGACCTATAAGGTCAGGTTGGTGGCAAAAGATTTTAGACAAAGGTAAGATCTTCACTATGAAGAAATATTTTCGTTCGTAGCTATACTCAAGTCTATTCGAATCATGCTTGCTATAGCTGCATATCATGACTATGAGATCTGGCAGATGGATATCAAGATTGTCTTTTTTAATAAAAACTTTGAGAAAAAAATCTATATGACTCAGCCAGAAGGATTTATCTCTAGTGGGAGGGTAAATCAAGTATTCAAGCTAAAAAAATCTATTTATGGATTAAAGCAGGTATTGAGGAGTTGGAACATCTATTTTTATGAGACAGTCAAATCGTTTGGCTTTATCAAAAATATAGATGAACCATGTATGTATAAGAAGACTAGTGGGAGTGCCATTATTTTTTTGATCTTATATGTTGAGACATACTGCTTATTGGGAATGACATCCCTATGTTGTAATCGATCAAAACCTGGCTATCACAAAAATTTTTCATGAAAGACTTGGATGAAGCATTCTATATACTTGGTATAAAGATCTATAGGGATGGATCGAAGAAGATACTTGGCTTGTCCTAGTCTAGATACATAGATCTTGCATTGAAAATATTCAATATGGAGAGAAATAAAAGAGGTTATTTATCCATGAGTCATGGCATACAACTCTCTAAGAAGATATCTTCTAAGATACTTGAAGAGAGAAATAGAACGAGTTTTATTCTTTATGCTTTGGCTATAGGATCGATTATATATGCTATGCTATGTACCAGGCCTGATGTTGCTTATGTTTTAAGCATTGTAAGTAGATTTCAGACAGATCCAGGAGAGGATCATTGAGAAGCTGTGAAAAATATTCTTAAGTACTTAAGAAGGACTAGAGATGCTTTCTTATATATGGTGGATCTAATTAGAAACTGAAAAATTTTATTGATTCTAGTTTTCAATCTGATCCGGATGATAGTAAATCCATATCTGGATATGTATTCACCCTATATGACGGTGCAGTAAGTTGGAAGAGTTTTAAACAGTAAACTGTTGTTGACTCAGTTACTGAGGCCGAGTATATTACTGCTAGTGAGACTGCTAAGGAAGTTGTCTGAATGAAGAAGTTCATCTCAAAGTTGGATGTGGTTCCTGAAATTGATCAACTAGTACCTCTTTATTGTGACAATACTAGGATAGTTGCTCAAGCTAAGGAACCGAGGTCTCATCACAAATTTAAGTACATCCTACGGTGGTTCTATCTCATTCGAGAGATAGTTAAAAGATGCAATGTGATCGTTGAGCGAGTTGACATCAAGAATAATATAGTGGATCTGTTCACTAAGGTCTTATCATTTCAGTAATTTGACCGTCACCTAGATTACATGGGCATCAAGTATAGGGACAATTAACTTTAGTGCAAGTAGGAGATTGAAAGAATAATATCCTACAAATCAATCATATATATGATGCGATAGAATATTTTTTTATATTTTTATCTTCCAAACACATATAATTGATATTTATTATTAATAAAGTTAGACATTTTGATTCATTATATGCTGCATCTTATGCTTGTTTAAGATTATAATAAACTTCATAGGTTAGGATAATAATTTTAAGATCATGATGAGATCATACCAGTGAGATAGCCCTTATCTAAAATATTTTCAATCATTGGTTTATTGAGTCGGAGATCAATGATACCGATAAGACTGGCACATCCTTTGTATGCTCGATGGAGAGGATAGTTGATCTCACAATCATTTCTGTGGTGACACTAATATAAGGATGTGGGTACTCATTAGAGAATGAGTTCGCTGAATTGACCTATGAGAGAATATTTAATGGAGCTTTATTTACATGTCAGCTAGTTGTTCTCTAGTGAGAGTTGTGCAAGTGATCTTTAGACCTGAGATTATCATGGTACCTTATGTACATGAATCTATATTTTGGATGATTTTCTAGCTTGATTCTTTGATCTTTATGTGGGGTATTCTGGATATGGTGATGTATGTATCGAGGTTGTGAGTGGTCAATAAGAAATCGGTCACTCCTAACAAGAGGAACGAACATCCTATATGATCTCATAAGTTAATGATTTAGAAAGTCTTTGGGTAAAGTAGGATGATAATTAAAAATGAGTTTTTAATATATCATCAACTGAATCATCACCTTCTGATCGAGATACATATAGATAAATATTTATACTTGACATGATTCCATGTCCATAGCTCATCTGGGGTGTTGTATGATTGAAGGATTGAATTGCACGGTAACTTACCACTGAAGGATAATTTTGGTATTTCAATCAAATTTCATCTCTTTCGGATAGTCATGACATGTTGCTAGATGTTAATCTTGATTTGTAGACTCGTAAGAATTAAAGAAGTTTAATTTAAGAATTAATTAGAAAGAGTTCTGATTGATTAATACAATTGGACTGACCTAATCTAATTGGATTAGGATTAGGTCAAGAGCTTGAGTCTACTGCTGGTTAGATTTCGAACCTATTAGGTCACACACTTTGAAATTTGATCTTAATCTAATCTAATTAAGATTTATTATAAATCTTAGGGGTTAATTTGATATGCTAGTATATTGTATTAACCCAAGTTCCCAATTAGGTTAGTTCAAAAGAGTTTGAGCTAGACCTAACCTATTGCCTTGAACCTAATTAGATTAGGTTGGTTTCTTGCCTAACATGAAAGTGTTTCATGTGCAGAAGGAGTCCTCCACGCCACCCATCTATTATCCATGCTTAGGAATAAATGTGCGACATCTATTTGCAGTGAGAAGGAAGAGTCCTTCTCACTTAAGACTCTTAACTTCTTTCCTTAGTTTTTCATGCCACCTCTTAATATCTCATGCCAATTAAATAAAGGAATTATGGGGCACAGAAGAGGAGTCCTTCTGTTTGAAGGCTCTTTTGTGCCATAAAATAGCACATAGAGAATTTATTCTCCGCATGAAGAAGTGGAGTGCCAAGAGTTGGCGCCCCCTTAGACTCCTTGGCATCGATTCTTCCCTTATTTAAAGGGGATGCCACATATGGATTAAGCCCCTGATTTCCTAGTTGTTAGTCATAGGATAAGAGTCAGAAAAATCAGAGAAAAAGATAAGAAAAAATAAGAGAGAAAAAATAGAAAGAAGAGAGAAGAGAGAAGAGAGAAGAGAGAAAAGGAAAGCAAGGGATTGCTCGTCCTAGGATTTGGATTTTCCAATTGTTGGAGTTCTAAATCTATTTTGAGTGGTAAGATCTCTTGAGAAGAAAGTTCTTGGCATGATTATAGTGGAGGATTTGAAGGTTATAGGTGGTGGTGCTAACCGTTACTTGAAAAGAAAGCTGGCAGTGTTCTTGTAAAGAAATGCTGCAGTACTACTTCGGTTGAAAAGAACCCTGATTAGTCCCATGTGGATCACCGTTGAAGGACATCTATTTTGGAGCCTTGTGGGAATTCTTTTGTTACCCGACTATTGATTTCAGAAAGTATTACTTCTATCTCATTGCATGTTTGTTTTGGTTTGATTGGTGTCTACAAGGTGAGTTTAGGATTTGAGTTTCAGTATGCTGGTTTTAATGGTTAAAACTAATTTTATGCATGTTAAAAAATTTTAAAATTTATATTCCGCTGCGTGATTGGAACCTAACAGCATTCATATGTTAGTGCCATGTCAAATGGATAAGAGACTGCGTGCTTCATGGTTCATACCATGCCTCATGCCATTTTTTTTATTATTCTTATCAATTCCCCAGCAAGTTAAGTGGAATTAGGATAAGATTGTTGCTTTGTTTGTTGCATTTATGAAACTGGTTTTTAGATTTTGGGAATTTCCTGGAATGACATCTTTCTTCTTATTATTTTTTTGGGCAGCGTGGGGCTCAGGAATAAATCAGGCAGGAAGCTTGGAACAAGCCTTGTGTCCGGGAGAGTGGTGAGCCGCATGAGCTAGGGTACATATACTGGTTGAACTAATGAACTTGGCAACTATTTAAATGGAAAGCTGTCATCAGCTATTTTTGGTATAATTATTTGTCTGCTTTGGTTTTACCCTCAGCCAAAAGTTTTAGTTGTGTAATTATTCTAAGGTTGAAATTGGATCCCATACGGACCGGATACTAGCATATTCATATCGATATTTGTCTTTCCTGATGAATACGAGTACAAATATAGATATTAGTTAGATGCAAAAATTTATATATTTATTTTAAATGGATATGGATGCAAATCGGATAATAAAAATATAGATATAAATATAGATATAAATTGGATAACTAAATTTTATGGCTATAGAATCAAAAATATTACTGAAGAGATGATAAATCAGGTTAATAACGTATTAAAACGGTTGTATATTTTTCTTGAAAGTTAATCAGTGCTAAATAAAATTATATAGGATTACAGGTAAAATCAGATATTTGGATTGGGTGGTTGTCCATCCATATCTATATCTTTTTTTTTTATGGATATGAATACGAATATGGATATTACTTGGATGTTTAATTTTTATTGATATCCAAATAGATTCAGATATGAAAATAGATCCGGATGGATATTTTCAGTATTACTTTCACCCCCAAATTATTCCCATAGACATGCCCACGTGGTCATCCCTAGTCCAGTTTTTCCTATTCCAGAAATGAGCACAACTTTGCATCTTTTATTTCAGTAGGTCTGCTGTTCCATGGATAATCAGTTGCACCCATTCGTCAAATGAAGATTTTCTTCTTGTCAGGTGTCTGCTAAAGTGGGCAAATCTGAGCTGCTTTCTTCTCTCTCAAGCATAAGGTTTATCCTTTTTGTCTTGGTGGCGATGGTGTCTTTGGTGGTAGTTGATACTAGTTCCACCCAAAATTCGCAGTATAGATTTCAGTATCCATACTGATGCTATTTTGGTACAGCATCAGCACGGGTTGGTCCATGGTAGCGACATTCGCTATGCATGTCGTACTGATAGTTTTGCTATCAGTATGGTATGGTACGACGGAACATCTTTTAGTTATCATCTTTTCTGTTGCGTTTTTGTGGGCAGATTACATTCAAACTGGTACACCCAAGTTCTAATGGATGCATGGGCTTCCCATCTATAAAGATTTGAAGGCTATTGTATAGTCTGGGTTATTTCTGCTAATTGCAGCAATTAATAAGCTTGGATGGGTTCTATTTGGCATGGTGGACTTTCTGAAATGTTTCTGTGCAGAAAGAGCTATAATGTTTTGTCAACAATGTGAGTGATCGTTTGCATTTCATTTTGAAAGACTACAAACTGATGGCCTGCTGCAATTAGCTTTAACATTTTCATAGATGGACACATTTTTCAACTTCTGCAAAAATTTCTTGGAAATGCACATAATTTTCTTTTTTGATTGTTTTTGGACATGGGCAACTAGCCGGGCCGCCCAACACACAGCCCGACCGGCATGAAACGGGCTGTGCCTGGCGTGGCCCGTTAGCTATAGTAACGGGCCGTGCCAGACACGGCCCATTAGAAGGGGCTGGCTTGGGGGTTTGCGGCCCATGGCCCAGGCCCAACACGGCCCACAAGCCAGGCATGGCACGGCCCGGTCCAGGCCTGGCATGGCTTGCGTGGGGGTGTTTTTTTTGAAATTTTTTTTATAAAAATAGATGTGAAATTTTTTTGTAAAAACAAAAAACCACCTTGTAATAGTGGGGGGTTTGGCATGGAGCCCCACCGATTTATTAATATCAATCAAAATGGTATAAGCAAGGGAGGTGGCTAGGCCTGACCTCCAAATACAATGAGAAAGATAAAAAAAATTGAGGTGACTCACCTCAATAATTAAAAGATAAAACTTAAAAGTTATAAATATAAAAAATCAATAATTGAAAATCTTATTGTTCATCATACATCATCGGTAGTATTTGTGTCATCATCGTCATTAAAATTTGTATAATATCCACCTTTATCTTGAAGTCTCGCCTCGGCATCCAACCAATCTTTGAAGCAAAGTAGCATCTTAATTATTTCGCTGGTCATCTTGCTCCTTTTTTCATCCAGAACTCGTCGACCTGCACTAAAAGCAGATTTCGATGCTACTGTAGACATCGACACAACTAAGATATCATGTGCAATGGCGGATATTACAGGATATTGATTTTTAACATTTTTCACCATGCTAACATATCAAGATTTTTTGTTTGATTTTCATCATATGTAGATCGAAGATCATTTCGTAAATAAAATTCAAGTTCACTACTTAAAGATGAAGATGAAAATGAACTTGAAGAAGCATGTGTATGTCTCCTATGTACAATGATGAGAAAACAGATGATGCATGAGAAGTACTAGAAGAAGAAACAGAGATTTGTAAATGAGAAGCACTAGATCTACAAAACTTATCATCATATAAAGCATAAATATCATAAAAAAATAGTTTACTTCAACTTTAGTGGGTTCAGGATCTAGATTCATGTTTTCACAATATGTATCTGTTGGGAATAGTATCCCAAAGCCAATCGTCAGCCTGTTGACAGTTGTACTCATTTTTGTATATGTACATGAATTATTTTGACATTTTTTATCACAAAATATTTCATCTTCTAATGAACTTCTATATTGTGGTGAAGTCCTTAGGACTATTTAGACTCGACAAAGAAGGATTTATCGTTTAGTCCTTAAATCTGTTCGCGACCAAATGATACGTTGTTACCAAGGACGACAACGTTTATCAAGCATAGGTCGTTGTGTGCCATATAGGTTGGTTGTCCTCTTAACCAATGAGTGTGGAAACACTGGTATGGCATACAGGTGAGATGTAAGGGTACATCTGCACTGAACGTGACCGATCCGGAGCTATTTCTGCTGTCAAGATTTGCTCTGATGGAATATGGGTATAAATATCCCTCCGACCTGAGACCGCCACGGTGACTTACAAGCAACTCACTGCACTTAGGCACTGGACTACCTGAATTTCTAATTCAGTGATGGAAGGCTGCTGGGTGTAGTCAAGTACTTGACTTGTCGGTGCGTGTGTCAAGATGGGATTGACTACTCCAGTTTAGGAGTTGTGTACAGTCGTGTTTCAATTTAGCAAAACCTTGGCTAGGATAGTCTTTGTAAGGAGTCACAGGACTGTTTGAGTTGAGCACGATTCGGATGATCTAATCAGGGTTGACAGTTTAACCTTGAGTCATCCTAAACACAGAGGTCAAAAGGATGAATTATACAGTAACCATATTCACGTAGGTTCTGAGTGTTGCGATTGCGACCATTCGGCCTATCCGATCATCGGGTACCATTGCTAGATGGTCACTTCGATTAGTACAGGAATTGGTTCCTGTGCTACCGGCTTAGGTTTGAACCTGCGGGGTCACACACATTAGAGGTTCTTATCTGATCTGATAGCTGGTGAAGAGTCCTTCATGTCTGGGATTCTGTGATCGAGAATCAGGATTCTCTGATCATGAATTCCACACATTTTGGGTACCGGGGTCAAGAGTCCCACTAGTTTAGGACTCTTCGATCAGGGTTACATATCGATGAATTCTGATGTCTGATTACCTATCGGATTTGGACTCAATATTTATGAGATATTTAATTAGTGATTTGATCGCTAATTAACTCAATTTGATTGAGTAACTAATTTGGATCAAGTCTAATTGAATTGGATTCAGTTGGGTTTGACCCGATTAGGTTAAGAGTTGACCTAATTGTCGAGATGGTTTGGTCCCTGATATGATCAGTGGTTGGGCTTAATCAATTCTTGATTTGATTAGGATTTTATTGAGCCTAATTAAGCCTAATTAAGTTGGGTTTAAATTAGTCTAATTGGGCCTAACTTATTTGGTTCAATTAGGTTGGTTTAAATAATGAAACCACCTTGACCCATTCTCCCTACGCCACCTCACTTCCACTGCACCCATTTGAATTCACGAGAAGGAAGTTCTCATAAATTTTTTCTCATGCAAAGCCCTCCTCACGCCCTACTTTAATGCACCAAATGAGTGGATAAGGATGATTAGTTGGCCATTCAAATTCAAAACAAAAGTTTGAATTTGAATGAGCAACCAATCTTAGCGCCTTGACCTTATCCTCTTTTAACGTCCCATTTATTACACGAGAAAATGTTTCTCATGAAATTACTCACGTACAAATTTAGCCACGCCCTCCTTTTCTCACGCCCTTAGTGGATAGGAATAAATTGGTTTCCATTTGAATTCAAAATTTGATTTGAATTCAAATGTGCAATTACTCATCTTTATCCTCTCACGTGGATAAGACGTTTGACATTGTTTAAAAATGAGGAGAAGAGTGGGGCGTGTGCAAGAAATATTTTGGAGAGAAAATCTGGGCATGAGAAATCCTTGTGTGCAAGGTGAAGGTCAATATTCTTTCGAGAGAAAAAGAAAGAAAAGAAAGAAAAAATGTGCATAGGGTTTCAGTGAGTTCTTCAGGGTTTCAGCCTGGAGTTTGAAAAGTGAGAAGGTGAGCTATGAGTGTCATGAGTCCACCAAATTTTAGGAAGATCTTCAACATCCTCTCAAGCACATCTGCTAATGATCTAGAGCATCCAAAGAATTGGCAGACATCGATCGAAGGAGTTCGATCAGCATCGGCTATCGAAAGGGCTCTACAACGAGCTAGCACTCGTGAGGAGTCGATCAGATCGGAGGCTTCATGTGGATGATCCACAGAGGCCAGACACGCTATGTGGCTGCATCGTGATGATCAGACTCTTCCGACGATGATCAGATTGCGGCGATCTACTACCCGCACAAAAGTATTGTGTTCTGAACACATTACAGTAAAGTGTTTACTGTTTAAATTCGAATTTCAAATTTAGATGCATGCATGCTATATATCATATTTAGATCTTAGTGTAGGGTAAATTTTTATTAATTAATTAGATTAATTAATAATTTTTATGGTAAAATAATGATTTTGAAAAAGTTTTAAAATTACCATTTTACCCCTGCACTGATTTTCTCCACAATTGGTATCAGAGCGGGTTCTAGATATGATATATATATTTACATGCGTAGATTAAGTTGCAATCTAAAAGTTTACAATTTGAAAATTTGAAATTCAAAATTTGAAATTTGAATTTTGAAAGTTGTTCGAAATTTAAAATTTAAAATTTAAAATTTAAAATTTAAAATTTGAATTTTCAAATTTGAAATTTGAAATTCAAAAATTTAAAATTCAAAAATTTAAAATTTGAAATTTAAAATTTGTTTGAAATTTAAATTTCAAAATTTAAAATTTAAAATTTAAATTTTAAAATTGGTATATTTAGATATACTTGATCTAAGTAGCAAGTAATCGAATTGGGTTAGTTGCCATGGCCGTCCGGTCATAGGAGAAAAGTAGGGTTTAAAGGCCCTCTCCTCCCATTCGATGGGGTCTCCTATGACGGTAGGGGTGCCGCTGTAATTATATCCCATGCAGATGAAGTAGCGAAAGAAATTAATTATAAAGGTTCAATTGTGATATTCATCATGAATGTGTTAGATTAGATCTAAAGGAATATTCATGATATTTTTTTTAAGTTATTTTCTGTTATGTAATTAGCAATAGGATTGCTATTTATGAAATGTGCTGATCTATTTGTGAAATGAGTCAACATATTTGGTGAACAGAAAATAAAACCTTTCAAATTTGAAAATTATTTTTGAAATGTCAAACCTTGACCTATCAGCCCAAATACTTAATTAAAAGAATTAAGTGTTGTCTAGTAGGTCTAGAATTATGAATTAAGACCTAAGACAATTGCATAAACTTGTGGGTCAATGGGTTAGACGGATTAGGTCCATAATTGGGTTAGACCTAAGGTTAGCTTAAAGAAATAGACTAAATTAGAGTAATTGGTCAAATCTAATCAAAAGTTGAATTAGATTAGGTCAAGGATACTCTAGACTCAACTCCAATAGTTGTAGTTGAATGGGTCCATGTCTTTAACTAGACCAAGATGGACTTAATTCATGGCTACGCGGTGGAATCCTATTTACTAAGTTGATCAAATTAAAACTAATGAACCGGTTGGTGTCTAAGGTAACTTTGGCAGTTTGACCAGTGGTTTTTAAGCAGGAGCTACTCGCAGTGATTCGATCTCTGATAAGTTAACGGCTTATCCCCACCACTGATCTCACTTACCTGGCCAACCTGGTGAATTAGGTTTTGATTAGATCACTTGATGATTAGGGCTCACCCATGTCATTAGGTAAATCAGTTTGACTGATTTAGGTGCTCCTAATGCCAGCTTTAAGTAAATCCTTTTTAATCTAACTTGATGAAGTCAGTGGGAGGATTGAAATTGGCTGGATATTTTCTTCTCTTTGATTCTTTAATAAAATCTTCAAAAATTATTAGGTCCTAAACATGATTAAGTTATATTGATAACTAAATCATAGCCTCCCATTAAGTGAGTGATAATGAGTCCATTAGTTTAATAATCATTGGAGGCCCAAAGGCCTGGTGCTTATTGACTAATGGAATTATCATTCATAATATGATAATTTGGTTTGAGTCTTTCTGATGGTGGTCAGGTTGGCCGGCCAAAGTTGGGCCTGATCATTTATTGATCCGATTCACCAAATCAAATCATGTTAATGGTTGGATCTAACCAGATCTTTTCAGTGGAGGCCAAAGCCTATTGATTAGGTTCAGGGGCAAAATCAATTATTAGAAGTTGTTTAGAGAAACAACTGGTTATGAACCTACCCATAGATGCACATGGGTTGACCAACCAATGTTGGGCTCGTGTGTAGTCTGTGTGGATTCTAGTACCCACTAAGAAATTAAAGTAATTCCTCGAATTGGAGGTTGAGGTTATCAATTCGTAAAAATATTGGAGAAACTTTAGACTAAAGTCCAAATCTTTAGTATTAATAATTTATGTACTAATATAGGTCTGGTTTTCCTTTATACAGCTATGGCCACTACTCTTTCGCTCCGATCATTATTAGATAATGACAAGCTCATGGGATCTAATTTCGATAGCTGATATCGAAAATTAAAAATCATCCTTGAGCATGAGCGGATCCTTTATGTAGTAATGGATCCGGCACCTGAGGAGCCAACCCCGAACGCTAGAGGGGTGGTCCGAGACACTTACCAGAAGTGGCTCAACGATCGTACCACCATTCGGTGCATTATGCTGGCGGCAATAAATGATGAGTTCAGCCGTAGGTTCGAGAACGTCCAATCACAGGAGATGCTTCAAATGTTGAACAACTCCTTTGGCACGCCTGACGATGTTGAAAGGCACAAAACTAGTTGTGCTATTTTTAATGCTCGGATGAAGGATGGAGCCTCAGTCACTGATCATGCACTGTACATGATTGAAATGATTGAGCGCCTAAGTAAATTGGGTTTTCCCCTACACGAGCAGCTCGATAAGGATGCGATCCTTAATTCTCTGCCCAAGTCCTACCTTCCCTTCTTTACTCATTTTCGAATGACAAAGCCTACAATGAACTACCACGGCTTATTGGGGTTGCTGCAGAACTTTGAGAAGGACCACCAGCTCCATAAGGAGTCGGTAAATATTGTGGGAGGGTCTTCTTCTGGTCGTCGACCCTTTAAGAAAGGGAAGAAGAACAAGAAGAAGAAGAATAAGAAGGTGCAGCCGCATGCTGGGATGTCTATACAGGGTCAGACCAAGAAGTGCAAGCCTGATCAGAGCTAGGCGGAGTGCTTCTTTTGCAAGAAGCAGGGGCACTGGAAGAGGAACTGTCCTCTATACATTGCCTCACTGGATTCGAACAGACCGAAGAAGAAGCAAGGTACTTATATGATAACATCTTGCAATTTTTTCATTTGTGATACTACTACCTGGGTATTGGATACTGGAAGCCCTTATCATATTTGCAATTCGATGCAGGGTCTACAGGTCAGTAGGAGATTTGATGAAGACGAGAGATTCCTGAACGTTGGAGATGGAAGCAAAGTTCCAGTTTTAGCATTAGGAATCATGAACCTTGTAATCAATTCTCGAAATATAATTCTGAGTGAATGTCACTATTGTCCAAGCTTTTTATTATATATTATTTCTGTAGGCCTTTTGGCCATGAATGATTATCAACTTTTAATAAAAAGAAATATTTGCAATATTATTTTGAATGGTGTTACAATGTTTGTTGGACAACTTAATAATGAAATTTACTTTCTATCACAATCGGTTAATGTGGTTCAAACCTCCGATAAATGCTTTAGAATAGATAATGTATCAGAAGTCTATCTTTGGCACTGTAGGCTAGGTCATATCAATAAGAATAAGATAAACAGGTTGGCTCAAGAAGGAATTTTTGAAGTAGGTGATTATGAATCACTTCCAACCTGTGAGTCCTGTCTTCTTGGTAAAATGATCAAGTCACCTTTTACTGAAAAAGGTGAGCGAGCCAGTGAACTCTTGGCTCTAGTACATTCTGATGTATGTGGACCCATGAGCTCAAGTACAAGAGGTGGATATTTCTACTTCATAGCCTTCACAGACGACCTATTGAGGTATGGGTATGTCTATTTAATGAAGCATAAGTCAGAGTCATTTAAAATGTTCAAACTATTCCGAAATGAGGTAGAAAAATACACTGAAAAGTGTATTAAAACTCTTCGATCTGATCGAGGAGGTGAATATCTTTCCAATAATTTTCTGACAAATCTCAGGGAGAATGGGATTCTCTCTCAGTGGACACCTCCTGGAACACCACAGCATAATGGTGTGTCTGAAAGGAGGAATCGGATCTTGTTGGACATGATTCGATCCATGATGGGGTTTGTTGGTCTGCCGATTTCTCTTTGGGGATATGCACTCGAATCGGCTTGTTACCTTCTAAATAGGATTCTGAGTAAGTCTGTAACCAAAACGTCATATGAGATATGGATAGGACGTAAGCCAGTACTCTCGCACCTTAGGGTTTGGGGGTGTCCGACTTATGTTAAACGTTTAATTACGGATAAGCTTGGACCTAGGTCTGACAAGTGTAATTTTATAGGGTACCCAAAAGAGACCAAAGGATATTGCTTCTACCTAGCTGATGAGCAAAAAGTGTTTGTCAGCCTTAAGGCAATCTTTTTGGAAAGGAAGTTCCTTGGTGAAGGGACTGTTGCCTCTAAGATCGAACTTGACGAAATTCGACAGGTGAAAAATCCGATGCAAGTTGCTGAACCTGAACCGAATTTGATTAGATCAGATCCGGAGCCCATTGTTCAAGCACCCTTAAGGCGATCTGGTAGAGTACCACATCAACCGGATAGATACTATGGTTTCTTGGTCCGGGATGATGATCCTATCAAACTTGATGAAAATGATGAGGATCCGATCACCTACATAGATGTAATGCAGAGATCCGACTCTGAGAAATGGTTAGAGACCATGAAATCCGAAATGGAGTCCATGAAGGTCAACGATGTGTGGACATTGGTTGACCCACCCGAAGGAGTAAAACCCATAGAGTGTAAGTGGGTCTTCAAGAGGAAGAGGGGCGCAGATGGAAAGGTGGAAACCTATAAAGCCCATCTGGTTGCCAAGGGATATCGTCAATATTTTGGTATAGATTATGACGAGATGTTTTCTCCTGTGGCAATGCTCAAATCCATTAGGATTATGCTTGCGATAGCTGCCCATCTGGACTATGAAATCTGGCAGATGGATGTGAAGACAGCTTTCCTAAATGGAGAGCTGGACGAAGAGGTGTATATGATACAACCTGAAGGATTCACATCCACAGATGAGTCTAAGGTGTGCAGACTACAGAGGTCCATTTATGGACTTAAGCAGGCATCCCAGAGTTGGAACATACATTTTGATAGGACGATCAAGACGTATGGCTTCGTTAAGAACGGAGAAGAGCCCTGCATTTATAAGTGGGCTAATGGTCCAGCAGTAGTATTTCTTGTATTGTATGTGGATGACATTCCCTTAATGGGGAATGATATCCCTGCATTATAGGGAATAAAGATTTGGCTGTCATCACAATTCTCCATGAAGGATCTGGGAGAAGCTTCCTACATCCTAGGGATGAAGATCTATAAGGATAGATCTAAAAGGTTGCTTGGTTTATCTCAGTCTATGTATATAGATACTATGCTGAAGAGGTTCAGCATGAAAAATTTCAAGAAAGGCTATCTACCGATAGGCCATGGAATTTCTCTCTCGAAGAGGGATTGTCCGACAACACCTCAAGAGAGAGTGCGTATGGGTAGGATTCCATATGCTTTGGCAGTGGGATCTATCATGTACACCATGACATGTACACGACCAGATGTGGCATACTCACTAGGGGTAGTGAGTAGATACCAATCTGATCCAGGAAAGAATCACTGGAAGGTTGTTAAAACCATCCTGATGTATTTAAGAAATACTAAGGACCTGTGGCTTGTTTATGGTGAATCAGACTTGAGACTTATAGGGTTTACAGACTCTAGTTTTCAGTCTGATCATGATGATAGCAAAAGTGTGTCGGGATTTATTTTTACCCTTAATGGTGGGGCTATCTGCTGGAAGAGTTCCCAGCAACACACAGTGACTGATTCAGTTTGCGAGGTGGAGTATGTCACTGTATCAGATGCTGCCAAAGAAGCGGTATGGCTGAGGAAATTCATCATCGAGCTCGGAGTAGCACTCTCCCTTGTTGGTCCAGTTCTGCTTTACTGTGACAGCTCTGGAGCCATTGCTCAGGCGAAGGAACCCAAGGCACACCAGCGGACGAAGCATGTTCTGCGCCGCTACCATCTCATCTGAAAAATTATGGATCGAGGTGACGTCGACCTTCAGAAGATCGATGGAAAGGAGAACCTGGCCGACCCATTCACTAAAGCCATTTTGGTGAAGGAGTTCGACGACTACAAGTCGAAGATGGGTATTAGATACTACATCGATTGGCTTTAGGCCAAGTGGGAGATTATTGAAAATAGTATCCCAAAGTCAATCGTCAGCCTGTTGATAGTTGTGCTCATTTTTGTATATGTGCATGAATTTTTTTGGTATTTTTCATCACAAAATGTTTCATCTTCTAATGAACTCCTATGTTGTGGTGAAGTCCTTAGGACTATTTAGACTCGACAAAGGAGGATTTATCGTTTAGTCCTTAAATCTGTTCACGATCAAATGATACATTATTACCAAGGACGACAATATTTATCAAGCATAGGTCGTTGTGTGCCATATAGGTTGGTTGTCCTCTTAACCAATGAGTGTGGAGACACTGGTATGGCATACAGGTGAGATGTAAGGGTACATCTGCACTGAATGTGACCGACTCTGGAGCTATTTCTGCTGTCAAGATTTGCTCCGATGGAATATGGGTATAAATATCCTTCCGACCTGAGACCGCCACGGTGACATGCAAGCAACTCACTGTACTTAGGCACTGGACTACTTGAATTTCTAATTCAGTGACGGAAGGCTGCTGGGTGTAGTCAAGTACTTGACTTGTCGGTGCGTGTGTCAAGATGCGATTGACCACTCCAGTTTAGGAGCTGTGTACAGTCGTGTTTCAATTTAGCAAAACTTTGGCTAGGGTAGTCTTTGTGAGGAGTCACAGGACTGTTTGAGTTGAGCACGATTCGGATGATCTAATCAGGGTTGACAGTTTAACCTTGAGTCGTCCTAAACACAAAGGTCAAAAGGATGAATTATATAGTAACCATATTCACGTAGGTTTTGAGTGTTGCGATTGCGACCATTCGACCTATCCGATCATCGGGTACCATTGCTAGATGGTCACTTCGATTAGTACAGGAATTGGTTCCTATGCTACCGGTTTAGGTTCGAACCTGTGGGGTCACACACATTAGAGGTTCCTATCTGATCTGATAGCTGGTGAAGAGTCCTTCATGTCTGAGATTCTGTGATCGAGAATTAGGATTCTCTGATCATGAATTCCACATATTTTGGGTACCGGGGTCAAGAGTCCCACTGGTTTAGGACTCTTCGATCAAGGTTACATATCGATGAATTCTGATGCCCGATTACCCATCAGATTTGGACTCAATATTTATGAGAGGTTTAATTAGTGATTTGATCACTAATTAACTTAATTTGATTGAGTAACTAATTTGGATCAAGTCCAATTGAATTGGATTCAGTTGGGTTTGACCCGATTAGGTTAAGAGTTGACCTAATCGTCGAGATGGTTTGGTCCCTGATATGATCAGTGGTTGGGCTTAATCACTTTCTGATTTGATTAGAATTTTATTGAGCCTAATTAAGCCTAATTAAGTTGGATTTAAATTAGTCTAATTGGGCCTAACTTATTTGGTTCAATTAGGTTGGTTTAAATAATGAAACCACTTTGATCCATTCTCCCTGCGCCACCTCACTTCCACTGCGTCCATTTGAATTCACGAGAAGGAAGTTCTCATGAATTTTTTCTCATGCAAAGCCCTCCTCACGCCCTACTTTAATGTGCCAAATGAGTGGATAAGGATGATTAGTTGGCCATTCAAATTCAAAACAAAAGTTTGAATTTGAATGAGCAACCAATCTTAGCACCTTGACCTTATCCTCTTTTAACGTCCCATTTATTACACGAGAAAATGTTTCTTATAAAATCACTCACGCACAAATTTAGCCACGCCCTCCTCTCTCACGTCCTTAGTGGATAGGAATAAATTGGTTTCTATTTGAATTCAAAATTTGATTTGAATTCAAATGTGCAATTACTCATCTTTATCCTCTCACGTGGATAAGACGTTTGACATTGTTTTAAAAGGAGGAGAAGAGTGGGGCATGTGCAAGAAAAATTTTGGAGAGAAAATCTAGGCGTGAGGAATCTTTGTGTGCAAGGTGAAGGTCAATATCCTTCCAAGAGAAAAAGAAAGAAAAGAAAGAAAAAGTGTGCGCAGGGTTTCAGTGAGTTCTTCAGGGTTTCGGCCTGGAGTTCGAAAAGTGAGAAGGTGAGCTACGAGTGTCGTGAGCCCACCAAATTTCAAGAAGATCTTCAACATCCTCTCAAGCACGTCTGCTGATGATCCAGAGTATCTAAAAAATTGGCAGACATCGATCGAAGGAGTTCGATCAGCATCGACCGCGAAAGGGCTCTACAACGAGCTAGCACTCGTGAGGTGTCGATCAGACTGGAAGCTTCATGTGGATGATTCACAGATGTCAGACACACTGTGTGGCTGCATCACGATGATCAGACTCTCTCGACGGTGATCAGATTGTGGCGATCTACTACTCGCATAAAGGTATTGTGTTCTGAACACATTACAGTAAAGTATTTACTGTTCAAATTCGAATTTCAAATTTAAATGCATGCATGCTATATATCATATTTAGATCCTAGTGTAGGGTAAACTCTTATTAATTAATTAGATTAATTAATAATTTTCACTGTAAAATAGTAATTTTGAAAAGTTTTAAAATTATCATTTTATCCCTGCACTGATTTTTTCCACAATTGGTATCAGAGCGGGTTCTTAGATATGATATATATATTTGCATGCGTAGATTAAGTTGTAATCTAAAAGTTTATAATTTGAAATTTGAAATTTAAAATTTAAAGTTTAAATTTTGAAAGTTGTTCGAAATTGAAAATTCAAAAATTTAAAATTCAAAATTTAAAATTTAAATTTTCAAATTTGAAATTCGAGATTTAAAAATTCAAAATTTAAAATTTGAAATTTAAAATTTATTTGAAATTTGAATTTCAAAATTTAAAATTTGAAATTTAAAATTTAAATTTTCAAATTGGTATATTTAGATATACTTGATCCAAGTAGCAAGTAATCGAATTAGGTTGGTTGCCATGGCCGTCCGGTCATAGAAGAAAAGTAGGGTTTAAAGACTCTCTCCTCCCATTCGATGGGGTCTCCTATGGCGGTAGGGGTGCCGCTGCAATTATATCCCATGCAGATGAAACAGCGAAAGAAATTAATTGTAAAGATTCAATTATGAAATTCATCATGAATGTGTTAGATTAGATCTAAGGGAATATTCATGATATTTTTTTTAAATTATTTTTTGTTATGTAATTAGCAATAGGATTGCTATTTATGAAATGTGCTGATCTATTTGTGAAATGAGTCAACATATTTGGTGAACAAAAAATAAAATCTTTCAAATTTGAAAATTATTTTTGAAATGCCAAACCCTGACCTATCAGTCCAAATACTTAATTAAAAGAATTAAGTGTTGTCTAGTAGGTCTAGAATTGTGAATTAAGATCTAAGACAATTGCATAAACTTGTGGGTCAATGGGTTAGATGGATTAGATCCATAATTGGGTTAGACCTAAGGTTAGCTTAAAGAAATGGGCTAAATTAGAGTAATTGGTCAAATCTAATCAAAAGTTGAATTAGATTAGGTCAAAGATACTCTAGACTCAACTCCAATAGTTGTAGTTGAATGGTTCCATATCTTTAACTAGACCAAGATGGACTTAATTCATGGCTATGCGGTGGAACCCTATTTACTAAGTTGATCAAATTAAAACTAATGAACCGATTGGTGTCTAAGGTAAGTTTGGCAGTTTGACCAGTGATTTTTAAGCGGGAGCTGCTCGCAGTGATTCGATCTCTGACGAGTTAACGGCTTATCCCCACCACTGATCTCACTTACCTAGCCAACCTGGTGAATTAGATTTTGATTAGATCAATTGGTGATTAGGGCTCACCCATGTCATTAGGTAAATCAGTTTGACTGATTTAGGTGCTCCTAATGCCAGCTTTAAGTAAATCCTTTTTAATCTGACTTGGTGAAGTCAGTGGGAGGATTGAAATTGACTGGATATTTTCTTCTCTTGATTCTTTAATAAAATCCTAAAAAATTATTAGGTCCTAAAAATAATTAAGTTATATTGATAACTAAATCATAGCCTCCCATTAAGTGAGTGATAGTGAGTTCATTAGTTTAATAATCATTGGAGGCCCAAAGGTCTGGTGCTTATTGACTAATGAAATTATCATTCATAATATGATAATTTGGTTTGAGTCTTTCTGATGGTGGTCAGGTTGGCCGGCCAAAGTCGGGCCTGATCATTTATTGGTCCGATTCACCAAATCAAATCATGTTAATGGTTGGACCTAACCAGATCTTTTCAGTGGAGGCCAAAGCCTACTGATTAGGTTCAGGGGCAAAATCAATTATTAGAAGTTGTTTAGAGAAATAACTGGTTATGAACCTACCCATAGATGCACATGGGTTGACCAACCAAAGTTGGGCTCGTATGTAGTCTGTGTGGATTCTAGTACCCACTAAGAAATTAAAGTAATTCCTCGAATTGGAGGTTGAGGCTACCAATTCATAAAAATACTGGAAGAAACTTTAGACTAAAGTCCAAATCTTTAGTATTAATAATTTATGTACTAATATAGGTCTGGTTTTCCTTTATGCAGCTATGGCCACTACTCTTTCGCTTCGGTCATTATTAGATAATGACAAGCTCATGGGATCTAATTTCGATAGCTGATATCGAAAATTAAAAATCATCCTTGAGCATGAGCGGATCCTTTTGTAGTAACGGATCCGGCACCTGAGGAGCCAGCCCCGAACGCTAGAGGGGTGGTCTGAGATCCTTATCAGAAGTGGCTCAACGATCGCACCACCATTCGATGTATTATGCTAGCGGCAATGAATGATGAGTTCAGCCACAGGTTCGAGAATGCCCAACCACAGGAGATGCTTCAAATGTTGAACAACTCCTTTGGCATGCCTGACGATGTTGAAAGGCACAAAACTAGTTGTGCCATTTTTAATGCTCGGATGAGGGATGGAGCCTCAGTCACTGATCATGTACTGTACATGATCGAAATGATTGAGCGCCTAAGTAAGCTGGGCTTTCCCCTCCACGAGCAGCTCGGTAAGGATGCGATCCTTAATTCTCTACCCAAGTCCTACCTTTCCTTCTTTACTCATTTTCGAATGACAAAGCCTGCAGTGAACTACCACGGCTTGTTGGGGTTGCTGCAGAACTTTGAGAAGGACCACCAGCTTTATAAGGAGTCGGTAAATGTTGTGGAAGGGTCTTCTTCTGGTCGTCGATCCTTTAAGAAAGGGAAGAAGAACAAGAAGAAGAAGAATAAGAAGGTGCAGCCGCATGCTGGGATGTCTGCACAGGGTCAGACCAAGAAGTGCAAGCCCGATCAGAGCCAGGTGGAGTGCTTCTTTTGCAAGAAGCAGGGGCACTGGAAGAGGAACTGTCCTCTATACATTGCCTCATTGGACCCGAACAGGCCGAAGAAGAAGCAAGGTACTTTTATGATAACACCTTGTAACTTTTTAATTGGTGATACTACTACCTGGGTATTGGATACCGGAAGCCCTTATCATATTTGTAATTCGATGCAGGGTCTGTAGGTCAGTAGAAGATTTGATGAAGGCGAGAGATTCCTGAACGTTGGAGATGGAAGCAAAGTTCCAGTTCTAGCATTAGGAATCATGAACCTTGTAATCAATTCTCAAAATATAATTCTGAGTGAATGTCACTATTGTCCAAGCTTTTTATTAAATATTATTTCTGTAGGCCTTTTGGTCATGAACGGTTATCAATTTTTAATAAAAGGAAACGTTTGCAATATCATTTTGAATGGTGTTACAATGTTTGTTGGATAACTTAATAATAGAATTTACTTTCTATCACAACCTGTTAATATGGTTCAAACCTCCAATAAACGTCTTAGAATAGATATTGTGTCAGAAGTCTACCTTTGGCACTGTAGGCTAGGTCATATCAATAAAAATAGGATAAACAGGTTGGCTCAAGAAGAAATTCTTGAAGTAGATAATTATGAATCACTTCCAACCTGTGAGTCCTGTCTTCTTGGTAAAATGACCAAGTCATATTTTACTGAAAAAGGTGAGCGAGCCAGTGAACTCTTGGCTCTGGTACATTCTGATGTATGTGGACCTATGAGCTCAAGTGCAAGAGGTAGATATTTCTACTTCATAACCTTCACAGATGACCTATCGAGGTATGGGTATGTCTATTTAATGAAGCATAAGTCTGAGTCGTTTGAAATGTTCAAACTATTTCGAAATGAGGTAGAAAAACATACTAGAAAGTGTATTAAAACTCTTCGATCTGATCGAGGAGGTGAATACCTTTCCAATGATTTTCTGACATATCTTGGGGAGAATGGGATTCTCTCTCAGTGGATACCTCCTGAATACCACAGCATAATGGTGTGTCTGAAAGGAGGAATCAGACCTTGTTGGATATGGTTCGATCCATGATGGAGTTTGCTGGTCTGCCGATCTTCCTTTGGGGATATGCACTCGAATCAGCTTGTTACCTTCTAAATAGGATTTCGAGTAAGTCTGTAACCAAAACGCCATATGAGATATGGATAGGATGTAAGCCAGTACTCTCGCACCTTAGGGTTTGGGGGTGTCCGGCTTATGTTAAACGTTTAATTACGGACAAGCTTGAACCTAGGTCTGACAAGTGTAATTTTATAGGATACCCAAAAGAGACCAAAGGGTATTACTTCTACCTAGCTGATGAGCAAAAAGTGTTTGTCAGCCTTAAGGCAATCTTTTTGGAAAGGAGTTCCTTGGTGAAGGGACTGTTGCCTCTAAGGTCGAACTTGACGAAATTCGACAGGTGAAAAATCCGATGTAAGTTGCTGAACCTGAATCGGATTTGATTAGATCAGATCTGGAGCTCATTGTTCAAGCACCCTTAAGGCGATCTGGTAGAGTACCACATGAACCGGACAGATACTATGTTTCTTGTCCGGGACGACGATCCTATCGAACTTGATGAAAATGATGAGGATCCGATACCTACATGGATGCAATGCAGAGATCCGACTCTGAGAAATGGCTAGAGGCCATGAAATCCAAAATGGAGTCCATGAAGGTCAATGATGTGTGGACATTGGTTGACCCACTCGAAGGAGTAAAACCCATAGGATGTAAGTGGGTCTTCAAGAGGAAGAGGGGCGCAGACGGAAAGGTGAAAACCTATAAAGCTCGTCTGGTTGCCAAGGAAGATCATCAACGTTATGGTATAGACTATGACGAGACGTTTTCTCCTGTGCAATGCTCAAATCCATTAGGATTATGCTTGTGATAGCTGCCCATCTGGACTATGAAATCTGGCAGATAGATATGAAGACAGCTTTCCTAAATGGAGAGTTGGATGAAGAGGTGTATATGATACAACCTGAAGGATTCACATCCACAGATGAGTCTAAGGTGTGCAGACTACAGAGGTCAATTTATGGACTTAAGCAGGCATCCTGGAGTTGGAACATACATTTTGATAGGACGATCAAGACGTATGGCTTCGTTAAGAATGAAGAAGAGCCCTGTATTTATAAGTGGGCTAATGGTCCAGTAGTAGTATTTCTTGTGTTGTATGTGGATGACATTCTCTTAATGGAATGATATCCCTACATTACAGGGAATAAAAATTTGGCTGTCGTCACAGTTCTCCATGAAGGATCTGAGAGAAGCTTCCTACATCCTAGGGATGAGGATCTATAGGGATAGATCTAAAAGGTTGCTTGATTTATCCCAGTCTACGTACATAGATACTATGCTGAAGAGGTTCAGCATGGAGAATTTCAAGAAAGGCTATCTACCGATAGGTCATGAAATTTCTCTCTCGAAGAGGATTGTCCGACAATACCTCAAGAGAGAGAGCGTATGGGTAGGATTCCATATGCTTCGACAGTGGGATCTATCATGTACGCCATGACATGTATATGATCAGATGTGGCATACTCACTAGGGGTAGTGAGTAGATACCAATCTGATCCAGGGGAGAGTCACTGGAAGGTTGTTAAAACCATCCTGAAGTATTTAAGAAATACTAAGGACCAGTGGCTTGTTTATGGTGAATCGGATTTGAGACTTATAGGGTTTGCAGACTCTAGTTTTCAGTCTGATCACGATGATAGCAAAAGTGTGTGGGATTTATTTTTACCCTTAATGGTGGGGCTATCTGCTGGAAGAGTTTCAAGCAACACACAGTGGCTGATTCAGTTTGCGAGGTGGAGTATGTCGCTGCATCAGATGCTGCCAAAAAGTGGTGTGGCTGAGGAAATTCATCATCGAGCTCGGAGTAGCACCCTCCCTTGTTGGTTCAGTTCTGCTCTACTGTGACAGCTCTGGAGCCATTCTCAGGCGAAGGAACCCAAGGTACACTAGCGATGAAGCATATTCTGCGTCGCTACCATCTCATCCAAAAATTATGGATCAAGGTGACGTTGACCTTCAGAAGATCGACGGAAAGGAGAACCTGACCGACCCATTCACTAAAGCTATTGCGGTGAAGGAGTTCGACGACTACAAGTCAAAGATGGGTATTAGATACTACACCGATTGGCTTTAGGCCAAGTGGGAGATTGTTGGGAATAAAATCTCAAAGCCAATCGTCAGTCTGTTGACGGTTGTGCTCATTTTTGTATATGTACATAAATTATTTTGGTATTTTTTATCATAAAATATTTCATCTTCTAATGAACTCCTATGTTGTGGTGAAGTCCTTAGACTATTTAGACTCGACAAAGGAGGATTTGTCGTTTAGTACTTAAATCTGTTCGCGACCAAATGATACGTTGTTACTAAGGACGACAATGTTTATCAAGCATAGGTCATTGTGTGCCATATATGTTGGTTGTCCTCTTAACCAATGAGTGTGGAGACACTGGTATGGCATACAGGTGAGATGTAAGGGTACATCTGCACTGAATGTGACCGACTCCGGAGCTATTTCTGCTGTCAAAATTTGCTCCGATGGAATATAGGTATAAATATCCCTCCGACCTGAGACCGCCACGGTGACTTGCAAGCAACTCACTGCACTTAGGCACTGGACTACCTGAATTTCTAATTCAGTGATGGAAGGCTGCTGGGTGTAGTCAAGTACTTGACTTGTCGGTGCGTGTGTCAAAATAGAATTGACTACTTCAGTTTAGGAGTTGTGTACAGTCGTATTTTAATTTAGCAAAATCTTGGCTAGGGTAGTCTTTGTGAGGAGTCACAGGACTGTTTGAGTTGAGCACGATTCAGATGATCTAATCAGGGTTGACGGTTTAACCCTGAGTCGTCCTAAACACAGAGGTCAAAAGGATGAATTATACAGTAACCATATTCACGTAGGTTCTGAGTGTTGTGATTGCGACCATTCGACCTATCCAGTTGTCGGGTACCATTGCTAGATGGTCACTTCGATTAGTACAGGAATTGGTTTTTGTGCTACTGGCTTAAGTTCGAACCTGCAGGGTCACACACATTAGAGGTTCCTATCTGATCTGATAGCTGGTGAAGAGTCCTTCATGTCTGAGATTCTGTGATCGAGAATCAGAATTCTCTGATCACGAATTCCACACATTTTGGGTACCGGGGTCAAGTGTCCCACTGGTTTAGGACTCTTTGATCAGGGTTACATATCGATGAATTCTGATGTCCGATTATCCATCAGATTTGGACTCAATATTTATGAAAGTTTTAATTAGTGATTTGATTGCTAATTAACTCAATTTGATTGAGTAACTAATTTGGATCAAGTCCAATTGAATTGGATTCAGTTGGGTTTGACCCAATTAGGTTAAGAGTTGACCTAATCATCGAGATGGTTTGGTCCCTGATATGATCAGTGGTTGGGCTTAATCAATTCCTAATTTGATTAGAATTTTATTGAGCCTAATTAAGTCTAATTAAGTTGGATTTAAATTAGTCTAATTGGGCCTAACTTATTTGGTTCAATTAGGTTGGTTTAAATAATGAAACCACCTTGACCCATTCTCCCTGCGCCACCTCACTTCCACTGCGCCCATTTGAATTCATGAGAAGAAAGTTCTCATAAATTTTTTCCTCACGCAAAGCCCTCCTCACACCCTACTTTAATGTACCAAATGAGTGGATAAGGATGATTAGTTGGCCATTCAAATTCAAAACAAATTTTGAATTTGAATGAGCAACCAATCTTAGCGCCTTGACCTTATCCTCTTTTAACGCCCCATTTATTACATGAAAAAATGTTTCTCATGAAATCACTCACGCACAAATTTAGCCACGCCCTCCTCTTCTCACGCCCTTAGTGGATAGGAATAAATTGGTTTTCATTTGAATTCAAAATTTGATTTGAATTCAAATGTGCAATTACTCATCTTTATCCTCTCACGTGGATAAGACGTTTGACATTGTTTTAAAAGGAGGAGAAGAGTGGGGCGTGTGCAAGAAAAATTTTGGAGAGAAAATTTGGGCATGAGAAATCCTTGTGTGCAAGGTGAAGGTCAATATCCTTTCGAGAGAAA
Organism: Elaeis guineensis; assembly: GCF_000442705.2. Taxonomy (NCBI): domain Eukaryota; kingdom Viridiplantae; phylum Streptophyta; class Magnoliopsida; order Arecales; family Arecaceae; genus Elaeis; species Elaeis guineensis. The sequence continues at coordinate 60,635,928 of NC_025999.2, read as the reverse complement.
AAGAAAGAAAGAAAGAAAAAGTGTGCGCAGGATTTCAGTGAGTTCTTCAGGGTTTCAGCCTGGAGTTCGAAAAGTGAGAAGGTGAGCTACGAGTGTCATGAGCCCACCAAATTTTATAAAGATCTTCAACATCCTCTCAAGCATGTCTGCTGATGATCTAGAGATCCAAAGAATTGGCAGACATAGATCGAAGGAGTTCGATCAGCATCGGCCGTCGAAAGGGCTCTACAATGAGCTAGTACTCGTGAGGAGTCGATCAGACTGGAAGCTTCATGTGGACGATCCACAGAAGCCAGACATATTGTGTGGCTGCATTGCGATGATCAGACTCTCCCGACGGTGATCAGATTGCGATGATCTACTATCCGCACAAAGGTATTGTGTTCTGAACACATTACAGTAAAGTGTTTACTGTTCAAATTCGAATTTCAAATTTAAATGCATGCATGCTATATATCATATTTAGATCCTAGTGTAGGGTAAACTCTTATTAATTAATTAGATTAATTAATAATTTTTACTATAAAATAGTAATTTGAAAAAAAGTTTAAAATTACCATTTTACCCCTGCACTGATTTTCCCCATAGTATCAAGTAAAATCAAAATACTACTTAATTTAATACGTGGATCGAATATGGTAGTTAAATTATGCATAGGGCATATCCTGTCTCAATACTCATTCTATTTAAATTCTATTTCATAAATAATAAATTCTAAAATATCATCATATCTATATTATGCAAATTTTTGACAAATAAGATTATTTTGTTATAAAAATAAATAAGAGGTTGAATAATAGACATCAGAAAAAATTTTAATGGCATTATAAAAACTAACTAAAAATTCTTTCAAATTTTATCTTTGCTCCAATCAATTTCAATCAATATAAAACCTAATCCATGATCATTAATATATGTATTTAATAAATTTTTATATGGATATGCATCATATATCATTGTATATGTTGAGTTTCAATGAGTAACTCCATCAAGTTTAAATTTTTATAATATTTACCTTGATCTATACATATTTACTTAAATTTTTAAAATTTTACTCTTGAAGTTTGAATAAAAAAAATTATATTTTTAATTTTTATAATAACATCTTGAATCATATTCATACCAAATTGAACAGAGAGATTTAAAATATGACATACACATCAATATACAATAAATTTCTATTTAGAATGAGATGCAAAGAGTCTTTCAATAATCTAACATCGAAATTATTATTAAATATATTATCAAAAGTAATAGACATAATTTTATCATTAATACCATATGTATATATAGTTTGATAAATAGTATTAAAAATTTATTATCCAGACTATGAAAAATTTAAAAGCACAAAAAGCAAGAATACATTTTAATAGTCAATCATTATCAATATAATGAGCAGTAACAGTAATAAAAAAATAACTACCAATAGATGCTATTTAAATATCAGAAGTTAATGATACTTTTGAATTTAAAATAAAGAGAGATTGGATCAAATTTTGTTTCATTGTTAAAAAATTAGTCATAGCTACTCTTTTAAATTTACGCCTACTAATTCTTCTGTAAGTGGATTGTAGGATTAACTAAACATACTCTTCAAAATTAAAAAACTTATATAAGCTAAAAGATAGTTCATCCATGACTATCTATTTGACCAATGCTTTCATTTGATTTTCATGATTATATACAAAACTACCTACAAGACTACCTCTTTGTATATTAAGAATACTTTGAAGATTAGCATCACTCATAATATGGCTTTTTTGATATCTCTTCAAATGGTCAGTTCTCTCACTACTAGCATAACTATATAATTTGATATATTTTTTATATTTTATTTTTAAAACTTCATCTATCATAATTCTTTCAAAGTCATTCCATATGGCACTAATCCTCTTATGGGAAGAAGAGGCAGAACCTTGACCTTCAGTATTGATTTCAGAGGGAGGAGGAATAGTAATTTTTTTTTCTGAAATTGAGAGAATGCCAAAATGACTCTTATCATAAGATGCCATATCTAAATATGAGTTATACAAATAAAAAATATTTATCAAATAAAGAAACTGAGTAGAGATAGGCCATAGGCGAAGACTTGTGAGCTTCCTCTTGTACTCCTCACTCTCCTCAGGACTTCAACAAAGATCTCTAAGGCTCTAATAGATGGACTAATCCTTCTCTTGTATAGCACTTGAACACTTACTAATTACTAATTGCTAATTGAATACTTACTAAATATTGCTAGAAGAGAAGGTGTAGTAGTAGAGAAGGAGAGAAGAGTTGATTTAGTGTAGTAAAAATAGAAGAAGAGAGGGCTATTTATAAAAATTCAATATTTTTATTTTTTTAAAATACCCCTCAAATTAGCCATTTTATGGCGGTTGGGAGGGTTAAAATGATCATTTTTTAAAAAATAACCATTATAACCCAAAAAAATTAAAAAAAGAGATTTAGCTGTTACGGGCTGGGCCTGGCCCGTAACGGCAATAAACGGGCCATGCCTGGTCCGACTCGTAACGATGCTAAACAGGCCATGCCAGGCACGACCTGTAATGGGCTTAAATGGGTTGTGCCTGGCATGGCCCATTTGGGCTAATTTTAAAAAAAAAAAGAAAAAAAAATAAAAGATCCATCCATCAGGCCTGCGGGACTGACGAGCCACGGGCCATATTTGGCCTGGCCTACCAGACCTCGGGCCTAGGGTCTGCTTAAGCATTTTTTTTTGGGTGCATGGCTCATGAAAGCAGCTATAGGCTATGCCAGGCCAGGGTCTGAGATAAACAGGCTGTGCTAGGTGCGATCCATTTACAAAATGAGCCATGCCAGTTATGGCCCAATGGGCCTGGGCTAGGTCGTTCCACGCACGACCCCATGCCCATGTCTAATTGCTTTCACTTATGTTGCTAGGACCATTTTTTCTTGATAAAAAATACCCATCCTTTTTAACATGGGTGTTGTATTTACCTGGAGATAGCTTTAAAAAAAATCTTGGATATTAAAATGATCCAAGTCATGGTTATGTTACAACATCTGGCGCATGAACTAGAGTCTTGTAAGAGCAATTTTCACACGGTGATTATTGCTGCTTGTTTCGGCTAGGTCGGAAGGCAGACGTTTGGTTCTTACGCAGGGAATGCTAGAGTGACCTGCAAAAAAAGTTCGAGCAAGAGATTTTTATTCCTATGAGGATCTTCCGATGCTCAAGTCAGATTCAGAGAACAAAAAGAGTAGCAACAAATTCTCTCAGAGGGATTGCTTATCTTAGTCCTCGAAGCTTTGGTTGTTTATATAGAATGTTGTTGAACAACTGATCGAATAGTTGTGAGATTGTGCGATCCCAAGATTGCAGGACCATTAAACATGTCATTGCGGATGAGATATTTTAGCCTTTAATCGCTCCTACAAAATTAGGGGATACGATTACCTCTGAGCCTATCCACTCAGGGTGGATAACTATTGCACACATCAGAAAATAAATCGATCGAGGTAACAGAGGCAGCTCACGTGCCAGGCCAACCATGCAGCAGACAGTAAGTTAGTAGCTTGGCTCTGCATACCTCAGCTCTGCTCTTAGGTCGAGATCCATTACAATCGCTCGATGGCCTGAGGTATCCCACGATAACATACTGATCTGAGATACTCATGGTATTATCATAATACTACCCCCTTACTCTTGAGTCCGAGAATCAGATGGAAGGAGTACTTCAGAAGTTGTACCTCGGATCAGGGAATGCGTGTGCTCATGCTTTCATATGTACCCCCAGCATTTAAAGTTGATGTTGTCAGCCTGACAGGTGGAAGCAAGCGGTGAATGATTGTGACTGATGGGACCACATAACTGACAGTTTTCTCGAGAATTTAATTTCTTCAGATGATAGCTTTTTATCTTCACCCTTGTCCTCTTTTAAATTTGCCTCTCAGGTGTACGAAGAAGACAACTGTAAGGCTTTTTCACTCTAAATTTTTGCTGCGACTCTTGATGATTCTCGAAGACAAGATGGATCTAAAGTGCTTGAGGAAGCTTGAGTTGGTATTGGTCAGAAAGAGACAGACTAAAGTTCCATCCATTGGTCCTTTGGTCCCATCAAGTGGTGATGTGAGGGTTTCGGTCGTTGAATCAACTGCTGTGGCTATAAGGGATGAAAATCCTCAATCATTGAGACGATGGTTGCCCCATCAGAAGTCATGGTGAAAGCTTCACCAGAAGGGGTTTCGACAGAAGAGAGGTTGATGGAGAAGGTGCAAGTGATGGACTCGACCGGCCACTCTGAGGAGGTCTCGACGGTGGCCATAAAGGTAGAGGATGTGGCTGATCGTGCTGAGGAGGCTCTCGTGATGGTGATGGAGATTAAGGAGCCTTCAGAGTAGGCGCTCTCACTCCAATGCCTTCCCCCAGCCGTAACTCAGATAAGGATTTCACAGCTGGCACCTTCTACTCCATCTGCGATAGAGAATCTCAAGTTTGCATTAGAATTTTTGAGAAGCTTTCTCTCTCCTATTGAGAAGTAGTACATGGATGAGCAAGGAGCCCAATAATAGATGATGGATGCTCTGAGATCTCTTGCTTAGGTAGAGTGTCTTTGGATCTCTTCTTTTAGTCTTTCATGACTTGCAGCACCTAACGATTGCGTACGAATTTGTGCAGGTTGGGCATTATTTAGCTAGTTTCGTTGGCTCTACCCCCGAAGCCTCAATGTTAGAGCTTGCTACAACGAGAGAGGAGATAGACTTGCTAAAATATCACTTGGAGTAGGCAAAGTCAACCAATTCTGAGTTGGTCAAAGAAGTCAATTCTTTTGAAGAGGCTCTGTGAGAAGCTCGAGAGATGATTGATCGTCGGGACGATGAGCTGAGGAGGGCCCAGAATGAGATTGAGGATCTCAAGTGGTAGAGATCTAGAGCTGGAATGAGGATCAAAGACCTTAAAAGATAGAGGTCTGAAGTTGAAAGAGATTGTCGACGAACCTGCGATGATGTAGAGTGTCTAAGGAGGACACTCAAAAGGAAGAAGAGCTAAGATTATACCCCTCCGAGGTTCATTCTCGAAGGAGTCCTAGCAGAGGCTCAGCTAAGAGGGCTAAGACCTCAGAAAGAGCAAGGTGCAGGGAGAGAACACCTCTGAGGGGTGAGGGCTCTACCTCCAAAGTGGTCCAAGCATCCCCAGAGTCACTTGTCGAACTTCAGGAAGCTTCATCAAAAATGGAGTGCATGAGGAAGAAGCTAGAGAAGAAAAGAGAGCCAAAACATCCTCTAGCACTGATTCATAGATCAAGAGCTCCTAACCAAAAATACTAAAAGAAAGAAAAATCGACTGGTAACTGGTGAAAAAGAAAGTTGAGATCATAAATCAAGCCTGCAAGACGGTATTCTTCATGGCTTTGAGAGATGCAAAATAATGGCTCGGGCGAATCTCCCTGCTGACAATATCAAGCTTCTTCAAGCCGACCTTTTAGATGAAAGTTTGCTAGCTGTAGCAGTAGATAGCACAGAGAAATTTGTGAGGGTATTTCGCTACTCCACTGAAGCAAATAACATCGATACGGCCATCTAGACTGAAGAAGCTATCGATGCTGAAGAAGGTTGTTCTGGAGCAAGTCGTCCTGGTGGTGTTCCAAAGCAGTGACTTATATCTTTTTTCTTTTTTCTATAATTTGAACTTTGTAATTGTTGCCCCAGCTATGCAACCCAAGAGGGGGGGGGGGTGAATTGGGTTTCTAAAAATTTTAAGCCCAACTGATTACTTATGAAGAACAAAACAAAGACTTTAAATCAATATTAATTACCTAAAGCAGTATTGCAAGGATATAATAAAGAAATAAGATAAAGCAATAAAGCACACCACAAACACAAGGATTTATAGTGGTTCGGTGCTAACCTTGCACCTACATCCACTCCCCAAGATCCTACTTGAGAATTTCAATCCACTATCCTTTGTATTCAACCCGAATACAAAACGTCGGAAACTCCGACACTAGCTATCCCAAGCTAGATCACTTGTTTCCCGGGTACAAGTAAACCCAAAACACTCCGATTTCAGGTTCGGATCAACCTTTTCCTTGTTTGGAAATCCTCCAAAAATAAGAACAAAAACTCACAAAGAGTTAGAAAATTTTTGAGCAAGATTAATACAATAACAGCTCCATAAATGAGCGAATATAACAATAAAGCTTTACTCAAATGAAGAACCCCTTTTTCAGATTTTCTCATAGTGGATGAACGCTTGAATGCTTGAGAAGAGTTGATGTTGATTGAAGATCTCTTGAAAGCTTTGAACGATCTCTAGATCAAGGTTGAAACAATAGGCGTGAAGAATTCTCTCCTTGAAAGATCTTGCTTTTCTCTTTCACAATCTCTCTGGTATATTGTGGATCCTCTTCTTTTTCTTTTTGGATTTTCGTTGATCTCAGGCTTTTTCGTGCAGATTTTTGGATCCTCTCTTCTGTTCTTCTCTACATTTGATTTCACGTTTGATCCGCTATTTAATCTGCAATTTCTTTCACCATTTAAAGCATTTGTGTAGCATTAGAAGCAAGAGAAAATAATTTAGATAGATAAAGAGCCGTTAGAGGATTTTTAGGAAGCATAAATGGCAATTAAAACGGGCAAAAAAATAGCCGTTGCTGACATTTCCTGTCGCAAGGGTCGACTCATGAGTCGACTCATGCTTCAGGGGTCGACTCATGAGTCGACCTCTGTTGCAAAACCAGAGAATGCGTTTCTGGAAATTCTTGGCTCAAATTAGCAGGGGTCGACTCATGAGTCGACTCATGCCTTGTGGGTCGACTCATGAGTCGACTCACAGGTCGTGCCAAGCCAGAAACTAGCGTGCCAAGGAGAATTTTTGCGTGCCAATCAGCTCACAGTGCCATGAGTTGACTCATGAGTCGACTCATGCACTTCAAACCTTTCATAACTTCAAAAATATAAATCCAAACACAATGAAATTTTCACCAATAGATTTCAAATCATTTGTTCTACCAAATGGTACTATCAAATTAGTATTTTAGTGAAATTACGATTTTATCCTTGAAGAGCATAGGACTTTTCATTTTAAAATTATTGTATCCCTTCAATCTGCTTTGTAATCATCAAAATCAATCTAGGAGCAACA